>NC_092798.1:24915939-25236757 GCF_918797505.1 Bemisia tabaci | reverse complement strand
CCACGAAGTTCCGTTTTTAGGCAAATTCTTTTTTTTGGGAGGTTTTCATTGGCTATTTTTCGCCATCAGTTTTCTGTTCGTTGGTGCAAAAGATCGCCTACCTCGTTGCTCTTGAGAAGCCGCCATTATCCCACCTCAAATTTTAAACATAGATATAAAGAAATAATAACCATCGTACAAGGTGGAAAATTGCTCTGGAGGACCCGTTACGGATATATGAGCCAAAATCAGAACTCGATTGATGGATTTAATCCATGAATACAGAAATATTGCCTCAGCTTACTGCCGCGATCGCAAATGCATGGTGTGATGAACCTTGTGACATGTGACAGCATAGGTAAACAATGTCTCACAGAGTAATGCGGTTAATCCGTTGTCTCTTAGGACGCCAGTGGCCGGACCGTTGAAATCTCAAGGACGTCTTTTGTGAAGCCCCGCTCATCGTCCGATATCACTTAACTGTTCTCTTTTTCTTCAACAACATTCGTGCCGCGAGATAGCTCAGTTAGCTACGCCGCTGTTCTAATGCTGGGAGAGCTTTACTACTTGTGTGAGCGGAGGTTCGAATCTCGTAGGGGACAGCTAATTTTTACTGGTTGTATTGAATGTTTTAGACCAATCATCTAACAATAATTAATACTCGGCAACTTAGGAAGCACATAGGTCCCTTACGATGCGTATTCGGGCATATGTGTAGAGTAAAAATATCATACGTAGGGTGTCCCAAAAGTACCGGGACTGGTTCTGTAACTTCAAAAGTAAGATAGATACAGACATGCTTTTGGTCTCATTTTAAAGATCAACTCAATACCTATCGATTAAAACCAAGATCAGCTCAATCGAATAAAAATTGACCGAGTTATGACAATTTGAAATTAGTGAGGAAAGTTTACCCCTACGGTTTTTAGGAAGATTTTTCGCGTACCAGGATTCAAAAAGTTAATATTCCTATCCACTTTCCTCCGAATCTTCCATAACTTCCTTTTGCTTTTCAAAGTAGCATCCATCAAACCGGATGCACTTTTTCATGCGCTCTTGCCACTTATCCAACATTGTTTTCCTGAATTCTTCCTCTGGGATGGAGTTGAAGAAGTTTTTAATTGCATTCTGGATTTCGGTCTTCGATACGAATCTTCGTCCGCGAAGCTCCTTTTTAAGCGTAGGAAACATCCAAAAATCACATGGAGCCAAGTCAGGGCTATAAGGGGGATGAGGGATTGTTTCAACTCCATTTTTACTCATAAATTCACGTGTTAAGCTCGATGTGTGAGGCCGCGCATTGTCTTGATGGAGTATCCACGAAGCTTTCAAGTCCGACCGTTTCCGGGAAATGTGCATTCTCAACTCCTTTAGTACTTTGCAATATTACGCACTGTCAACTGTTGTGTTTGATGGTACAAAATGTTGATAAATGACACCTCGAAAATAAAAAAACACAATAAGCATCACTTTATCGGCCGACTTTTCGATTTACGGCGATGAAGAATCTTCCTTAAAAACCGTAGGCGTAAACTTTCCTCGCTGATTTCAAATTGCCATAACTCGGTCAATTTTTATCCGATTGAGCTGATCTTGGTTTTAATCGATGGGTATTGAGTTGATCTTCAAAATGAAATCAAGATCATGTCTGTATCTATCTTACTTTCGAAGTTACAGAACAAGTTTTTTGGGATACCTTATGTATACTTTACGCCGAAAAAGCGAACCTGAAACTTAAATGCGTTAACTTCCGAAAACCATATATAATCCAACGAAAATAAATAATTGGTACATAACAGCTTTCTTGTATGCAAAGAAAATAATTAAAAATGTTAAAAAAGAGATGTCAACACAAAATTACATAGCCCCTTCAATTCAGAAGATACTACAAACGAACTGTACCTTAACATTTTCATATCCCAGAAGCTAACGTTCCCATGACGAATATTGCCATCGCTAGCGATTGCAAAATCCAACTTGTTTCTAATTTTTAATTGATACTTAATTTCCATTTATCACTATCGAATTCCTATTTTTGAAAATTCTGCTGCATGGGTTTAGCCGAAAAATTCCTTTTTGAGGAGATAGCTTCTAAAGTTTTGGTTCTTTTCTCCATTCCTGTGAATCATTAACATAATCACGTCTTAACCAAGGTATTGCATTTGTCAAAGCGTTGCATATCAAAGTTTATTGCAGTTTGTTTTTGCAAGTAATGCACAAAACACGATGCAGATGCATCCTTATCTGATTCGATATCAGCCAGAGGGTGAAAGTTACAAAACTCGTACCTCGATTGCGAAGTTTCAAAATATCTGCAAATGTTATTTACTTTTTAAAGAAAAATCAATGGAAGATGTTGTTTGGAGCCATTTAGAGAACGCCACTTAAATAATAAAGAAGAGCCCGTATAATATTTGAAATAGAATGTTAAAGTAAAATGTGAACCGAGATTTGCAACGTCGCAGATGCCTTTTGCAATTTTCAGCGCACTGCTTTGCATAGGATATCTTGTAGCGAACCTCACAAAATGAAGGCGAAGTGTAGACGTTTGATTGCGCGTCATCTGGAAAGTTCCGTTCGGCTCCTTATTTTGCCAAGTCAAAATACGCAACTGGTATTCACGTACTTCCTACGCTTGAAACTTAAAATTGAGGACTTCTTCGGTCAAATGACTCATAGATTAACAAAGCAGCTAGAGACCGTGGAAATTTTTGCCCATAACTGACGTTTTTAAATTTTCATAATTTTTTCGTGGAGGTAAATTTGACTATGTAAATTACTCAAAATTGCTTTTGCTGCAAAAAATATGCGCAAAATCGTACGTGCACAGTCTTGACGGCACTGCAAGAATCCTGCACACTTTTATTTGAGAAAGTCCTCGATTCATCTAAATTAACACTTAGTTTCAGCATGTATTATCGGATAAGTGTTAAAAATTATGAAGCCTCTACTAATCATGAGTAATTTTGCTGTCAATATTTATAACGGTGTAACATATTTCAAGAATGAATAGTTACAACCGTGCTCTAATAATTTTGAAAATTTTTTTTTTTGATGTAGGAAAAATTAATTTAGAGAGAAATTAAGTCTATACTTACCTATTAGCTCTTCAGTTTTTGCACGGCAAGAGTAACAAGCGTAGAGTTAGCTGAAATATTATCCGTATTTGTAAAATTTCATGTTATATTTCGATCCCCATTTCGACCCTCATTCTTCCGCGTTAAGGAAGAACGTCATATGAGTCTTCGGACGCAGCTAAATTGTCTTTGACAGTGAACAATTGAGAACATTTTCCTTTTCATTTTTTTCAGGAAACGGTCTTCGCGATTTTATTTAAGTCACTTGAAAATTTCAAGAAAAAGTATTCGCACTCTCCTCAAAAACGATTATTTCAAGTGGATAAATTCGGCAATATTTGAATATATATGCCGTTGCACCTTTGCGCAGCAATACTCCTGAGGCTTGCTGTATACTGCCGTGCTAAGGAAGAACGCCGTATGAACCTCCAGGCGTTGCCAAGTTTCCTCCGATAAAATCCGAAATTACTGGGAAAATTGTGAGTATTATTTTCCAAAATTTTTCAACAATCTTGTACGCAATTTAATCTAAAGTATCTGAAAGTTTCAAGAAAAAATATGCATGAATGTTGTGAAAAATACATGTTTTATTTAGAGAAATTTGACAACTCTCGAATGTTCATACGGCGTTCTTCCTTAGCCAGGCCCGCCACATCCGATCTCGGGCCTTGGTACCAGTTTTAAGGCCCGGGCCGCCAGCACAGAGGGGGTCCGGGGGCCTCCCCCGGGAAATTTTTAAAATTTTAAGTCTACTTGGACGTATTTTGAAGCTCCCATGACGAAGATTTTCCATCAGTTTCTGCAGAATAATTACGCCTTTTTTTACTTTCAGCACAAAATACTTTCGGATTGTTGCATTCAAAACACCTGGAAATTTTTTTTGGGAGGGGGGAAGATGATACTATTTTCAATTGTAGGGGGGTCCAAGCCTCCCTGGACACCCCTCTTGTACGTCTATAGCAAGGAAGTTGAGCCATTGAAGTAACGGATGTCCAGACTGGAGACTCTTAGCATTCGACGACGGACGAAAATGAAACGCAGTCACAAAAATATCCATCTATACTAAAAATCTTGAAAACAGATAGAAATCTTCGAAGAAGTAAGGAAAATTCCACAGTGCCCCAGCATGTTTTTGAAAATTTATTCGCCTTTTGCGAAATTTTTAGGGTAAATTTTTCACTTTTCCTCACGAGATAAGGGTTACATGTGAATTCGTAGTGGTTTTTCACCAGTGGCCCGGAACCAGGGACCCAGTATCCCCCCCCCCCCCCTTGTGGCGGGCCTGTCCTTAGCACGTCAGTATACCGGACCGGTAAAAAATACATTTCTCGGTTCCATCGCATAAATTTCCGGGAAATCCGAATAGAGGAGTAGGCGTGTTCATCATGGCGTGGAGGAAAAAAGTCCAATCAAACGGCCACGAGGCCTAAACCTCGAGATGAGCAAATGGGCCGGAATTGCAAATGTACCAGGAAAACTGACCGAAATCTCGAACTTTCTCCGCCCGGCTTCGAGATAATCTTCCACGCATCTTTCGCATTTTTGTAGAGGCTCCGCCCATCAATGTTGCTGCAATTATAGCGCGAAATTTGGACATCTCGATCTGCGGAATTGAGCTCGTAAAATACTCAGGCCCTGAATACATAATCCGCCGATCCGCGCGTTGCATAACTTTCCTGTATTTATAATTTAGCAAAATTTAGCAAATAAGTTTTATGGCATTAGTGGATCTTCAGCGCGGCTAGCGTTTAAGGTAGAAGGCATAATATAATTTTGGGAAGTTGAACTTGATACCCTTTCGAAATGAGACGGATGGCTTTTCAGTCCCGTTACTTGCTCCAAACAAGATGTAAAACTGTTTTTGCTCAGAGGCTGCCACATATCGATGGCCAAAGTGCGAAACCACTTATGTCCGTTTGCGACGTTGCAAACTTTAACGTCGTCATACTTGGTAGTTTCCTGTAAGGGTCCTGGTCATCCTGATAAAACAAGAATTTCTGTAAAACTTGGAAACTATTTTGTTTTGCGATCTTGGGCTAATATTCTCCAGTTTCAACTTCTCCAAATTTTAAGGAAAAGTATCAATGGTCAAAGTGCGAAACCACGCATCTCCATTGCCATGTTGAGAAATTTCCGCTCCCATTTTATTTTTTCAATGAGAAATGAGTCTATTTTACAGCTTAACTTATTCAGAATATTCTGCATATAAATCTGCATGTAAAGAAGAAATATCAAGGATTTTTCAAGAAAATACATTACCGACTTTTCTAAAGAAAAACTAAAGTGTGACATGATGTCTGGAACGTCACAGACGAAGAAACATAGTCTCGCACTTTAGCCTCAGATGTTGCTTCCTTAAAAATACATGTTTTATCAGAGGAAATTTGGCAACGTCTTAATGCACGTAAAGCGTTCTTCCTTCGCACGGTATAGTATACTTTGCGAAATGAAGGCGTATTAAAGCGCTACTTCATGAGCTTCAACTCGGGTTCTGCTTTACACGACAATTGCACGTATTTCTATCAAACGGAACTGTATATGCATTATGACGTGAGACCTGTTATGCACATTATCTTATGAGTCTCAGGGATCATGTCTTAATGCACATAGTTCTGTTTGGTAGAAATACGTCCAATAGCAAAAAACACGTAACTCGTTTGCGCAATTTTGAAGTCTCTGCTCTCATTTCCTTCATCAAAGGAGATGAAATCATAACACTTTTGCTTCTAATTATCACAGAATATCATTCACGTCGAGATGTGAAATCAGGATAGGTTTTTGAGACATGACACTGCTGGTTTTTTCATTTTGAAGATAAAGTATGATAGCGTTGCAAACCGAGACACGTACATCTGCAGTTTTGCCGTCGACAAATTAATTTTTTCAGGAAAAAGTACTGAGCATCTTAGAATTTAACGCAGTTGTTAAACGGTCCAATGGGCCTGTTGCATGCAAGAGATACAGCCGCGCGAATAGATTTTTCAGAGGTTAAATGACACGAAAATTACGATGGTCACATTAAAAAAGTCTGAAATACATTCCTTACTGCGCAATTTGCGTTGTTAGGAACGCGCTTTTTCAAATTTCCCGCGTCTGGGGGCAGTTTTCTAATCACCGGAAACGAGCAAACGGCGGGCTCGGTGATTTCCGGAAGATGCCGAGTCGTTGTTGTTGTTATTTTTTCCTTCAGTTTGTTTACAAACCCAACGTGATCTCTTATAGTGGTGCATATACGCTTTATGCGGTAACCAAATCGATCAACTTTTAAATATCCAACGTAATCCTTCTTCATTTCATTTCACGATATCACGAGCTCCGATTTTTAGGTTACCTATGTTGTCAGTTTTAGTTGACCGGAAATAGCCACTAATTGCCGTTAATTGTTTCCGTTAGAAAACTGCCCCCAGACGCGGGAAATTTGAAAAAGCGCGTTCCTAACAACGCAAATTGCGCAGTAAGGAGTGTATTTCAGACTTTTTTAATGTAACCATCGTAATTTTCGTGTCATTTAACCTCTATAAAGTCTATTTGCACGGCTGTATCTCTTCCATGCAACAGGCCCATTGTATTTCTCAAAATGGGTTTCACGGATTGAATTGGATGCAGTGGCGTGGCGTGAATTGCGATATATCGATTGTTATGCCATTTAAACCTATGGAACAGGATCGATAAACAGGGTGTTCGCAGCGAATGCCTAAATAATCGATTCTTTACCATAGGTTTAAATGACATAACGATCGATACATGGCAATTTACGCCACGCCACTGATTGGATGTATACCCAACATCCACGCATGGTAATTTTGGAACTACATTTTGAAATTAGGAACTATAACTTCTGGCTCATATGTAAAAACACCTATGTGAATAGGGGAAATAATGGAACATACTTTGTATCTGAACTAAGCCAGATATTGTAGTTTCTAACTCTAAAATTTGATGGATGGGAATCCAAGACTTCCAAAATATCATTATGCGTTGCTAAGATATTGCATTATTGCATGCTGTTCCTGATGGTAAATAAAAATTTAAATGCCTTCGCTTTCAGAAATGTTTAATTGGAAAATATTCTTTAAATGTTGGTCTCATTGTTAGCCTTAGGATAAGGATTCGTATTATGCGGCACAAACATTGTCCATCCAATGAAGAAGTACAGCTGTGAAATCTTAGCAACAGTCGATAGCTCTTAGGAGGTTTTGCATTTCCATTCTTTTGATATTAATGTGCTTGGTGGTTTTACCCTTTTTTGTTGTTTTTAATTTGTTGTACAAGGTAGTTTCACAATTTTTAAGGAACACTTAGACGCGATATTTTCCTTTTTTCCTCTATGCCTCTGTCATCCAGTTCTCTTGCATAGCACGGTTTTATGGTGATGATTACATTGAAATTCGAACTGCATGAGTATCGTGCATTTTCAAAACTATAGTGTTCATATCCTTAGAATTTTTAAATATTTTCAATTTTTTTCAAAAATAAAATTAAAGGGATTTTCTTTAAAAAAGAACTTTCCAAACTCTACTGTCATTCATTTCATTCTTTTATCAATTGTATTTTCTGACTGATTTTTTCTCATTATGGCTCTCTTTTTTCGTTTTATAAGGCAGTGTTGCTTTTTTCATGCGCTTGAATCAGTATTTATAGGTAGGTACATTTTCTGGAACACTGTTTGTCTATTGTACATTTGAATATTGCTCTCATCAGTGTAGGCACAGTGGGCTTACAGCTCTGTTGAAAAGGGGTATTCTAAAACGTCACAATTAAACACTAACCAGTTTTATGTTTTAATATTTTATTTTGACTTTTTTCACCAATAATCTAACACATTTAAAATAAAAAATACATGGGTCAGTTAATTGCTAATAAACTCTTTTCTTCGGAATGGCTAAAAATAAATAAACGGAAAAATACAATAGAATGTATCTTACATCACTTAAATTACAAAAGAAAAATGTAATGAACCTTAAAATAATAAACATAATAAGAACCGTAGTGATAATAATCAAGAATAAGCACAAATTTTTTGATTTTTGTTATTTTTAACGAATTATATAATAAAAAAGAAAAGTTCTGTTAACCAAGTTAAATAAACACGTGGTAAATTTTGATTTTAGTTTCTTTTTGACTTACTGCTCTGCACAACGTTCTTCATAATTTAGGATATAAAAATTCAAATAATAAAAACTCAAATCAGTAAACAGAAAATGCAAAGTTCGAAAGTTAAGTCTCACATTCTCTTAGCCTACCAACTAAAACTTCAACAATTTTCCGTATCTTAAAGATAATTTTGATTTTGAAGGGAGGGGATAAGGCGTTTTTAACCAAACATGTAGCAGTCCTGCACATTATATATGGTTAAAACTTAAAAATTCACGCAAAATTATACAACTAAAATAATAAAAAACCAGATTAATGTTCAAAGCTTCAAGTAACTACCCTAACATTCAAATTAGAAGATGGTCTCATTTTTTCATTTCTTCAATTACCATTCCACCGATTTTGCAAAATGATCCAAGCAAATGAAAATTTGCGAAGATAATCCTTCTCTACGAAATACGTTCTTGCTGACACCAAGTGTAAACCTACATCAGTATGTGATTTTAAATGGTTTAGCTAACTTCAACCTTTTTAATTATAGAAAATTAAAAAAGGAAAAAGAAAACCACAAGAGACTCAAAAGTTTGATGAAAAATTCAAACATTGATAGGTAAGTGTCAATAATTGTTTTTGACGTAAAATAAAAATTTAATCATTTTGGTTTTTCGAGGGAGAGTTTATTGGTGGTGCAAGGAACGGGTTAATGAGTTTAAGCACTCTTGGTTATTGCAAAATTGTCAGTATATGTACTATCAAGAATGACGCTATGATTACGTATACGTCTGAAGCGGGATATCAGGAAAAATTGTCAGTTTGAAATTTTATTGCACACATTATTGAAACGGATGTTTTCTGTTTGACATTTAAAATAGGACGCGAGCAACCCTTTGCTAAGGAAAATTACTATTATCTCCCTCCTTTTGGCAAGTAAGCTCCCCAGTTTGACGTCCTTTTGTACTTTGTTTGCTCAGCATTTGAGAATAGGTGGTAATAATTAAACAGGGTTCGGAAGTAAAGTGTATCTTGGCGACTAGGAGTCAAGTAAAACTCGAGCTGTCAAGCAGAACTCGTACACAATTCAATTTACCCAATGACTTTAATGGTGGGCTTCCCGCAACTGCGTAAATAAAAGCAAACATTTAAAAAAACACCTTCTTAAAACGGCATTTTCCGTGGAAACTCGGCTCAAATATTTATCACCAGCCATTATTCGGAGTAAGTCAGAAGAGCATATGCTCAGCAACGATTAAAACTCAACCCAATTCTAAAGTGGAAAATTCCCCGACGGCGCGGTGGCGGGAAGCGCGGCGGCGAGGGTATAGCCCATTCATCAAGGACACATGTCCAAACTAACAGTAATATTTTGGCCTCTTCATAAAGAACACGCGTCCGAACTAACAGCAATATTTCAGTGCTCGATGTCTGAAGTTGCTCAACTTACGAATTTGACAAAAGGTGATCGGTGAAATTGTGAACGCAAGTGAATTGAAAGAACTTAGGGCACTTTTCTTAGATTTTCGTAGCTTTCTTGCAAGTAAAAAATGTTGATTTAAGTTGGCCATGTCTTTTTTACTAAAAATGAGCAAATCTGTAGTAAAATTTGAACTCTTGGGGGAATTTTAGGGGATTGAAAGAAGTTGGCTGTAGATAGAGAGGGGTGGAAAACAGAGCAAAATAATACATATTTTTGAACGATTCTATGGACACTCTCAGCCTATCTCTTAAGTTGGCGTGTTAAGTTCGCAATTTCGTCTCTTAAAAATATTTTTACAATGATAAAAAAAAGTCACTTGAAACTTTGAACTACCGACACACACATTAATTAAAACTTAAATTAAACTAAAATTTTGATTTGCTACCATCTAAAGAGGGCAAGAAATGGAATGAAAATAAAACAAAAAACAAGGAGGTAGAGGCAGATCTAAAGAAATGAAGAAGAAAAAAAAAACAAATCTAAAATTACATAATTTACAACAAAAATTTTGATTTTGCGCTTGAGATCAACAATAATAAACTATAAATTGTAATAAAACTGAAAAGGGAAAGAAGCAGGAAATGAAATTAGATTTAAAAAAATCTCTTGCTTTCTAATTTTTCTTTATCTTTTCTTTTTCTTTTTTTTCGGGGCTAAGGGAATGGGTCATGAAAAACTATGTAGGAGCTTGTTATGAGATGCGACAACACTCATATAATTTAGATGCTGCATTCTAATTGTTTAGTTATCTTTTTACGGTAGGTCCCATGGCTTTAACAAAGCTGGAAAGAGTGGTAGAAGCCTTTAACATTCAAGGGTTCAGAAATGAAAGAGGAGAGAAAATGATCGAATTACTTTACAACTAATAATTATAAATAATTTACTTACAATCGCAGGCATAGTTTTATTGGCTTAAGCTACTTATTTGAACATTTTTCTAGCACGTAATAACTTCAATTGAAAGGCAACATATGCTCCCTCTTTTTCCTCTGATTGGTGAGTTTTCAGAGGAAGAGGATGAAAGCATTTATGACTAGGAACTGTTTTCATTGACTAGACGGACAAGAGACTAGCATTTGCACATGCTTGCCTGCTAGTTGATATCACATCACGATCGTATTGTACCCAATGCCTACATACAAATACAATATACTCATCATGAAGCAAAATTTAACTTAAAAATAAACATTTCAATGAACTATTATGCTCATTCCAAACAAAATTAAAGTAAGATGCATCATTCACGGAAGTATTGATACGGAATAAAAGTGTTCGGATGGAGGAAAAGAAAATGATAGTCTATAATGATTTATGCATTGAGGGGAGGATTTTTTTTTCAATTTAATATGGAAAAATCGCTCTAAGTTAATATTACTATCGAATTTTGAATACATAAAATTTAAAACAATTACAATCATATTGTAAGATTCCTCACATATGAATCATATTGATAAAGCGTTAACATCCACTTTTCGATTTCAATTGCACCGAGAAGAATTTTCCAGTTGAAAACTTCCGAACGAGGATTCTCGTTGAATGAACTGGAAATTACAGGATGTTTTTTTGATATAACAGAAGTAACGTTTGAAAAAAAGAAGATTTCCAATTGACTCGACGAAAATTTTCGTTTGAGATGATTATTGCATTAATTGTAATTTCTATTGACCGAACAGAAAATTTTTCTCCGTGGAAGATTTTGGGCTAAAGAAACAAATTTTAATCTTACTGTCCATATTCTGCGATATAATCAGCCTACTAGTGAATATTTTTTTTTCATTACATTTAGCGCAGTTTCAAGATCAAATTATGAATAAAATCGAATATTTTCTGGGATCTAAATGACAGAACTTAATTTTATTACAAGGGCTTGAATCAATTTTTAATACATTTTTATGTCATCGATTTTGTCCTCCTGAAACTTTCCATAAAAATAGTCAAAGTCCAGAATGCTCTTAGATGGATCAAGAAAGCTCGGATGATGGACTCTTGGATTATAGCTTGAAAAACCTGAGTCCGTTAACAGCAGAGTTCATGGTTAGGATGTCAAAGAAAGAAGTCGAAAATGATAATGAATGGAGGAAACCTATACAATATCCGACGGATAGGTAGTGCATGGAAGTAAGGAAAATGTTGAATTCGCTTTAACATTTAACATGAAATGAGAAGGAACATTTTTTCTGCTGCTAAAAATAAATTTTACGGAAACGACATTGAAACAGTTTTTCTCACACTGTGATTCCTTCCTCTGTATTGCACGCATTTTCCTTGATTGGTAATGTAACGGCAGATAAAAGAGAAGATTTTCAGAAACAGGTTTCTTCCGCCGATTTTTTATTATTTTTTACCGCCTAAATTTATCTGAAGGTATTTTCCAGATTTTTTACTCTAAGTTCATACTTTAACTCAAATAATAAAAAACGTTCAAGAAGGTTGACAGCTTAATACCTGCACTGCAAGTATCACTGAATTGGGTAGAGGTACTCAACCCCCCCCCCCTCCCTCTCTCTTGTGAGAATATCTGATGACGAAGATTTGGACAGAGATAAATAAGTTTTGATATAATATTTAAGGTAGAAGCTAATATTACATCAACTAATGGTGGTTTTTACCTCTGAAGGACACAAAAACAACCTCTGCTCGTTTCTCATTAACTTTTTCCGGGTAAGAATATGATGAAACCAGTACCCCAAGTAGCAGTGATCGCGATAAATTGCGATTTAATTGGAGAATGTATCGCGATTTTATCGACGTCGCGATTTATTGCAATATTATCGGGAGAAAAATCGCGATAAATTGCAACAAAATCGCGATATTATCGAACGCGATTTTATAGAGATAAAATTGCAATAAATTGCAATTTTTCATTAACGCATGAATGACGCATATGAAAGATGTTTCTATTCCGCCGCCGCCGTTTTTACCGAGATCCGTTGGTAACTTAACCATCTCATTTTTTTTTATCAATTATTAGTATAATGTTACAAAGACAGACTGGTAAGCTTACCTGAAAACCGGTATTTTTACTGATTTTTTCAGGTAAGAATGCCACTTTTATTGGTAATCAATCCCCGGTAACTTTACCATTTTATCTCGGTAATTCTACCACAGTCGATAAAAACTATTGGCGTTTTTCCCAAGGTCCATCGGTAACTTTGCCATCTCACTATTATTGGTAATTTTACAGAGACAGAATGATGAGATTACCAATAGAACCTTATTTTACCAACCGTATTTCAAGGTATGAAATAAAATACAGAGGAGGGAAAATTAAAAAAAAAAAAAAAAAAAAAAAAAAAAAAAAAAAAAAAAAATCCAATGAAAAATTGGTGTCAGTCAACGCAAAGACATAAGTTGTGAGGTTGCGAAGCGCCGATCCATGTATAAGAGGCTTCAATTCGCATACGGTCATAGCATAGTGACAATGTGCTGGCCTTCCACCGTAGCGATTGGGGTTCGAATCCCCGCGGAGGCTCCGGGGATTTTACGCTCGTCTTCGTCAAAGGACCTGACGGCTGAACCTAACGGCAATCGGCTGACAACTTTAACCCCTTTTTTTTGGCGATTTTATCAATCGCTAGGATCATCAACATCTGAGCGATCATCCTCGATCTTATCGCGATAAAATCGCAATTTTTTTGGGCCGATAAAATCGCAATAAAATCGCGAAAAGATCGAGGATAATCGCTCAAATGTTGATGATCCTAGCGATTTTATCGCCGATAAAATCGAGGATAATCGCGACTTTATCGGCGATAAAATCGCGATTTTTCCGTTGAAAAATGCTACTTGGGACATGGACAGAAGAAATTGGAAAAGTTTGTGTGAATGAATGTCTGAGTCTCAATTTTCTTCAACCTATTCTACTGAGCCTTGAGGGCAAAGCTGAAATTTTTCATGACAAGTTGTGCTTGTTACAACTATCTCTTTCCACCGAGTATCTCGCAAATAGCAGCCCTTTTCCTTTCCTTCTCATCATGGCTTAAAAGAATTGATCAATTGATCCTTAGATCGATAGTATATAAAAAGACCAGTCACTCTTCTTTGCAGGACGACAATGAAACAGACGCCGAAAGGAGAGATCAACTGTCTAGATGTTTCGATTATTATTGATATGTATAAGTCCTATTTGGTTGTTATTTTACCAGGAGATGAATAATTGAGAACGAATTGCAGGTCAAGGAGTACGGCCTTCAGAAATATGAGTGTATTTCGCACGATGCTCCCAAATTCGCAAAGTCTCGTGACCTCAAGTCTTGATTTAGGCAGAAAAATTACCATTTGCGCCGGGGTTAACATATCAATGCAGAAGGTGTAAACAATGTCCAATGCCAGTCTAAATAATCGACTATTTTATTACACGGAATCTTCGAACGATACATAATAAAGTGACGAAAATTTTAAATGTCACATCATTTAAAGAGACAACCTATTATCATATCTCAAGTCCCTTGATTAATTTTTTCACGAATCGAGAAAAGAGAAGATGAGAGGGAGACATATTTTAAAAATCGTGCCCATGTTTTCGACGCCTTGTTCATCAAACTCGCGCTATTTTCTCAATCTTAGAAATAAAATATTTTCATTAATACATTCGAAGTTCCAACGTCACTTCAATCTTTCATTTATGCTTTTTTTTGGCGCAAAATTGCTGAGGTTCACATCTGGCCCGTACCTGAGAGTCTACAGTAGATGTTAATTTTAATCGCTACTCCCGCTACTTATTCAGAAGTTTTCCTCGATTTACTCTTTTTGAGGTCTCGTAAATGTTGCTTTAAGTTTTAAATTATATTTTCTTCACTTATTCTTAAACGGCGTTGTCTCTTCCTTTGCCCAGATACCTTAATTTTAGCTTTAGTCAAAACATATTTTTATATCAAAATATGATCTCAGGCTTAAATTTCTCGATCGTTTTACTCCTTTAGCTGCTGTAACGGTGTTGGCGAACGAAAAGTTGGTGCGCGTCGACCTGGAAACGGTCACTAGCTGCGAGGGGGTGAGAAGGAGAGGGAGGGGATGGGCAAAAAGAGGGGCTGCATAAATCATAGAAAATAAGAAGCAGTCAGAGGCACGCGTTTCAAAATGAATTGTTATTGAGCGATGGACATACGCGGCGGCGCCGATCACGTCGATTTATACTAGGAATTTACCAATTTTCACATGAAATACACAAATACATATGAAATTTGCCCCAGTTTTAATACTGATGTATTCCTAGTAAAACTGGACATGTTTGTGCAGGTTTTACTGATGAGTCTATTCTGTGAATTAATCTTTTTCGAACCAAAATACAAATTTCGGACTGATGCAATTAAAGTGGCATCTCTATTCTCCGCTCTACCACCTTCTTAAGATTTCATAAAAAAGTTCAGTCAAAATTGAACTACGTTCAGCAGCAAGGAACTACAATTTCGGGCTCATTTTAGAAACAACTTATATGCTATTGGTTTCCCTATGTGGATAAGTGTTTTTACGTATGAGCCAGGAATTGTAGTTCTTTATTGCGAAATCCAGTCTACTTAGTGTATTTGCAGAAGAACAAGAGAGAAAAGAACAGGATTAGTCTAATTTTTTCGGCCTGAAGTAACTTTGACTTGGCTCGTCAAAATGCCGCAATCTCTGAAGTTGTTTTTTTTTCCCTTTGGACCTTAGACGTGGAAACCAGCGAGAGGGATCCAAAAATATTCTCATTTTCTCCAAATTCTTATTTTTCTCTCGTAAAGAAATTAGAGGTGTATTATTTTTAAAATTGCACTTCGAAGTTAGAAAATACTCATTGCACCTTTGGGAAACCCAGGAATCAACCAAAGGCCTGCGTTAATTTGAGTGCCTTTTCCGATTTAATCGAACTTATGAGTTTTCTCCTCTATAAAAGCAGGACTTAGCGGCGCGCTAATATTAGTCCGAAAATTATTTGCGAACAGAGTGAAAAATCCCCAAAAAATTGGAGTCACCACCAAAATGTGCGAATACACTTGGTGTCTCTGAAGCCATCAAAAATGGTCTGATCGCGTAAAATGTGCATTTGCCCATTTTACTCGCACAGGATTCCATGTTCTTTTGCATTTTTCCCTTCGATTTGAGCCGTCATCCTCGCAAGCTTACGACTCGAAACAAAACGAGGGCAATAAAATCGAGGCCTGGTCCAATCTAAAGTCCCTCGGACGTAACAAAGCCAAGGGCCAAGGGGCTCGCAGGCACGGGACCATACGAGGGGTCAGAGCGCGAGTCTTAATTTCGTAGACGGGCCAAAAACGCGGGCGATTTTTACGTTTTTGAGGCGCAAAAAGGGAAATCTGGTTGTCGTCCCGTTCCGGAGCCCACTTTACACTCCACCCCTCGACACGAACTTTCCCCTATTTATATTTAAATAGCGTTCATTTATTTTTCTTGCTCGCCGTCTCTGTCTGCGCTAGCCCCGTCTCTGTCTATCCTTCTGCCTATTTTAACCTCTATAAGTCTATTGTGCACACCCCCATTGCGAGACCATGCGGGGACTCAAAACTGCATTTTCAATCGCCAAGTCGAGTCATGCATGCGCAGTTGTTTCCTGTCCGCGATTCAACATTTTCGGAGGATAACATTGATTAAAAACGGGTAATCGCACAGATAAAAACGGTTTTTGTTTCGAAATAAATAGTATGATCTGTTGCGCAATCGACAGAATTTTATTTTAAGATGAATTACACCGGAAGGAAATCAACATCAAAGTCGTGAACAAATTTTGCTGGATTACTGGTTTCACTTTAAATTATTACCAATAAACGCGTAGGATGACGCACATTAGCTGCTTTTTTTTGAAGAATCCAAGTATTGTATGAAACCCCAGAATTAAGCTAAAAGTATGCGGATGCGAAGAATTGAATGCAATTGGTCACATTAGAAATATTATGGTTTTTTAAAGCAACGTGCAATGCTTTCTGCATACATTTTTAATTTATTCAAGAGATGGGCGTTGTGGCCAACACATTATTGCTATCATTGTCCATATCCTGATTGGCTAGTTCTTTTGCGTAGGAGGGACATGTCGCAGATACCCGCACGCGCTCCACTACGTTTTATTATCAATGGAATAAAAAGAAGTTCTTTTAGGGATACCTACTTCGTTTCGCGATACGAGGGAAATATGAATAATTAGAGCGGCGATAGCGATTTTTCACGGTTGCATAGGGGTAACCTTTTTGCCGTTTGATGAGAGCGGACTGGAGTTTTCGGAATACAAGCTTAAAGACCGACAATATTTGTGCACAAAGTAATTTTAAAATAAAATATTTTGGATTGATCAGATCCTATAATACACATACTTTCATACCCTGAATAATCTTTGAGTAAATCACTGGGAATAAGAAACCCTCCAATCAGATGTATGCTGCACACTGGCCCTTAGGTGAGAAAAAACAATTTCATTTCGTTTCCGTGTTGCATAAGTAGCAGAAAAAATGCGCAAATTGGGATGTCGCAGTTACAATTGAGCATGTAACTTAAATACTGAAACAGACACTAATAAATCATTATTGACCTTGCTATCAGTAGATTTACAAGCGAGATGAACTTTTAGATTAACAGCTGCTGAAAACAAAGGAAATGCAAAAAGGAAAAAAGATCGCAGAACTAATAGTTCTGCCTCCGCATTCTGGAAACAAAACAGTCGTAAATAATGATAGCGAATCTGGGATAACAAGAAATTTGTTTCAAGGAGCTTACTCCTCAAAAAAATCGGGACCTTTTGTGTGCCAAACTTTTTACACTTTGAGTCTTGAAATCAAGTTAGTACTAGAACATATGAATTGAGGCGTTCTTTTAAGGCCATACACCAAACCTTTAGAGTCCTGAGACCAGCTAAATTTTTTTAGAGAAATATTTTTTTCCAGTTTTGGCGTGCTCTTACCTAGATACTTTACAATACGCACCATCGGTTAAGAAAAAATCCATTTTTTATGCGACAAATTTTTCACATCTTCGTGTCGTATTGACCTCTGTTTTTAGAAAATTAAAATACACTTTTCATTTCCTGTATCAACACATCAAACGCTGAATAGATATTTTACCGGGTACAGTTTGTCAAATACGAACTTAACGAGCATGTGTGGATTAACATTTTTTGGAAATTAACTGAAACATGAAAATCCATTCAACTCTGAGAAAAAGTGTACTCGAAAATGTTAAACAGATATCTAAAGTAATAAGTTAGTGACCATCGAGTAACTTTTTTTCCAAGCTAACAAAACGCAACCGAACTGTTTATACATGTTAAAAAAATAATCAATGATGATACATACTTACTCGTAAAAATATGAGAAAGTTACATGATAAAACCAATATTTATAGGAAATTTACAAAGTGTTAACAGTATAATGAGGTACATTTTATTTAATTTACATGTAAATGTTAAGAAGTGTCCAAGGTACAAAGAAATCTACTATAAAAATATACAACAAAAAATTAACCTCTGAAATTTTTCCCTAACTGATAAAAACTATTTAAATTGAAACTCGATTTGCGAGTGCATGTACGATAGTTATGTTCATTGTTCTCACTTGAATGATTTAATTTCCCTTTTTCCTAAAACCTTCATTTCTTTCAATTTTTCTTCTTCAAAAATATGGACATAATGTGAACATTGCTCTTTCACAATACGTATTACTTGCATTTTAGATGAAAATAATTAAAATAATTTTTTGAGGCAGATATTTTAGTCAGTATAAGTAATCATAGGACCACAAATTCCTTATTCTACTTCATTTGAAAGTATTCAGATATGGCTCTTTAGGAGCATTTTCCATTGAAACTTTCTTTTAAGTTATGAGTGGCTAAGGTTTAAAATATATTTTCTCCCCATGTTTTCCTGTTTTTACTACATTCATGAGTAAGATGAGAAATTGCATCTAACGTGTAGTTTTAATTTGTAGATATACTTTTTGCCATTTTGGAGTATTGTCCTATTCAGTAATGTTTTCAATCTAACATTTTTGCCAACGAAGTCATTTTTGTTTTCTGAAATATCTATACGATTGAAAGTTTAAAGTGTGCAATCATGCTTTTCTAGAGCCGAAACCTTTAGCAAGAGGGCTTTTACCTATAGCACTAATTTCTTGACATTCGTGAAAACTTTAATTGGAATGAGAATAAAAGAGTAAATATTGGTTATCAGAAGATAAAAGTAACCTTTGGAGACTGACGTATGAAATCTCTGAGAAATGTTTAATGAGTGGAAAGAGCGATATTGTCGTAAGTAATTCCTATCAACTAAAACTACATGACCAAAACGTAAGTACCCTGAGAAGTAATACATATTTTGGAAGAATGTTTTCCTGTGCTGGACAAATTAACGTGATATTGTGATTGATGGCGTAAAAAACGTTCTTGAAAACTGTTCTCGAAACTCAAATAATACAGTTTTTATATTTGTGAGTCTATCCCAAACGCATTTAGATTACTGAAATACGGCGTAGAAAATAGAAATGGACAAATAGGAAGCTCTGATTGCTACACTGACTCTTTTTCTATTGTTTATTTATTTCAGCAATATAGTGCTGAATTCCTTATGTAATACTACAAAAAGTGAACGATTATCAACTAACGATAAATGAATAGACCATAAATCTAGGTTTAGATTTAGTTGAGGAATTGCGAGACCATGAGTAGATCTACGGCCAAGGTTTTTTAAAGACCTACGTCTAAATACCGAAAGTGTATCGTTCTAAGTTTTAGATTTGAACGATCAGATATTTCAACGAAAGAGGAAAATCAGACTATTTTGTCTTGGGATGACCTCGATTTCAAATTTTTCTAGATTCTGAAGAAAAGTTTACAAGGAACGCACGCTCGGAAAAATTTTCCTATGATAACCAAAACTCGATCTTTAAAGGTATTTCTATTTTCTGTTAAAATGTGAAACAATAACAATAAAATATGAGAACGATTCAATGATATATTATTGAGCATGAGTATTAAACATATTCACACTTAAGGAAAAATGACATTTTCTATAACACTGTAAATGATGATTTTTAAAGGCGCGTTAGGAACTTTAGTTATATCACTATTGACTTTTTCACAATGCTAACCTATAACCATTGTACTCAAACATCAATAATGATTCAGTCTTTTACACCGTAAGTTAATTCAGGAAATTTACTTGGCGTAAAATGAAAATTCGGAATGTAAATGAAGCCATTTAACACTTATTTTCACGGCTCTCTCACAAGATACACCAATCATTATTTTACATTTTTTTCATGCGTATTAACAGTGTCTTTCAATATTCAGCAAAAAATACAATGGGGTTAGTGGTTAAGAAAATTAGCATACAAAACCTAAAATTAGTCTTAATATTTATTAAACGGAATTAAGTTCAGAAGCATGATATCAATTCTTTGTCGAGTAGTACTGATATGTTGGCAATCTTAATAACCCCTCCAAATCCAATCGAATTCCTGCAGGCGTGGTAACATGCAATTTTTCAAAATTGTGACCTACATTGGCACTAATTTTGGTGAATTTTATCAATTCCTGAGAATAAATTTTAGCTTGAAATGAGATGAGCTGGAATCTTAGGTCAACGATGACTAGTGAACTGTGCGTTTAAAAACAACGAATTGACCCTGGAAATCAAGCAAATATATACACTTGAAATACTTCACGTTGAAATACTTCACGTTGAAATACTTCACGTTGATACTCGTGAAATACTTCACCGAATATCGATGATGAAACTGCAAAAACGCGTAGTTCGTTCATGGTGTTGCAGAATCTCCGGTTCCATTTTATTTAATCAAACGAAAAATCCTGACATCATAGCTTGAAATTTCCCCAGAATGCTTTTCACAAAGATGAGAAAATTCGAAGAGTTTTTACCAAATGACGTTGAGTACTTTTCCGTTTAGAAAATAAATCATAACAGGAATTCTGCATCGTTGCTGATCGAGATACGCAATCTTGCAGTTTCAAAGAATATAGCAATGTGAAACCATCGAGTTTCTCTTAAAGCCTCGATGAATGATCGTATAACCAGTTCACAGAGTCATTAGTAAACCTAGAGGAAAAGAGGGACCAGAGAAATTATTCTGTCTTGCCACCCTAGCCATTTCCTGGTGGAGGGAGGGGGGAGGTCCCAAGACAGGCGAATGTGTGAAAGCTGCAAGTGACTTTTGTGAGCTGAACGCAGGAAGATCTGAGGCACACGTGTGCGACCTTTTGAATAAAAGTTATCCTTGTATTGGGCAATATTTCATTGCCAAGTCCTTATTAGAATTTATCAGTTTCAGAGCGAAAACGTTTCCATATAGGTTTAAATCTCTGCGATAAGCATTGTGCAAAATTAGCTTGGAGTTGGTTTTTGATAAGCATAACACATCACTGAACACTTATGACGTTTTATCATTGCTAAAAATACTGAAAAATGATTTCATATTTTTTTACCGCCACCACTTCCCATATTAATTTACCGTTGCCCACATTTTCTCCACATAATAGCCAACTATGAGTGATTTAAAATATTTCGTATTAGGATAATAAAATTTCGGAAAGAGGATAACCAATTCCAATTAATATTTCCATTGCAATAAATCGGAAGAGGACGCAATTAGAGAGAGAACTATGGCTCTGCTATACATTATATTATACATTATTATATTCAACACCGGAACAGAGTTCCGTCAAAAATAATTGTGGCTAGATATTTGGTGCAGTTTTTTTTTTACGAAGGTCCGAAATTGTTGAATTCTTTTCTTTTTTCATAGAAAATGGACGTACTACTGAAAAAAGGAAAACTAGGAGAAAAAAGTAGAAAAGAAATACTTCAAAGGAGGGAAACATCGTAAAACTGACTTATTTTTTCTTAATTGGAATAGAGCGGCAATCATGGCTTGTTGCATATCTTAACTTCGGAAGGAAAATGTTATCTCTGTCCGCGCTGCCTGGGTAACTGAACATCGTTGCTTCAATCTTGCGGACCGCAGAGCTTCATAGAAGTCACAAGAGTATTTTCTCATTCTTATGAAAACTACAAAAGCTCTGCATTCTGTGAGCTTACAGAATTCGTTTTCAAGCCTATTAATGTATTTTCATTCTTAATAAAATTTTCAATGATTCCTCACGTTCAATGTCATAATCACACTAAAAGAAATGTATGGAAAATATATTTTAAGTTTAAAATGAAATGTGAGCAAAGGAGAAATACAGATTTCGAAATTATCGTTGTATTCTATCCAACCCTATCAAATCAAAATACGTAATTTTCAGTGCCAGTGATGTAGCCAGGGGTTGGGCTGAGAAGTCCGTACCTACTCCTCATGATCATAGGACCCCCCTCTCCCAAACAAAAGTCATTTCCCGTGATTTTTAGGATTTTTTTTTTCAGCCCTTCACCTTCTCTTTAGGGGAAATTATTCACCGTAAGACCCCTCCCCTCTCCCCCATGCAAAATAGCTCGTTTACCATTGTTCAGCATAGTGCATTAGTGCCCTCCTTTCCTAGTACTATTCTCGCCCAATTTTTTCCATACATCCTCAGCTCCTCATAGAAAGTATTTGATGTTAATACTTCATATCCGAGACCTCTAAGAAGGAGGCCAGCCATTGTAACGTCATCATCTCTTCTCTGATAGAGAATCCAACAATCTAATTCAAGAATTGGATAAAATTCAAGCTTGACTAGGCTTGATATACGTTCAATTGATCGTACATCAAGCTTAATCCAGTCATCAATTGGTGCCAAGTAAATCCCTCTACAGTAATTTACCAAATGAATGGTGTACTTTACCACGATACAAACGTGCTAAGTGGGTGTGAGTTTAAACGAGACAGTAACGGCTTTGCTCAATTTTTGTTTAACTGGCAAGTACACGAGTGACGATAGGAAAGAGCCAGAGGGCTCCGTCGATTGGTCTGATGCAACATTTTCGAGATAAAACGGCTGCATGATGTAGGAGTCCTGATTCTGCGGAATGGCGAACGTTGTCGGCAGGTTAGTTTTGACGGACGCCGCGTGGAGCGCCTCCTTCATTTTAGACACGGTATCCGTGATGTCAGCTTCCTGTCTGCCCCGGAAATCCGACCCCAGAGTGAAGCCGCCACCAATGGGCGACCTAGCTGTATCCGGCCGCTCATCAGCACCGTTAGAGCCACTTCTAGATAAGTCTTTGCTATGACCCCTGCGGATTATGTTTAGATCTAGCGCGGGGTTCCTCCTCAGATGCTCCAAAACTGTTTTCGAGTCAGCGTCAAGTACCGATCCTGTAGGATCTCCATTCTCCTCTTTCTTAGTCGGACTGTCGTCGAAGCCTTTCCTCCTGTCCGGGAGCGATATGTTATAGTGCCTAGCGACGTGCCTCTCTAGTTCCATACCAGTAGGAAGCTTGTCTCGACAAAGAGGGCACTGAAAACCCTCCTCAGCCCCCGAGTTTCCGCCCATGATGTGGGTCCGCTCATGCATGAAGAGCAGGGCCAAGACTCTTGTGGAGAAGGGACAGTAACTACACTGCTTCACGGTGGAGTTCTTGCCATTAATGATCTCAGCCAGCATGTTCTCATTCAGCGCTGCTAGGTTGAGGGTTGCATCTGCACCGTCCTCCTCTCTGTTGGTCGGAGAATCCAGTTTGGCCGCGAGGGGAGGCTGTTGACACTGAGTTGGTTCTGGAAATGAAGCCACTTGAGTTTACCTTCCTCTCCGTGTTCATTGAGAAGATGTGCTCGTAGCCACTTGGTGCTGCGGAACCGGCGGAAGCACAGCGGACAGACCTCCAGGAAGTGACTGAAGTATTTGTAGCTGAAGTCTGTTTTTTCGGTGGGCTTCAACGATGCGTCGACTTGAGTGGGCGATTGGTTCCGTGCGTCGGCGGTCCAAAGCCGCGGTGGCAACAGGACGTCGTCCACGATCCCGTGAGAGTTCTGCTTATGCACGCGCAGGAAGTACTTGCTGCAGAGGGTTTTATTGCAAATGTCGCAGACGACCCCGCCCACGTTGGCACCGGTCTCGATGGAGATGTTGTGCATGCGCTGCATGTGGGTTTTCATGAAGTACTTGTTGCAGAGCTCCTTCTTGCAGATGTCGCAGAAGCTCGTCGAGGGCGCCTGACTATGGTGGGGCTCGCTTTTCTGCGCGGGTTCCGGTTGCGACGGGCCGGAGGTTGGCTGAGGAATCTTCAAGCTTGGCCCAGGGGTCTGAACGCATACATGTTGATCCAGCTGCGCTGCAGATGGGAATTGATGCTGACAAATCCGGCAAGCGAACTTAGACTCGGAGGCGTGGTGTGGTGCCTCCTCGTCTATCATCCGACTTACCTCGTCCAAAAGCTCGCCATGCTCCCGGAGGATGTGGTTCTCTAGAGCTGATATGTGGCCTAAGTCCTCGCTACACACGTCACAAACCGTCACATTCTCAACGTTTAAGTTGTTCAACTTCATGATCAAAGAGTGTAACTTTTGAATGTCTTCCTCGTTGTGCTCTCTCTTGACACCATCATACTTACTCCTTCTGCTGCCATCCGGAGAGTTTGGAGATCTAGCTTCTTGACGAAAGTGGTTAGCCTCAGGGAAGTTATGGAAGTACGTCCTGTGCATGCTGAGTAGGAACTGGCTTTGGAATGGTTTGCCGCACATTTCGCATCTGCAAATCTCGTTCCGATCTTGATCTTCGCTCGGTCTTGGGCTGATGCTCTCATTTGGGAATGCGAAGTTCGAAGGGCCGGATGAGGAGGGAACGAGGCCCGGCTCTATTTTAATAGATCTATTTGGTGTGGAAGAGTCCCGGTCGGCAGGGTTGACGTCAGTCTCCTCGCTGACTCTGGAAAAGTCTTTGCGGCAGTCTTGCGAGTCTTCTTGAGCCTCGCTTTTGTGGTAGCTCTCGCTGTCAGAGAAGCTGCGTGAGCTGTCGTCATTTTGAAGTCTTTCGAGGAGTACATCTTGCCCCAGGGAGGTGCTGATGACGGAGGAACGGATACCGTGCACTTTGGCTTTGTGGCGGCGCAGAGAGTGCCGGCTGCAGAACTCTTTTTCGCAGACTTCGCACACCGGCCGACTGTGGCTTGAGGTAGAGTTTGAGTTGGAACCGGGGTTGGCATTACAATCGAACGCCTTCGAGCCGACCTGAACATTCGGCTGTGACGAGGCCAGTGGCGTGTTTGGCGTCGCCGCAGTTTCTGACGTCACGGGCGGTGCCGATTGAGAGGGACTTATCTCCGAGAAGTTCGGATTCCGAGAGTAGTCATCCGAGTCGGGATCCACGCCAGCTTCTTGCGCCTGCGACTCCTCGTACTGAAGTTTCAAGTCAAGGAAGCTGTAATCCTCGGTATAGGTGGACTCTGTCGACTCCACAATCCCGTGGATCTTAGCTTTGTGCCGCCGAACGAAGTACTTGTTGCAGAACTGCCTCTGACAAATGTTGCAGTATGCTTTGGCACCGCTCGAAGGTGCCTGCGAGGTCGAATACTTGGGAAACGACCCACCAGAGCCAACGAAAAACGGTTTCCGCGAAAACCAGAACTTGACTGCGGGGTTGGGGCTAGACACGTCGACGGGGCTCGGTTGGTAGTCCGTGTTCAGCGATTCCAGAGGATTCCCACTCAGGCTTTCCGAGTAAATTCCGTGTTTATTGGCTTTGTGGGTCTTGAGGAAATATTTGTTGCAGAACTCCTTGTTGCAAAGGTTGCAGAATGCCTCGGGATTGAAAATCCTCATGGGGCCGAGGCCGATGGGGGATTTGAGAGCAGGGCTGCGGAACTGCTTGAAAGAGGTTGGCAGGGTGGGAGCGAGGGGGTTGAAGGGCTCGGGCGGGGGCTTTGGATATGGTCCCTGGAACTGGTGATATGGTGACTCGTTGACCCCAGGTTCAGTCTCAGTCTTCTCTAAGAAGGACATGACGTCCACGCTAACGTCTGAATCTCCGCTGGATAGTTTCGACAGATCCAAGGGGGCCGATCGCGCGATTTCGGTCTTCGACTGCGGTGGACTATCAGGAGGCTCCGGGTCCGGGCTGGCTGAGCCGTCGCTGACCTCGGATGATCCCTCCTCACTCTGGTTTTCGTCCTGGTCCTGGGTTTGGTTCGCACTTTCGTTGCCGTTCTCGCGGGCCGCGGTCGGGTCATCGTCGTCTAAAGTTATTCTTACCGGTTTCGATTGTTTGCGACGCTTCTTGAGTTGTGACCGCTCCGAGTCATCGCCGTCCTCGAAGCTGGGCAGTCTCTTGGCCGGTCCAGGTCCAGGTCCGGGCCCAGGACCAGGCACGGGTCCGGATCCAGGTCCGCTGATCTGTGTCCTGTCCTCTGGTGCGGTCAGTAGGGGGTTCGTGATCGCCGATGAGAACAGGAACGACGTCATCGTGAGTTATCGCGAGTCGCAACTAGCCAGGTTCATCAGTACCTGCAACAGAAAAGTGTCATCTCGATTAGCCTTCTCTACTTTTGAAACAGAGGGTCTTAAAATAAGGAAGACCCGTTCTCGTAAAATGTAAATGGGAATAGATGGTATCAGCGAATCAGTCATGCATTAATACATCGGGTTGCTCTTTTTTTTTTATTTTTTTTTATTTATATACTTTAATTCAGGGCCGGATTTAGGGGGTGGCCACATGGGCCGCGGCCCATGGCGGCAAATTTAGGGGACGGCAAATGTTGTACCTTTTTCAAATGTAGGTATCAAGAAAACAATCTGATTCAGGAGAAAATTACAAACGAGAAAAGGCGAAAAAAATCTCTCATTTCCTGAGAGTTCAATTTCTAATTTGTTCGTCTTTCGGTGATATAAGAGACAGCGCCTTTCGTTAGTCTATAGTTGAGAGAGAAACCAAATACGTAATTTGGCTTGAAGTGGCGCGGCGCAGAGAGCAATGAACACGCGGACTTGAGATGGGAAGGAGAAGCCCTTGGCGCGCCGGTCAGCATGAAACACTTATTAGCGCCTACAAGACTCCATGAATACTTCACGCATTGCGTCAAACGTAGTGCGGTCAGCAGCGGTCGGCTTGAAACGCATAGCGCCTACAAGACTGTAGGGATACTTCACGCATTGGTCGCATTGCGCTAAACGCAGTGCGGTTGGCGCGGTGGCGGAAATTAACATCATTAAACCACATTCATGTTTATTCTTTCGTAATTTTTTCGTTCTTTTCTTATAAATGAAGGGCCTCGTCCACACAGAGATAGGTTTACGGAACTTAATTTTCGCGCAAAGTTCCGTGAACTTTTGCTAGTGTTGACAGGGCTTTCACAAAAAATGTGCCCAACACGAGTAAACGCGTCTTATGCACTCTTTCCCCTCCGGCACGTCCACTTGATGGTTTGTATCGATGTTTCAAAACGAATGAGAAGGGGCGGCAAAATACAGGCGGCCCATGAGCGGCAAGTAGATAAATCCGGTCCTGCTTTTATTTACTTATATTTTTAAAGAGCCTGCATACTTAGGTAAGGTAATTATATATAAAACCTGTGCAATAGAGAATTGAAATAGTCTACTCGATGAATACTGCTACTCTACTCTAAATCGAGGAGGCAGAATGTTATTACTTTTACATTTTTGCAGATGTAGGTATACACCGAAACCCTGTTCAAGCAAGAATTAAAGGAAGCGAACGAGTCATAACTTTAGGATGAAAAATATCCCGCTGTGTAGTTTAGTGGGTGGTTTTGGAGAGTGCCTCCGGCTTTTGTCTTTTCATTAAAATTGTCGTGACTCCTCCAATTTCATGTTAAAAAATAAAATTAAGTACCTAAAATGAAATAAAATAAATAAAATTAAAAAAATAAAATGAAAAACAAAGTAAAGCGAAATAAAATAAAATAAAATGTAATAAAAACATAATAAAATAAATCAAAATACTCGACGTTAAAATAAAATGAGAAAAAAATTAATTAAGGCTCTACATTTTTTTCGGTATTATAAAAAAAATATTAGTTTCAGGCATTTTAAATTGGGGGAAAACATGTTAACTTTGATAAGTGGGATGGCATAAAGATTTCGGAACGTAAGAAGGAACGCAAAAAATTTATTCCGGTACCGGGAATCGAACCCGAGCCTCCTGGGTGAAAGCCAGGTATCCTAGCCACTAGACCATACCGGATCGGTGGAAGCGGGTGGCGAAAAAGGCGCATTCAAACACACAGCGTGTGACTCAAAGCGTCTGCGCGGAGTCTCGCGAGCGAGACGAGAGCCGTAATAATTCCATTTCATTCGATTCCCGAGGTTCTTGACTCGGCGCACAGTGGTTCCAGAATGACACTTCCAGAATTTTTGAAATCGCGCAGTTGATTGACATTTTTTGCAACTTTTGCTTCAATCTAGTCCAGCATTTTATACTTAGGGTTGCAAATAGGTAAAGATTCAGGGAAAATTTACAGCCAGTTTTGCTGATTGAGGACCAGAATCTTATACGGATTCGATTTTACACTTGTGCGACGGGAGGTCGAATCGACTGATAGCTGATATGCGCCAGACGGCGGCGGCGGCGCAAAACAGCTGTCAAATGCAGTTCCCCGCTCCGTATGCATTTTTAGCAGGGATCCCTCCCACGCTCCTATCGAATATGATACAATAGGATAGAGATAAGGGATTTGCGGCGCCAGACACGGTGGTTCTTTTTGTGTCATAGAAACTTGAACAGTAGCAAGTGTTCAGAAAATTCACGCACGTGCTAGTGTATATGGGCAATTCTACGAAAACTGTCCAATTCCAGTCAAGATCGTTTTATTTGTAAAATTTGTGATAAAAAGTCTCACATTTCAACAAATTTGATGGAAAATGAGTGTTTTTAACGAAATATAACCATTACAAGTGTGTAAATTGATGGATTACGCTTCATTTTCAGCTTTTACTGCTTAAAATGTCACGACCGTCCCTGTCATGCTTGGTAGGTTCCAATGTTTACAACCTCATAACTTTTGTTTGGTCTGATACATTTTTCTGATTTTCGCACTAATTTCATCGAAAATGCTTGCAGTTGAGTAAACAATGCATTTGATTACGAAAAACATATGTCATCCACCAAAAATATTTCGAAAATATGCTGTCATTAAGTTTCACGTCACGACCGTCCAAGGTATTTTTGCCTGTCAAAACGGCCGCTAGGAGCTATTAAATCGCTGCGAAAATGATTTGAGGGTGTACAAGTGAAATGAAGTGAAGTGTTCCTATGGTGCAAGCTTGCACAGTAATCGCCCAAAGTCATTTTGAAGATTCTACAACGATTTGAAAGGAAATTATACCTAACTGAACCTTTTTTTGCGTCACGACCGTCACGTCCTTTTTTAATTATTTTATGAAGCGTGTGATATTCTGAAAAATCTTTGTGCCCACTTTATAGCCCTTAATACCAATTGCAAGTTTACCAACTTTCGAGAATGTACCTCATTGCTGTTCAGTACACCCGCCGTTTTTGTTTAAAATTTGTCACGGCCGTCACAGTCACGACTGTCGCATCGCATCGGATATTTAGTGAAAATTTCTCCAAAAAAAAAAAATGCCTGATAAAAAAAGGTACTTGTACAGAATTTTTAAGCCTGATACTGTGCTGAACTAAGAAAAAAACTCTCGATCCAAAATAACATAGTTGAATTTTTAGTTTTTGAGAGGTCAAATTGGACAGTTTTCGTAGAATTGCCCATATGTATAGTCTTGTTTCATTCTTATGCATAAATACTGAAAACTCTTATTTAAAATCAGTGAAAAACACATGAGAATCAGTGGTGTGGCGTGCTTGCGATGTATCGATTGTTATGCCATTTAAGCCTATGGAAAAGGATCGATGAACAGGGTGTTCGCAGCGGACACCCCAATAACCGATTCTTTACCATAGGTTTAAATGGAATAATGATCGATATATCGCAATTCACGCCACGCCACTGGTGAGAATTTTTACCATTTGTATTTTATTGCTACATCGAAAGCCTTGGGACTGTTCGACATAATTTTAAAACTTGGTGACTCCACTCATTGCGTAATATTCTCGGATGTACCGGACCGATAGCTTAAACTGGGATTGATGCGATCGACTTCGACATAATTCGATCGAAAAATTAAAACGAACTTGTTATTTGATTATTTCTCAATGATCGATTCTGGTCAGAGACAATTCGATCGGTTCACGATTGCTTCCTTCCATCGATTCTTGTCGATCTGATAGTATTTCGATCCACCCGTTTCGTTAAAAACTCTTATTTGTACGAGTCCCGAGGAAGCGTATCATATTTCGCGACGATACCACTATTCGACCACGCGGGAGCTCGGGTTGCCTGCGCTAAAAATTGAAGGCGAACTGATATGGCGTTAAAATCACCTCTTCCGGTTTGACCATAGAGTACAATAGAGTCGCAAAGTACTGGATCGCCGTTGAAGTCACTTTTCGAGGCTGTTTTGTCCAGTTCTCCGGAGACTAGTGTGCGGCGACTAGCGACGACGCATACGCAGAGACTCGCGCTCAGCGCTCCCCACCTCCCCACTCCCGACTCGGCTCCGTTCGTCGGCTAGGTCCACACACATTGAATCAGCTAAGTAGGCCGGTAATAAGTCTGAAATTGAGTCCATATATGAATATTACCCAGGAGTAACATACATTAATGGATTCGTTATGGCTTTGAATATCTATTTATAGCAAAATTTGCACAAATTAATATAGATGGAATTTAAAAAAGTCGAAAAAACACAAGCAGTCGTTGATTTCTCCATAAGCCACCGTGTTAAAAAATGCCGGTTGGTTCACAACTTGGTAGTTAAGTCAGAAATTAAATCCCTATATGAATATTCTCCAGGAGTAATATACATCAATGGATTCATTATGGCTTTGACTATCTAATTATAGCAAAATTTGCACAAATTAATATCGATTGAATAAAAAATGTCGAAAAAACACAGGCAGTCGTTGCTTTCCCCGTAAGCCGCCGTGATAAGAAATGCCGGTTGGTTCACACTTGGTATAAGTCAGAAATTAAATCCCAATATGAATATTATCCAGGAGTAATATACATCAATGGATTCATTATGGCTTTGACTACCTTTAAATAGCAAAATTTGCAAAAATTAATGCTGATTGAATTATAAAATACCTAAAAAACACAAGCAATTCTTGATTTCTCCATAAGCCGCCGTGTTACAAAATGCCGTTGGGTTCGCAAATGGTTCACTATTTTCGGAGCACACGTGGCTCGGAAACGCCTGTTAATGGATTGGCTTCATCGGCGCTCCAGTACTTTGCGACTCTATTGTACTCTATGGGTTTGACAAAGAGCGCGATTAATTGACGGAGCTCCGTGTAAGCGTGCAATTATGATAACACCACTGTTCCACTTCTTTCTCATTTTCTTATTTTCTTCTTCTTCTTATCATCTTATTTCTCTTCTCCCTGTTTCTACTTCCCCGTTATTTCTATTTTTTTCCTTTTTCCTTTTTTATTGTTACTTTTTTCTTCTTCTTGCTCCATTATTCTTCTTTATTTTCTATCCTCCTTCATGTTTTTCCTTCTATTCTTGTCTCTTTTCTTCGTTTCCTTTATTTATTCTTCTTCTTTGTCTTCTTGTTCTTCTGTTCTTCTTTATCTCCTTTCTTAATTCATCGACTTTTTTCCATTCTCTTTTTATCTTATACCTCTCCTTTCTCTTTTGATCCTCTTCTCAGACGGGAAATAAAAGAAAAGAATTAGTTTAGTGGGAAACAGCTTAAAAGGAGCACTAACAAAGTTGAAATCAATCCTCCCAAGACCAAAGAAAGTTAATTTACGTATGAGCTACAATATGAGATGTGTAATAATACAAAATCGTTTGAAATATTGCCTAACTAGCTATATAATTGACGCGGGCAGTGCGCAGGACGTTTAGTGCCGCAGGCGAGGGTCCCGCATGCGCGATGATGACGGCGCAGCGATACAACTATTCGTGCTCGATGGATGTCCGTGTCGCATCTGCAAAATTGAAGGCGCCATGGCGCGAGGCGTGAACTCGCAACGCTTTGCTCTGTCCTGTCAATGAGGCGTTGCTTGGATTTGGGAGAAACTTTAAAAAAAAAAAAGAGGCCTGATTATATTTATCCTATTTTCCGCCGTATTGCTCACGTAGCCCTCAAAGCACCACTAAAAAAATAAGACAAACGGAACCAACACAGCATGAAAATAGAGCAACGGGAAGGACATCCATCGATGACGGCGCAGTGATACAACTATTCGTGTTCGATGGATGTCCGTGTCGCATCTGCGAAATTGAAGGCGCCATGGCGCGATGCGTGAACTCGCAACCTAAACTGCCTCTGCAGTGTCGCTGTAATTATAACAAAACATTTTGTGTCGACAATAAATTAGCCGACAGAGACCATCATGACTACCATATTATAAGTATACTAGGGGCTTATGGGGCTGCTTCGCAGCCCCTTATTTTTCCTGTACACTTTTCACTTTCACATTATTTTTTTGAGAGAATAAATATAACAAATGTTATCAAAAATTGTAATTTTATTTAGTAAACTTTAAACTAAAATTTTGTTTTAATCTTCATACAAAATTATTTTTTAGGTTTTACATTTGTTTTCAAACTAATTTTAAAGAAGATCTTTTTTTATTTTTTAAATACTTTGCTTTTTTTTCGATTAAATTGTTGATTCTTCTTTTGCCATTTCTGTCCTGCTTTTCTTCCTATATTTCCTACAACTTTGCTCTTCTTCTTTCCTCCTTTTGTCTTTTCTTTTTTTGCTTCTTCTTTTTCTTCTTCAGTAGCTGTTCCTTCTGGTTCTTCTTCTTTTTCTGCTCCTGTTTTAACTTCATCTAATTTTTCCGCTTTTTCTTCTTCGTTTTTTCCATGTTCAGTCTGCATTCTGGTTCCGGTAATAAACTTACCTATATATGGATCCTTGAACTTTAAAGCAATAAGGTCCATCACCCGGAATATCAATTCGATTTGCAGAGAAAGAGGCAAAAGCAACAGCACTATTATAATTTCTGATATGCTTTATGAAATTTGGAGAATATAAAAATAATGATTTCAAATCGGTATTTGTCCGAATACTCGGTAAAGAAATTAAGCCATTTTGGCAGCAGTTATTAAAATGACCATTGGACATTTCACCCTGAAAATGGCGAGCATCACAATGATGACAAATTATATTCATTGAACCGACTGAAAATTTGGTAACAAAATTTTCATCAAAGTTCTGATCATCAATTTTATACTTCCGAAATGAAGAAATGAAACTTTGATTTTCTATACTAATAACAGAGTTAAGTTCTTGCTTCACTAAACGAACATGCAAAGAATTCTGGAAAACGCGACCACGTTTTGGAGGACGACCGCCTCGGTCATTGAAAATTTCACTCATAACAACTGTTAAATTTAAAATTAAAATTAGTAAAAATTATTATTATTTTAACAAAATCATAACTGAAAAGTTCAATTTTTAAATTAAAAAAAATAAATCAGAAGAAAAAGGATGAAATGAAAATGGAAATTAATAATAAACATATTTATACACATTGAAAAGAAACAGCGTGAAAAGTTCTGATCGGAAATGAGAAAAAAAACTTGGAGGTTATTGACTTAATGAGGAAAAATTGGCAATAGGAAAAAGATGGAACCAATCATGAAAAACCGTAAAAAAAAAAAAAAAAAAAAACGCGGGAAAAGAAAAATGTAAGTTGATGGCAGTTGAGTGTTGGAAGTAACCTCACTTAATGATGATTGTTGAATGAAAACAGCTGATAAAAAGACAGCAAACGGTAAAGTAAGATGCGTAGCAACAAAACTTTTCCGAAAAACAAAAAACAAAAAACCCCCACTTCCCCTCATCCAATTTATGAGTTTTTAGGGATTTAAAAATCGGGGACGAACCCCAGAAAATAATTTATAGTTTTCCCGAAGCATTGAGAACAACACCTTTCAAATGAACCAACGCCCCTCGCAATTAGTACAGTGGTTGATTCACAATTTCATTCTATTTTTCAAATTACATATTAAGATTCACTATGTAACCATCCTCATCCTTAGTCGCATCCTGTGTGTGTATGTATGAGCCGCTTTTACGGCGCGCTAGGGCGCTCTGCGACGCCTATTCTCCACAGGAATCTGTCATGGTAGAGATCCTCCGGAAGGTGGCATCTCTCCATCTCTTCATGGATGCCCTCTACCCACCGTTTGGCTGGACGCCCTCTCCGTCGCCTACCTGGGGGGAACCACTCCAACACCTTCTTCGGCAACCTGGTATCAGCCATTCTCTGCACATGCCCATACCATACCAATTGCTTGGTCATGATATCGTGCACAATCGTCCCCTCAACGCCCATTATCTCTCGGACACGTTCATTCCTGACACGTTCTCTCCTCGAGATTCCAGCCGATCTTCGCCAGAAATCCATCTCGGTCGCCTTGAGCATTTCTTGGGTCCGCTTCTTCAACTGCCACACTTCACTGCCATAGGTGATAATAGGCTTGACAACCGAGTCGCATCCTAATATTATATTAATCAAAACGCGCTCGTGCGGGGAGATGTTACATTAGGCAAACTGTCATAGCAGTTGAGCGGCTCATACATACGTAAACTTTCTCATTATAAGAACACGCGTGTTTTTCTCTTTGCTTATCAGTTCAGCAGGGGCATAGCTAGGAAATTTCTCTTGGGGGGGTCATGGGACCACCTCTCGTGGTGAAGAGAGCGGGGGGAGGGTGAGGAATGGAGGATCCCGTTTTTCTGGGGGGGGGGGGGGCACGAGATTTCTGGGGGGCAGCCCCCCCCCCCCCAGGACCCCCCTAGCTACGCCCATGCAGTTCAGTTTTTTCAGATTTAGCCAAGAACCTTATAGTCTTTACCGAGGCCTGGACCGAAGCTCAGTGTCTAAGATCTCACACTTCGCTTGCATTCACCGAAAACATTCGTCTTTTATGATAACCGAAGTTTGGACATTGTAACCGAAGTTAAGACCTTGTGACTGAAGTTAGGACTTTGTAACCGAAGTTCAGACCTTGTAACCGAAGTTTGGACATTGTAACCGAAGTTCAGACCTTGTAACCGAAATTAGGACTCTGTAACCGAAGTTCGGTTCTTGTAACTGAAGTTTATTCTCCATGTGCGGTGACTGCCCGCGGCGCGGCGCGGCGGCTGTGGCGGGAAGGCGAGGTGAGGTGGTGAGGGGCGCGGTGGTCTCTGACGGCGAGATGGCGCTTCAGTCGGCGCGGCGCGGCGGTGAACAATGAATGAGTCACCCTCCTCGCGGCTTGTCCATGTCCTGTCCCACCGCCACTTTCCTCCTCCGGTCCAACATTTATGACCGAAATCAAACCCAACGGCAAGGCACAGCAGTTCACCAGAGTATCCATAAGTCAACCGACGCGCTTCTTTCATGAGCTCATGATCCAACTCTTGAAAAAGAAGGAAAAAATCATTCCGCCATACTGCCGTACTAAGGAAGAACGCCGTATGAGCATTCGAGAGTTGCCAAATTTCCTCCAGTAAAATGTTAATTTTTCAGGAGATTTATGATTATTTTCCCTTGAAATTTTCAGATATTATAGATTATATTGGGATTGAAATCCCGTAAAAAATTGGGAGAAAAATATCCTCAAGTTTTCCAGGAATTTCGTATTTCATCGAAGGAAATTTGGCAACGTCTGAAGGCTCATACGGCGTTTTTCTTTAGCACGGCAGCATAAGCCATTATGGCAGAAAACGTTCATGTAGTAATACACGAAAAAATGGTTTAATTCTCATTCCAAAAGAGGTAGGTTGACTGGCTAGGATTTTGGGTAGGCTCTAACTCTGTCCGGTCCTGCAACACCGGTGCTGGTATTACTTAAAATCGATTTTCAAACGCTTAACAGAATGAAAAAAATTTTGCTGTGGAAAGTAGCTTTAAAAGAGTATGCAGCACACCCAGATTCTAGGTGTTTGCCAGCTTTGCTCGGATCATTATGCCCATATCTTTGGTGATGTTGTATTTTAGGAATCAGGAGTCCTGAATTATTGATTTTTCCATGTTCCTATGTGAGGAAATTGGGTGGAGAGAAGGTTTTCAAGAGAGGAAAGTGGCGGGTGAAGTATAAGGCTTTAAAAATTTATAAGAGACGATGCCTGTATAGTTGTACAAGGAACATACCCTATCATGAGAATTTCTAATTTTAGTTGGACTACTTTTTGCGATAAGAACTCACTGTTTCTGGCTCATTTAAGTAACAACGAACGGTGAACTTCCGAACCACGTATCTCAGTAAGCGTCAATTTTTCAAAAATTTCGTGATTTTTCTTCTAAGTGCAGAAAAAAAAAAAGTCAACCAAGAAAAATGATGCAGATTTTCCTTTTTCAAAAAAATAAAATATAGGAGCGGAGACTTATCACATCGCACTACTCTCCACTATGTTGGCACGAGAAAATTCTTTTTTTTTTTTTTTTTTTTTTTTTTTTTTTTTTTTTCAATTTGTATATAGATGTTAAGATTCAGCGCACTTGGAAGAAAGTTTTGCTTTCAATTCTTCTCGGAAAAATACCATGACAGTTTTATAATAAAAAATATAGCAGACATTGCTGACAGAAACATTGAGAATCCGGAGGACAGTGAACAAATATTGAATCCGAGACTCTGAAAATAATGACGAACCGTAGGAAACCCTGGTGGAGAGATGACCGTATTCTTGTTAATAAGTTGAGAACAGAGCGTCTCGCCAACCGAGCCGTAAGTCCATGATTCCGCAACCCGGCTTAGAGGCTTCTGGTCAAACTGATCCCTCGTGTGTGGTGCTGCCAATTTGCGAAAACCGTACTATTTCCTCTCCAAAGACATGGTCAAATAGTAGAGTTTGTACACAAAAATTGGCTACACCGTCCACGAATTCTAATTACGTGGAATGACAAAGCTAAATATCACCGGCCGATCGGAAAATAATTGGAATATAATTGCACACGCATGGAGGAACCACAATGCCTCCCGCAGTTGGACTTGCTGGACTAGATCAGAGGCTTTTGCGTGGGGAAGGTGCGAAAGAAGATTCCCTCGTTACCGTAAAGCGCGGGAAAAGAGTTAATACAGTAAACCTCGGATTATCCGAACCAATATGGCAATCGGTCAGTTCGGATAATCCGGAGTCAGTTACTACTTTTCGTAAAATAATCGGAAAGTCCATGAAATAAATGCAAACTACTTCGATTTTATACAGTACAATACAAAATTAGTGTAAAAATGTTTAGTATACCTGCACAAAAGCTCAATAGGCATTTAATTGTTTAAAATAATTCATGACTTTTTTCTGCGCACGGCAAGCCGCCAGTTTTTTAGTTACTGTTCTAATCCGATTACGAGAAAGTGAGGAATAAGTTTCGACAAATGAGTTCCGATTATCCATGGTTCCTTGTATTACATACCGGAAGTTTTGAAGATCACGAAGGGTCACTTTTCAAAGAAAATGAAAATTCTTTTCAAAGTGGAAAATATAAAAAAAGACTCAACGGTAGGTAAAACAGATGTTAAGCACGGTAAATAAAATCAGCGAGTTCACTTAATATGGAAGCAACCATTGATTTTCATTCAACAACGTGCGATGCATGGCGTTATCCCATCAGACTCTTTCATAGCAATGAATTTATTGGACCAAAAGACGGCAGAACCACGGTGTAAAAAGTCCTGAAGTTCATGTGACTGCGATTGCAAAGGCCGATGCGCCTTCATTTGGTGAGAATAGGCCAGATGCGCACTCCCGAGTTAAAATAGTTGCTTGCGTTATGTTTGACCCAGATCCTTACTGACGGAAGATCTGCCCGACAATGACATTTGTTAGTTGAACTATGATATGGTTAACGATTGAAGTTTGCATGCATTTCATTCATGTGTTATTTTTCTTTCGTTTGTTTATTTGTTTGCATTTCTCGATTATGTATTGAATTGTGGTCTTTTGAAAGGTTTCAATTATTATTTTTTTTCTCATTTTTTAATTAGGTGTAAATTTTAGATGCCGCCATACCTGGTACATCTCTGCATATAAAAATCCTGTCGCTATCATTTGAGCTTATATGTTTGTACAGGCGTTAAATCGCATTCCTGCGTATCCATGTCATAAAATAGAAGGTTATGTCTCGACATCCTTTTCAATTTGAAAAGTTAAAGAAACATTTGTACCCAGAAAAAATAGACACGTTTAAATCATCAGAATGTAAAAGTGTAGGTTTTCAAAGAGAATTAGGGTAATTTCCGTCTCAGTGACTTTTTTTTTTACTTTCTTTTCATTCTACACCGATGAAAGTCAATCCATGAGTGCAATTCCTGAAAAAATGAATGAAAAAACGAAGACGAGAAAAAAGAAGAAAGCAAGAAGAATCGGAGCTTGAAGCATTAATGTAAGTCATAAAGGTCATCAATACCTCATTATGAATGTGTATGCAGTTGAGAAAAAACTAATTTTTTACTAGTAATATTAAAAATCTCGAGAGCAAAAGTACACAGATCGCGGATCTAGCCGGTTATTAATTTTTGCTTCACTCACTAGACATAATGAAAGTCTACTTAATATTGCCACTTTTTTAACATCGATATTTCGGATATTTTTTGTGTTAGATAGTTATTATAAGGTGATTTGTCAAGCTTAAGTGACGTGGTCGAACTAGCATGCCATATATCGCATCGATTAGGTCAGAAATCTCGGTAGATTTTGAATTTTTAGCAAAAAAAAAAAAAGAACGATAGTCCCTGCGCATGAGCCTAAAGAATCATTCTAAACCTAAAAATCGGCAAAATTCAGAGGTATGAAAGCAGAAAAGTGTTAGGATAAACCTCGCATTCAATAGAAAAATCGATGGCTGAAGCAAATGCGAGGTTTTTTCCTAACACTGTTCTGCTTTCATTTATCTAAATTTTGCCGATTTTTGGGTTTAGAGTGATTATTTAGGCTCATGCGCAGGGACTATGGTTCTTTTTTTTTTTTGCTAAAAATTCAAAATCTGCCGAGGCTTCTGATCTAATCGATGCGATATATCATATGCCAGTTCGACCACGCCACTTGAGCTCGGCGAATCGCCTGAAGATCCTTTCATATTGGTGTGAAACGATGTGCATACGTCGAGCTGTTCAGCAGTTGAGCAGTTCGGGGACGTGCCGATATTATTATTGTGCCACAATTTTTAAAAGAGGTACAGCCGGGAAAACTTACAACTAGCCCCTGACGGGGCTATTAATTACATTATTTTTAAGTTTTATACTTATAACTAAAATTTAACTAAAGCTAAATTTTTTTGTATTAGCAATAAACCATTCATACCGAACATACCAAATGTCTGTTTCTTTGACCCTACGCTATTTCCTTACATTCAAACACCATGCATACTGTAATATGGAGTACTAGTATGGGTAAAATAAAATACAAAAATGATTATGCAAATAAACAAAATTACAAAAATTAAACAAAAAGAAAGAGAGAGGACTTAATATAGGTTAATTCCGTTACCTATATGTATGTTTTAATGGTCCTACGTTACTCTAAGTGGTATACTTAGGAGTAAAGCAGGGTAATTGTTCACAGCACCACTGCGCTGTCTTTTAAGCTTGTTGCCACGGAGAGACGCCGCGATTAACCAGGCAACCCGAGGCCAAATCATAAGGCTTGTGCCTCTTGAGCCTTCTTATGGGGTTGTTTACTACAGCCTGCTGAGCCAGCTCGTTCGGATGCATCATGAGTCTCTGGTGATGCCGCCCCGACGCTCGCTCAATAATCTCTTTAACTGACTCTACTTGGAGTTCTTCCATGATGTGATCATTTCTAACAAACCATGGGGCCCCGGAAATCTGTCTAAGTACCTTGCTCTGAAAAGCTTCAATTAGGTACCTATTAGATTTCCGGGTGCATCCCCAGATCTCGCACGCATAAGACCAAACTGGCCTCAGCACCTGCTTGTAAAGGAGAACTTTATTGGTCAGGGAGAGCGGGGAGTGGCCCCCCAGAAGCCAATACATTTTTTTAAATTTTAGGTTGAGTTGCTGTCTTTTATTTTTTACGTGCTGTTTCCAGCGAAGCTTTGAATCTAAAGTTACCCCTAGATATTTTGCTGAATCAGAAAACGGAGCTGGTGCTCCCTCCAACAGTATTGGAAGATATCCTACTTTACGATTGGTGAATATCACATGGGCCGACTTGGGGCCGCTGAGGGCTACCCTCCAGTCCCAAGTCCAGTCCACGATTTTATTCACCGTTCGCTGCAGTTTTTCAGTAGCTTCTGGAAGGTCCCTCCCAGTCTCAAGTGCTGCCGTATCATCCGCAAAAGTCCCTGTCAGTCCTTCAGCTTCCGGCACGTCTCTTGTAAATAAGTTATATAGGATTGGACCTAAACAACTACCTTGAGGTATACCTCTATACATATGACTCGCAATAAAAAGAACTGAAGATGATGTAAACGGTTTCAAGACAACTGTGTGTGGAAAGAGAGGGATGTGAATGGATCATCAAATTAGTCGGTCCTCATGGTCATAAGGTTAAAGCCCCCGAAAGATATTATCTGCGATGAAATCCATCGAAGGAGCAGCTAACGGCAAAAGTAGGTAAATCATTTGAAGGTCAACCGCAGTCTATTCTTGAGCTAGCCTCATCCGTCGCCCATTAGTGAGACAGAATGTAAACCGCGCTGTTATTTTGTACTGCATTTAATGATCTAACCAGTTCCGGAACACTTTTCCCTGTTGCGGTGTCATCGAGGATTTGAGATATCAAAAAATTTACACGGACAAATTGAATACGACCAGTATAGATAGTCACACTGAAAAAAAGTGAATGAGCGAGAATAAAAATAGGATCATTTATCACGTTTGTGATCTTTAACCACCGCTGAATGAACAAAACAAAATTTAAAAAACAGAAAAAAATGAAGTGATTCAAAAATTGGTTAAAATATCTGATATATTGTTATCGAAATAGGTAAATCAATTTCATTTATCGTAAAAAATATGTTAAGACGGCTGAATCTTAACAGAGCAGTAGTAAATAATATCTCTGCAAGTTCTTACATTGACGAAGATATTGACTTTTGGGGTTTACGGTAGATTAGTGTATGCTGCGGTTTTTCCTGCCTGGGTTTTCAACCAGGAATGAACGAAATTCGATTTGGATTCCCCGCTTAAATCGCGCCATTGGTGACCTTTTTGTAGGGAAAACCATAGTATGCAAAAGGGTTGACGACGTCACTTACTACGTTTTTTATAAGGGAAACGTCATAGTCAATACTGGACATCAGAGTCCCGATTTTTCATAATTCCTCTTATTATATATGTTGTTTCTTTACAAGATTAAGTCGTCAAAACACGATTTTGTGTCGAGAGGACCTGATCCATTATAAATTCTAAATCCCTCTTAGCCTCCGAGTGTTCGTAGAATTTTCTCTCGCCCACCCGCACACTGAGAAAAAAAGTTTGGTTAGTTGAACCGTGAGTATTTTTATCATATACTTCTATATCAGCCTGGCAGTTCGGTTCATGCAACTGTAGTATCGGTTAGGAACCGTATCCTAGGTTCACATGCAACCGAGCTCTAGAATGAACCCAGCAGCCTGATTGTTGAAATTTTTTGTTCGTCGGGTGGACATGGATGACATAGGTTAAATGGCGAAGCGTGATTGGTCGGATACGTCTTATCGCTGCTTTATCGCTTGGAATGGACGACAAACTAAAGGCACCTCTTGAGTTTCCGATAGTATATCGTCCATTCCAAACGACAAAGCAGCGATAAGACATATCTGACCAATCACGCCTCGCCATTTAACCTATCCCATCCATGTCCACCCGACAAACACAAAATTTCAACAATCAGGTGCTGGATCGTTCCTGGAACCGGTCACATGAACTGTATAAAATGACCGATATAGAACACTGTATTAACGGTTCATACTACCGAATTTTTTTACTTGATGCAGATATAGACCTGTCCCAAGACAGATTAGTCCATTTTGCCTCATATTTTTTGGGCATCCAGTCCACAGAGGCACGACCAAAAGTATTCAAATTATGACAACTCTAATAAATCCTGGCTGTAAAAAAAAATATTGTAATAATATTGTTCCAGACTCAAAGTGAGGCCGAATCAAAGTTCAACAAAACGTTACACAACGGCGTAGTCCGCAAGTTCAAGGGCCTAGGCGGAGATGAGGAGCGCCTGAAGCAGCTGACCTTGGATAGACGAGCATTATCCAAATTTTTGACAAATTTGTGAAAACTGACTATAATTCTGAAACCGGAGCGGATTTAAGGACCGATACGGGCGCGTCAAAAATCCAATCCAGCCTCAGTATTAAAAAACAAGATCCATCATTAAACCCGCTAGACGGAATATTTTAGTTCTCGGATGCGCCAAAAAACGCCTTCGATGCGAGGGTCTAGTTTTGGGAGGCTGTCCTGCGCAATTTATGCTCGTTCGGCTAGGTTAGTTATCTAGTCCAGCTATGCAAATGATGCCAGTTCTCCGTATCCAAGCCCGCATCGTCTTCGCCTTGCGGGATGGGTTACCGCGGTTATGCTAAGCAAAAACAACGGATCCGCAGTGGGTTATCATCGACGTTATGTTGTTTTGGCTTAGCAGGGCGGGCTCAATTTTTCCTAGCGTGGAAAATCCCGCCGCCTCGATGCGATGCGACGGTGGAGGTCTATGACGCTTCTCAAAAATTGAATAGGTCTTCGTCAAAATCACCTATATCTAACGTTCGATGAGCCCTGGGATATATGCATTTTAATGAAGCTCAAGGCTCATTAAGAAATTGACTCGTTCAGTTCAAGTAATAGGTTTTGGCTCTTGTCGACTCAAATTCCATTTTCCAAAACTGGACTACCGCATCAACCGGTGGAAGAATTTCGGCGGGACTCATAGCCAAATTTCCGGCATTATCTTGTCCCGTTCCTTCTTTTCAAGTCTCAGATTATACAATCGAAGTCTAAAGTCACTAGAATTAGAATTGCGAGGTTTTATGAAATCAATGGCCTCTGTTGACCTCTCCTCGACGCCGTTAAGCGAGGGTTCGCAGAAGAGGATTTTTCGAAACCGGATCTGGTTTGAGTATGCATCGATGGAAAACGAAATGAATCAAATTCAAATGAAAGTGTATAACATTAATCAGCTCATGTTTGGTTTACGAACAAAAACGCTTCGATTTTTCAGGCTTGTTTCTTTAGAAAGAGTGAAACCATAGGCTCGAAAAAGAAAACTTACTATACTGCAAGAATAGGTAGTAGAAGTGACAATTTTTCCAAAGGTCCATCACCTAAAAAATTTTCAGGATTAATCAATCAAAAGATGCATACTTTTCTGAGTTTGGGTGTTTTTTATTATAATGCTTTTGTAAAAAAAAAAAAAAAAAATCACGAAGAAAACAGAAAAATTTTCCGGGGGTGGAGTTACGTTTATTTTTTGAAATGAAATAAATATGATATTTGTATGATAGACCCGGATGGTTATAACTTTGATAAGACTTAACTTCGATTTAAAAAAAAAAGAAGTTAGATTTATTGGTCATTTCATACGTCACAATACATCGCTAAGCGTAAACAAGTCAGAATAGTTGATTTGTGGATTAATTTCGTCAGAGGCCAGAGACCTACTACGTCTTTCGTCGCTCACTGCTTTCTCATCGCTGAGCACGTTGGGATTTTCCCCAGGATCCCGGAATTTTCCTTTTTGTGATAGTTCAAAAAACACAGCGAACAAATTATTTTCCTGCTCTTGGCTGCATCACGAGAGCGACTCTTAAATTTTTGAATTCAAAATAATTGAATATAAGATTGAGGCAGTTGAAAAATGATCGCGAATAAATTGCATCTATAATTCAACAATGATCACCATCAACGAAAAATATTGAATTTCAGACGGAGTTTTCCTCGATACGTTTATAATATATTTAAAAATAAAAAAGAAAAAAATCGAAAAGTTTGGGAATTTTTCTTTGAAATATGTTTTAGTTTTAATGATACATCACGAATAAAATCTGCTGAAAATCGGAACAATTTTCTCAAGGCTTCCAGAAAATACGCCTTTTTTCGGAGGGAATTTGGTAACGACCGAGGGCTCATACGAAGTTCTTTCATGAGCACAGTAGAAAACTGCCTTGTTAAGGAAGAACGCCGTATGAACATTCGAGATTTGCCAAATTTCCTTCGATGAAATGTTTATTTTTTCGAAAAGTTATGAATATTTTTCCTTTGAATTTTCAGAATCTTTGGGTAAAATTGCTAACTAAATTATCTGAAAAATTGAGAGGAAAATATTCATAAATTTACCAGGAAATTCGCAATTGATCAAAGAAAATTTGGCAACGCCTGAAGGTTCATACGGCGTTTTTCCTTAGCACGACAGAATAGGTACTTAAAAATTCATTTATTTTTGTTCAAGTAAAAAATTATTCCTTCTCATCTTATAATTAATTGTTGTGTTGGGGCTCACAATAAAGTCACAGAGAACGAGAGGCGACTCGATCGAGAGACCCAGTGATAATGTGCGAAAAGGGGGGGAAAAGGAGGAAAAATACCTTCTCGCGGGGGCCAAAGCTTCACCTTGAGTTCAAAACATGTTTCGAGCACGGACGGAGCGGCTACAACGAAGCCGAACAGGCTGGGCGTTGAGGACGGTCAGTGCTGTAGTTCCGAATTTCAAACTTTTCTCTCCGCCGCTTTTTTACGCAGGTGCTCTTTAAATATTTTTTTACGCGCTTGTTCCGCACTTGCGTGCTCGGATCGTACATTTTTTAATTAATGCTTCGGATACTGCGTTTTCCTTGTTGGCTCTGGCTTGCCTTCTTGGCAATGTTGCCAGATCTCCCGGTCAGCTATCGAGCGACCGCTGTAAAAAAGAGGGTTTTTGCACTAGACAGGGCAACGTTGCTTTGTTGCTCCTCTCGATGACCCCTCTGGTTTTTGGCGGTTGCGCAACACAGCCACACAATGGGCGAGAGGCCGAGACGCGATGGCTGAGAATCATAGGCGGATCCTGACACCTTGAACGGAGGGGGGATGGGGAGATTAAGGGGGTCCGGTGCTCCCCAGAAAATTTTCGAAAAAGCATCGAACATGCAGTTTGAGTCAGCTTTGTCATGAAAAATTACTAAGTACAAGCGTCCTTCCTTCTTCTTTATTCCCTCACTGAAAAAAAACAAAAAAAAAAAAAAAAAAAAAAAAAAAAAAACACATTGGATCTAGAGTTCAGACTTTTGAATACATTGACAAGAAAAAATACTCTTGATTCAATCAGACTTTGGCTTAGATCAAAAGGAAATCCGCTCAAATTAAGAGGAAATCCGCTCAAAATAAGAGGCTTGGTTCTTGATTTAAGCATAAATCCGATTGAATCAAGAGTAGTTTTTCTTGTCGATGTTTTTAAGAGTCTGGACTCTAGATCCAATGTGTTTTTTTCCAGTGCTTACTCCCTTCTCCCCCCCCCTTTCCCTTCCTTATTTCGAGCGAACGGGGGGGGGGGGGGGCTTGGATTCGGCTATGCTGAGAATCATGGCACATTAAGGTGGGTCCTCGTCTTGAGGACCAAAACTTAAGCTTCTACATACAACAAAAAGAAATATTCGTGTCGGAAATCGTATTCCAAAATCTTAAAAAAAGTTAAAAGTGGGCGCTATATTGAATCAAGATTTGATGTCGATACAATGAAATCTGTTGATTAGGAACAGTACTTGACTTTATTTTAGAATTTTGAAAGATGGTTCGGCACGAATAATTCAAATTGACCGATCGATCCATTGATCTCGAGACCGAAATTTCGATTTTTCCGAAATGATCCGGAATTTTTATGGGTTTCGAGGATAGAGAAGTTTAATTCTCTGTTGAACAAACACTTTTAAAAGGTTGAAATGTTCCCACAATGGCGATGAAGCGGCCAACTGGCCAGTTCTGGTATGAAGGGTGACAGAAAATTAATCCTTACAACCGGGAAATATCGTGAATCTGGGTGAATTCAATGAAAAGCAGGAAAATATCCTAAAAGCTGAGAAAATTGGACGAAAAATTTGATTATTTTTTTGTCTCTTTACATCTCGTTAGTGAAAGTCCTTGCGGTACAAATTTTTTGGTTGGAAAAAATCAGGAAATATCGTCGCTCAAGGGCTTATCACCGTTACAACGTGAGCTCTGAAATATATGGAGCTATTATTGAAAGTGGGGCTCAACTCAAACAACAGATATGTCCTTACGTCAGAGGAGCGATTATATACGGCAATTACCAGAAAAAATCAGGAGAGTGTGAGGATTTATTGATGAGGAAAATATTCTGGCTATCCCGTTAAAAGTGAAGTTTTGAACCGGTATTTCGAGATTCTTCGACTAAAAATGTTTCGCTCCAGGAAAGTCTGTAATTAGAATGTTGTGATATTACTATTTGATTATTTACTTCTGATGATCAAAACTTCAAATTACATCCCTCGTTTGTCGGCACGTTGCAACTGGTTTAGAAGAAGTCTCCACGTGGCACCAAGGCGATTTTACAACTAGTTTTTGATCCATTCCTCAGGTGCTTTCCATTGACAAATATTTCTCAATCGCAGATAGACATGTTTCGAAACACACCTGCTATTTTAAACGGTAACTAGCTGCTCCGGGCGCCCTACGGGCGCCCTCCACAGCTAGCAATAGTGGTGCGGTAGCTTATTTGGAATGGGAGCGATTAGTTGAATCTATTTAATAATGATGATGATTCTGCGGCAAAAGATCAAGGAATTTAACTGCCTCTCTGCGTTACAGGGTGGAGACTGCCATTCTACCGAAAAATGTTATAAAAAGCTCGCATTATTAGTTTTCCTTTTTTTGTGTTATTTTTTAATTATTTTTTATTTTTATTTTTTGATAATTTTCTAATGACTATGAGGCTTTTGGGATTTATAAAAGATCGAAGCACCTCTTTGTGCACGATGTTTTTCGTACGGTTGCCTTTGGGAAGAATTTGGACTTCAAAATTTTTGTACGATGTAGCTCGTGAGAGTGCAACATATAGTTGACCATGGCCAAAAACTGTTTGGGGTAAATAAATGCTGACTCGCTTCAGTGTTTGACCCTTAGCTTTGATGATGGTCATGCAGAACGCAATGCGAATTGGAAATTGTCGCCTCTTAAAAGAGAAAGGGAGAGAGGAGTCTGCAGGTGACAAATCAATTCTTGGCAGTGAAATTCTTTCACCGGCCTTCTCGCCGGAAATGACCTGCAAATCAAGACAATTTTCATAACGTTTCCAGACGATCAATCGGGCACCATTCGATAAACCTTTGGAAACGTTGAGAATTCTTAAAAGCATGACAAAAACCCCCTCCAAAAGTGTGAGTTTATGCGGTGGTAAGCCACTAAGATTAAGACTGTCCAAGAATTCGAGGGGAAAATTGAGAGCCTCTCCCTCTTCCTCTACAATGAGCCTGTTAACACTGAAGTACGTTTTAGAGACACCTGAAAGAACTTCAACAACCTTGTCGTTAATTTCATTGCAATGCTTATTTTTAGGGGCCAGAATTGCGCAGTTTGTGAAATCTACGTTCGAACATGAGGAAGCTATATTTTCCATAAATTTCAGTAATAATATCAATTCCTTTCAGTAATACTGCTTGTCGGTAAATCAATGAATTCCGGCATGGCCTTTTTTAGCAGAAAGGTAAACACCATCACCTATTTCGAGTTAAAATTTTGCAAACTCCGCTTCGTCTTGCAAAGTTCTCATATTTTGAGTAAGTTTTCTGATTTTGAAAAGAGGTCAAAGTGGTGAGAATTTGATTGCATTTTGCACCAATGTTTGGCGAGAAGCATGCGGAACAACGGGTAAAACCTGTCTAAAATCACCACCCTAGACGACAATTTTTCCTCGAAAAGGGATATCATTACCCATTCTCTAAGAAGTCGGTCGATGCATGCCAGAGCATGCGTGATAACCATGGGAGCTTCACCCCAAAAAATGATCGTTGTTTTTCGAATAGTCTCAGCCTCTCTTGAGCTAACCGTCAGACTCGACACAGAATTCTCATTCAGAACCGAAGGAATTTTGAATTTGCTATGAACCGGCCGACCGTTAGGTAGCAACGATGCGGCGATACCTGTCCAAGCAACGGAGATGACGTCTAAGTTTTCCTCTGTACAATACGCAGTAAGACATTCTTAAACGAAAGTTTTTCCCGATCCTCCTGGACCATCAATGAAAATCGCATTACACGTGTAAGATGGATTTTGGATGAGATTAATTATTTCAGAAATAATTTGATGTTGCTCTGGGTTAACGGCAGAAATCATGGAATCATAGTTTTAGGGGGAGGAGAGTCAGGCTTCGACCCTTGAAGATTCAGGTTGATTGGAAGCAATTCCGGAAGATCAATAATGATGATATTGAAATTCCATGAAGTCTTAATGTGTTTTCAATAGCAAAAAGCCGATCAACGTAGTCGACCGACCAACAAAATAAAGAGAGAGGAAGAAACGAAGTATCAAGCAAATTTGAAACAAAGTTGTAAAGAGAAAAGAACAAATAAGAATGAAATGTCCATAACAATACATGTTGTTAGCAATACGTGTGCGCAACGCTGCAGTTAATAAGTCAGGGTCAGTCAAACCGCCAGGATGCCTATCAAGAAGTGGTGAAGCGGAGTAGCCGAGAGATTGCGACGGAATGTGGGTGGTGAGTGACGAACGACAATGCGACCCAAACCTTCTTTGAGGTTGGTGGGAGGAAAGCTATACGAAAGAAAACGGAGATAGCCGAAAGAACGTGGTGGGAGGGGTGGCTGAGACCCTAGAGGGGGTATCTAGGGACGGGCAAGCAGGTAGCGGCCAGATGACCGCTCGAAACAGCTGAACTTTACTCGTCGATAAAAGTAAGAAAATTTGAGAAAATCGAAAAAACAATTACAGCCTGCAAATCTACAGATCAGAAGCTTTCATTTAGAAAAAACCCCATGCAAATCGGTCCGGTGGTTCTCTCAAAGTTAATGTCCCAACATGCGGACTTTAGTCTGAATAAATGGGAGAAAATTTGAGCCCGGCTAAACTTCACTCGTCGATAAAAGTAAGACAATTTGAGAAAATCGAAAAAACGATCACAGCCTGCAAATCTACAGATCATAGGCTTTCATTTAAAACAAAAATCATGCAAATCGGTCCGGTGGTTCTCTCAAAGTTAACGTCCAAAGATTCGGACCTCCGTTTTAATGCATCGAAGAAAATTTGAGAAAATTATGGGAGAAAATTTGAGATAATCGAAAAAACGATCACAGCCTGCAAATCTACAGCTCAGGGGCTTTCATTTAAAAAAAAGATCACGCAAATCGGTCCGGTGGTTCTCTCAAAGTTAATGCCCCAAGATTTGGAACTTTGCATTTTAATATATAGGATTTTTCCGGTGACATTTACGCACGAGGATTCCTTTGCGAATGACTTTTTTCGAACAAAACTTACTAAGGTTTTTCAACGTGAACTGCTTTTTGAAACACACGATATCTTCAGTTAGTCTGTTATCCGTTCATTTTTTAAAGAAAATACTTCTATTAGAATTCTGAAAGATTGATAAATATATAGTCATAACCTGCTGTGGTCAGGTTCTGGGTATGTATTTTCAAACCATCAGGAATAGATAATCCTCATGGGCTCTCTATCAAAACCAAGGAATTCGCATTCATTTGGTTTTAATCTAAAGAAAACTCATTAAACTGCAATAATTGCGTCCAAATATCTGAGAAAATGGCAATTCTTTTACAGTTCTAGTTCGGTTTGAGCCGAATATTTGTAATTTTGTAACCAATCCCAGACAGTAAAAAAATTAAACTCTGAGATGTATACAGGGTTGCAAACGATTAGCCCTTTTTACGTCCCCGAAATAAGTGGAGGCGTAATAGTCCACAGCTTCCATTCCATGTCCGGCAAAAGTTCCGGGATTCGGGACTTTTTTGTCCCAGTTTCTCCCACTCCATGACCGTCAAAAGTTCCGAGAAAGTTTCTGAAAATGCAAAAGATCCGGAACATTTCGGAAATTTCAGAAGTTCCGGGAAAAATTCAGAAAAATCTTAGAAGTTCCGGGAAAAATTCAGAAAAATCTAAAAAATTCCGGGAAAAAACCAGGAAAATCTCAAAAGTTCCGGAATCCGGAGCTAGTTCCGGGAAATCGGAGCACTATCATATAAAATCTGAATCATGAGAAAAGCTCACCTCGACGTCTTACTTTCTTTTCGTGCTTCTCAGGTGCAGGGCAAATACGTGTTTTTATTGTTAGAACATGAGGGATATTATTTTTGTGTATTGAAGTGATACAAGCGGCCCAGCTGTGGCTATGGTCGTCGATCCCTCCCATCCGTAGTCACACTCACTCACCCCAATTAAAATAGTTGCGGTTCGGAGGGAGCCCTCCGAGATCAACGGATCAACCTTGCACTCGCTGATCGGCGCGACCCTACGACTTTTACTCCATCCCTTCGAAGACCGTAGACCCAATAATTACTTACACCTGCTCGTCTGCAACCCACCCTACCACCGGTTGTGTCCCTGTACCGTGACAAATGTCTATATAAACTCAACCCTCCTCCCCCTCCCATCCAACAGTCCAAACAACGCTACCTTCGCAAAATTAAATTTATATAAATGGACTTTATTTTGCAATCGGGAACTGCAATTTTGGCTCATCCGTAAAAACACTTATGTGTATAGGGAAACTAATGGCACATATGTTGTTCTTAACCTGATGAGTCTCTCGAGTATATTGAAGACGGGAACAGGCTGGCGGGTGGGATCTTGGCCAAAATTATTGTAGGGATATTAAAGATAAGTTCTCTCTTGCTTTTACAGAAAAATTACATGAAACGAGGCTTAGAACCAAAAAATAGATAATTGATAAGAAGACAGTGGGAAGGAAAACTGTAAACAATATCATCTCCTAAATGATTTTTAAAAATATCCTTCTATATAAATTCCTGCTGACGAGACTTGAGGGTCTATTTAATTTTTTATCTTATTTGGTTTACCTCTTGAAAAAAGTATGGAAAAGGAAGTTCAGTGACTTTAACAAGGAAAGTGAGTTAGAACTAAAGTCTGGCGACAGACTAACAACCTCAACTCACGGTTTTTTTAAAGTGAATTATGATGCGATTCCTTCGACTTATATAACCATGGTATTCCTCACTTTATTTTTCTACGGCTTAATTTATGCAAAGTCTTTATTGTAAACATATAATAGAGAAACATTATTAAAAGCTCCGTCTTCAAGTTTAACTGTGATCGTGAGAAAACAAATTGTTTTCCTTGTTCGTAAATAGTAAAAAATGTCAATAATCAGTTATGATGCACGAGCGAATGTCTTAATATTCTGATTTTATTTTCTGTAATCGTGTATGAGTAAATCAACCCCTTGATCTGCGAATAGTATAAGTCGCAGTCGCGTATAAGCGAAAACAAGAAATTGCAAACTTATCATCAATTTCTAAGGTAAATTGAAAATAGAAAATGATCTAAGAATTGATTTTCTACAAATTGTTTCCAAAGGAGATGTGCGTCGTTGCAAAAAGTTTACTTCGTCCGAGTGGAACCGAACATGATATGGTTTTCGGTGGCTCTTGGCAAAACATCTTATAATCAATATCAATCTATAAACTTCACCTGTCAATGGTAAATGTGTTCCATTGAAAAAGTATTAACAAATACATCAGGCTCTATTGTTGCTTTAAAGAACATTAATCTGTACGGAAAATTCCATTGCAGAGGAAAAGGAAGGAGGAAACAAGGATCATTTCGATGATAAAGAGGAAAAAGCTCAATTTGAACGATACTTTCCTACTTTTTTTTACGTGGGTATATTTTTTGTTCCCTTATTTATTGACTAATTAGCTTACTCGTTTGAATTTGAATAATATTTCATCGGAAAGTAGCTTCGAGAAATGATAACTCTTAGAAAATTTAAAAATCCTAGTATACAGATTTTCCTAAGAGCTGTTCCTTTAAAATTGACGAGTTTTTTTAAAAGTGAACGTCGAACTCGCCAGTATAATAATCATCATACAGTTACTTACGAGCATTCTGGCTTTTCTTTGTTCTTGAAATTCATGGTAAGCGCGTCTCATCGGGCTTCTTCAGTGCCGACATTAAATCTTACACACTAGATTTTTTAGTGTTTTTAGTGATTTAGTGTAAGTTTTAATGTCGGCACTGAAGAAGCCCGATGAGACGCGCTTGCCATGAATTTCAATAACAAAGAAAGCCAAAATCAGCGCTCCCATTCCATGTCCATTAAAAGTTCCCGGATTCGGAACATTTTCGTACCAATTTCTCCCACTCAATGACCGTCAAAAGTTCCGGAATTCCTTTTAGATCTTTTTTAAAAAGATCCGTAAAAGTTCCGGAAAATTCAGAAGATTTGGAAAATTTCGAGAATTTCAAAAGTTCCCGAATTCGGAACTACACTGGAAAAAAAACACATTGGATCTAGAGTCCAGACTCTTAAAAACATCGACAAGAAAAGTATTCTTGATTCAATCAGAATCTAGCTTAAATCAAGAACCAAGCCTTTTAATTTAAGCGGATTTCGTTTTGATTCAAGGAAAAATCCGATTGAATCAAGAGTGTTTTTTCTTGTCAATGTTTTCAAAAGTCTGAACTCTAGATCCAATGTGTTTTTTTTTTCCAGTGCAATGCAAAGCATACAGGGTCTTCCTCAGAGGATCATCCGCTACAAGGAGCAGCTGAATCCACCACAGAGTAAGTATATGGATCCCGAAAAACGCGCCCCGTGATTTATCTGAAACCATAACGCAAACAGGTCGCGGGTCTAATGCCGAAAGCGCCGACGACAGCATTACAGCGGATGAGGAAGCGCCACACCCCTTTTGAACTTTGACGTTGTAAAGAAAGTTTTAAAGCGGTCACCTTGCCCTCGACATCGATCGGTGGCTTTGCGGGCTTTATGCAAAATACGCCCGAGATCGATTTTCTCCTCGCGGCCGTCCGCCAATCCAAAGCCGGATCGGTCATGCGATTCGCGAGTTAGGCGTACTCGCCTTACGCTTTTCGAATGAGAAAATTCGAGCGGGAAGGTTAGCTTATCAAACCACTGCAGTATTAAAATGTATAGAGGGGATTTTCATGGCGGTTATGCCTCAAATAAGATGTTCCAGGATTAAGTACGAATATTGAAGGAGTCGATTCTTTAGGTCCAGGAAAAAAAAAATGTTTTTGTAGTATAACTTTTTTTTTTTTTTCCAAAAACGCTTTCCCTGTAGGCCACAACCGCCTAAAGTCGGAGAAAAAAAAATCGTATTTTTAATACTATGACAATGTTCATCAACCATATTAATAAAAATTCGAGAATGGAGGTAATTTTTAGCGACTATCAGTGAAACTTTCGATTAGAAATTCCAAAGATTCTCCTGCATGGAAAAAATTAACTTGTTGATTTAACAATTCAATTGCTAAAAAAGGTGACTGCAAAATTTCAAAGTAGATTTCACAACACAAAAATGCTACTTTAACCACCCATGTGGTTAAATTAGCTTATAATAGTGGTTAAAGTAGCATGTATGTGTTGTGAAATCTACGTTGAAATATTGAAATCACTTTTTTTAGCAATTTAATTTTTTCCGTGTGGTTAAAATGCATTTTACGAGGAGGAAGGCAACATTGAAATGTAATTACGCTCTTTCGTGAGGAAAACGTCGAAATGTGATATCGATAGCCAAAATGCGAATCCACGTATCTCCATTTGCAATATTGCAGACTTTTGTGGCTTAGACAACATTAAAAAATGTTCAATTTATGAAACTCTTACAAAATTTATGAGAGGTATGAGTATAAGTATGTTTCAAGTATTTACGAGGTAAAAGGCTGTAAGAAAGTTCTAAAAAATTCTTAAAAGATCCGTATAGTTTTTTGAAACCTTCACACTTCTTGAAAAATTCGAGGTAAATTTATGGACTTCTCTACGTAAATCTTCCCTGTCGTGAGTTTCATTTCTAAAGCACTGAGAAAGGGTCTCGTTTTAAGTTTATATTATTAACAGCACTTTTAAGAGCTTTTCGAAACTGCTTTGCAACAGTCACCTCCATTAGAGAAATGAAAGCCTCAATTGAATGACACTATCATTTAAAAAGTCTTCGCTTTATACTTGACACTCTCAGAAGTGATTAACCCGCTCACATTCGGCACGGAGGGTAAAACGCAACACATACACCTAGCTAATGTCGATTTTGGATTCTCCCATTTTCCCATAAATTATTCAAACAGTTTATTTGATTGGACGTATTTATATCAAAAGGAACTATATAAACAGGGATATGTAGGCCCTGTTATGCATGTATCCTTACGGGTATCAGAGTCCAAGTCACAATGGAAATAGTTCATTTCGATTTAAATAAATCTGCATGAAGGTTCACTCGCCTTAAAGGTCACTGAAATTGCGTTGCTTCGTGATACGTAGAAGTGGCCGTGACGGTTGGGATTATTGACCGGGGCTTCCTTCAAATTAGAGTTTGAAATTTTTCGGAGAAAAAATTTAATTTTAGAGGAAACATCCTGTTTTCTTGAAATGCCATCGAAATAGATAAAGTTTTCCTGTTTGGAATAAAAATTCAAGTTCGCATACCTATTTTATGTGTAATAATATGGAAAAAAAATTACGAAAAGATTGAAAGCTGAAATCTCCAGTCCTAGGATTTAAGAATTTTTTCCTCCAGGACTTTCCTCATTGAATGAGTTCTTTATATTTTCAAGCATACGAAATGGATATCTTTGATGTAGCGAATCTATTTTCTATTATTATCAGAGGAGAGAGCTTGCACAATAGAACTCAGAAAACTGGAAGGACTTTTCCTCGAACGTTTCATTAGGAAAGTTTAAAATTATTTATTTTTTTTTCTCTTTAAATGCCTAGTATTTTCAAGGTTTCAGCTTTGTTGCTTCGTGCTATTTCAGAATAAGGAAAATTGAAGTAAAGCTAGTTAAAACAAGAGACGAGGGGGAAAAGGGAGGTAAGTGCCCTCGAACATTTTGCAGCTGTTAAGTCCTCCAGGGTCTCTCCGAGTCTTGAATCCCCTTTGTCTGTTCTCGCTAAGCTGAGTCGCAGAACATTGGCATAATATTTGCACTATTATACTAAAAGTTTTCAGTACCCCACTATCTCCTAACGGAAAATGTAAGTGGCATCTTCGTTTGTTCAGTTTCGTTACTTTTATTCATCAAATCTGCATAAGTCTGGTCTATTTTTACTGTATAGCTGAAAATATTTTACTTATACTCTAAAGACATAGGTTTGTTATTGCCTCATTGCTTGACAAAACAGATCAACCCCGAGCTTTTGGATTTTAAAATGGGGCAGCCAAAAACCGCGTTTTGTCTCGTTTTATTCCAGTTACCTTTATCTATAATGTAGCAACAGCAGCACCCTTATATGGACTAGAGCAAAAATTAGACCTGTTTTTGTTTTATAATTAAAAAATTGAGGGGCTTGAAGTACAATGCGCATTAGTGCAGTTTATGATTTCCACTAAAACTAGTTTTGAAATAGGGTCTCCGAAAAATTCACTTCTGAAATCCAATTTTTAAGCATTAAAAAGTGAGTTTGAACTTTCGTTCCGCCATAAGGCTCTGTGTAATTTGTCCTCTGAGCTCCTCAATTGTTCACTATACCCCTTATGGAAAATTTTTCATGACTTGACTCTGATCGGACTCTGTTTGACCCTAATTTACATATTTTAGCAGGGATTTCAGTAAAATTGGATGAAAAATATTTAAGTAGGATGAGATCGGGTAAACTTCAATCGTCCGCCATCATCAGAACATGAATTTATAAGATGTGTATGATGTTATGTTTCCTGCCAAAACAACTCGTATAGAGCATCTAAATACCTAAATAAGTATATGATTTCGACTTTCTAAATGTCAAAAAATTCTAAATTTCCCATTCAAACGGCAAGACTGGGTAAAATCGTACTATCTCAGACTTACGAAGGACATACTACCGAGGCAGGTCAGTTGACAATATGCGACCTTGTTGCAGCCATCCCATTCACTTGCCTGCAAAAGAATTGATCACTCACTCTCGACAATGCTCTTCACTTGCAAAGAAATACCTTATTTTTAACTCTTGAAAGCCTTTTCTTTACATATTTTCATCATAAATCTTAAGTGTGAACACGCTATTGTGAGTAGTCAATCTTAGATGCGAGGAGAAAATAAATGAATTTGAACTGCTTTTAAACGGGTCAACGAACAGTATACATGGTCATTCAGGCTGTCAAAGGTCAAATGTCCGAGTCGAAATCTAGGTTTCCCTCGATACCTAGCATTATCTTTAAAGAGGGAGTTCTTGAAAGCTGGAACTGCAGCCTTTCAAAAAGTCTTGAAATGGATTTTTTTGACGCTGTCGTGACATTTGTAAAAAAGATACTTTTGGGAATTCCTCTCAGCTATTAACTCATTTTTTTACTCTAAACAAAGGGGAAAAGATTTTAGAGGAGCTGAAGAATGGGAGTGCCAATTTTTAAAACGCGATTCCTGTCCAATTAAAGGTTATGCATTTCTCTCGACGACCTTAAGAAAAATTGTCACGAAGGGGATCCGGAGATTACGCAATAAAGAACCGTAATTTGAATTGCGGGCCGTTAGTCTCTCCTTACTGTCAAGGAAAAAAAGCAAATTGTCTCTGATTGGCGGACGTTTCCCGCCAATTTACAGGTCCCTGGTGCTAAAATTGTCAGCCCTTGTGGGTATTACATTAACATGGGGGTTTTTTCACAGTGAAACAACTAGAAAATGTAAAAAAAAATTAACGCGTTGGAAACTTCAAAAATTAACTCCTGGGAATTTTCAGAAGAGAGAATGGAAAAAAGTTCCACTTTTTAATGAGAAATTATTTTTCGAAATCTTCAAAATAGTGGCCATTGGTACGATGCATTCTTAGTCGCTTCTCCTCTACAGTTCCCTGTCTTTTTCAAGTTAATTTACCCTGAAAAAACTCCATGTTATTTTCCACGAAGGCTAAACATTTTTCGCCCTGAAGCCGGTGCGTTTCTTTGCTGAATTGCATAGTGCGATAGCCTCAACATGTATCTATGAGAGGACAGTTTTCAAAATTTTTCCAAGGGGAGATTTCCCCCCGAAACACCCCTTTTAAAAAGGACAATTTCGACTGCCTCCAGAAAATTACTCCAGCAGCTAGACGCATAGGCTCAAACGACTGTAACAATTTGAATTTCGTTTTCAAAAAGCGTTTTACAGCAACTGAAATTCAGTCCTTACTCTAGCCACGCCTAGGACAGCCTTCCCTTTTTCCTTCAAAAAAGAGGAAGTAGGTAAAAATTGTCGTGTATTATACCGGTCCAGTAAAACTACTATACCTTGTGGCTGTCTATGGACACCGTTTTATCAGTAATTATACAGCGTTCTTTTTTATTCCCCTACCCCTCCCCACCACATTGTATAGGCACATCCGGTATTCGATCGGTGGTTTTTTCGCACAGTAAAAGTTTTAAGCCAGGTGCTAAATTAGTTTTTTCATCGTATTAATCCCAACGCACCGAGTCGCAACATTGTCTCCGGGAGTCCTTACCGGCCGTCGGAAGAATAAAAAAAAAAAAATTGCGCAAATAAATAATATGGGGAAAAAATTGCGGCATACCTAATTATGCAAAAAAATTAAGTTTTAATGGGGAAATGTTGGTCGCGGAATTTGAGCAAGGTCAGTGATTTTGCGCTGCGCGTCGGGCGAGCGTGAAGACATCGCGTCGCGCCGGCCGCGGCTTCAGAAAAGTTAAGTTGACTTAGGTCAGAGTCGATGCGCGTCGCGGCGCGCCGGCCACCTCGCCGCTTCGCGTCGCGACGCTACGAGCCGTTTCGCGCGGATCCGTTTTTTTTTCGAACGCGGGCCATCGCTCTCGCTCGAAGGTTTCTAAAAACGCAAATCTGAGCCATGTTGCCGCGCTCGACGCAAAATTAAAAGCTCTGTAAAAATATTCTCTCATGATTTATTTTCTAACAGGAAACAGGATTTTGCGACGCTTTTTAACTTTACTTGCCAACTAGGGGGTCCGCCCCTTAGCCACTACACGGCTCAACCCCTAGGGCGCTGCGCGCCCCTAAAAGCTCGCTTCGCGGCCAGCGAAATCTCAAACGAAAAAAACCATTAAGAAGAATCACTATCACTCATTATTAAGAATTAAAAAAAAGAAACCTCAATCAAACCACTTATGGACGGGATGGGGACTTCCCTTATGGGAATTTCCAACTTACGGACTTTGAACTCTCCTTCCTCACCCCGGCCCATCGAGCGTCTTAAAATAATTTTATTAGAATAGGGATGATGTGCGATAGGATATGAAGATCATCTCACAAAATTTCAAGTTACAGGGATGCTTAATTTTCAGTTTAAAAAATAAAACATCAAGGATAATCATGACAACGTCTAATGTAGGTAGACTGATCCCTGCGAAATTCGTCCCATTAAGGAATGGAAAGAGCTGTGAAACTTTACTTAAAGTGTCCTCATCGATTATATTCTGCTGAAAATTATAATTAAAGATATTATTGTCATGGTCAGTACTTTTGCTACTCAGCTTAACTGCGTATGCTTAAAAAACATATTTTATGTTCAGGCTTTCTTTTGCTTCTGGTGCATCACTGCTCCATATTAATTTTTCGAGGGGAAAAAAGAATCCTGGAGCACTGTTGGTTGGTCATTGTCGGAGGAGCCGGCAACATTGCCATTGTTAATCTGCATATTAGAATAATAAAAAAAAGTGTGTGGCTACAGCTAGAAACGATTCCAAATTTTGTTATTTACCACGAGAATATGGTCAGAATTGGCCGCAAACAAGTCGCAGTTGATGGATTGTGTACGATTAAAACCTTTGTCACAAAGGATAAAGAAAATCTTTTTATAAGGCGAGGTTTTGTGTTTAAATATTTTCAGCCTCTTTAAAAATTTGAATTTCTGTAATGAAATTCCGCATTTGAATTAGTATGGGATTGGATACTGTTCAAAATATATTTTTTTCATTTTGAATATTTAATTGCTGCATAAGGCCTCCTGAGAACAAAAATTTGCGCAAGGTTTTTTTCCTTTTTTCATATTATACAGTTGCACGTTTTTTTTTATTTTTTTTTTTTAAATCGGGGTATTTTGCAGGTTTGAAAATTTCTTACAAAGACAACGTGTAATAAAAATGATCTGTCGAGGACATTGAGTGAAACGTACCACTTTTGCTTTCAACGGCACATGGGAACCGGAATTTCCTCATTTGAAAGAAAAAATCTTCCCCAATTTTGATTATAAATTAATTAATGTACCTAACGGGAGTTTTGAGACTATGAAGGAAAAGGAGAAGAAACCTCTTACATCCCACCCAAATTGTTAAATCCACGAAGCTTTCTTTTGGCAACATGACTACTGTGTGACCAACAGACGGTTAAAAAAACTGTACATCCTTGATACGCTAGCATTTTTTACTTAGCGAATCAACCGTACGTGCTGTATGTTTTAGCACTGAGGTTAGGATCTCATGATAAAAAAAGCGTCATTCATAAGGACAACGAGCAGCGACCAACGCCCGGTTTCGGTCTAATCGATCAACAACTCAGCGTTTTGCGTTAGTATTTCCGCTTAACCCTTTACGTTGGTTCTTAGACCATAACGTTGGGCAGTCGATCAGTGACCCGCGTATATCCGGATACATACCTACCCGTATTACATAAAGCGTTTCCAAAGTTCGGAAGCTCACCGCAGCCTTGTAACGCAGTTTATGGTAGCTTTGGCACCCTCGTAGTAAAACACAGCATAAGAGTCATGGGTAAAACAAGGTAATTTGGGTGTCAACGCTCATTTTCGTCGGATAATAGACGATGACTCCATGATAACCCGTTTGCAAAGGGGGTTTCTATAGTAGGTCTTTTATTAGGTCAAACAGACTGCTCAATAATCATTCTTAGATGACGATTTTTGTTTATCCTCGAGAGTTACTGCTACGTATATACGATGCGGGAAAAAATTAGTGGGAGAGGAGGTGGGAGGGAGGTCTCCGAAATATTTTGTGTCCTTAAAAACTATTCAGTGATTTAACTGATGTTTTCAGGAATATTTAACCAGAAAATAAAGCTCGGGGCCTGAAAGCTTTCATCTCAGACTATGTGGACATACCATTAGTTTCGGGCTCAAAGGCTGTTAGTTTCAGATTCCGGGGCCGTAAGCCTCGACTGCGCCGGGTTCAGCGACCGGAGCAAAGATTCCTCCATTTGAAAGCTGCAGCCTGCAGCCTCTGAACTCAGAGCGAATATCACGCCTATATCAAACGATTCTTTGGCATGATTTTTAAAAGATTTTTTCTGTTTCAAGATATGACGGGAAATCTGCCTGGCGATCATATTGCCTCTGATGACATTCACAATTTTTGAAGTTTAGTATCTTGTGTCTGACGATAGATATCATCATCGAAGTTTTCCAGCACGCAAGTTGCCGCGAATCACTCGATTTTTTCAAAAATGTTTGCTACGACTAATTTTGCTCTAGGCTTCTGATATAGTTCTGAATTACTTCTTTTAGAAGAAGTTTTTTTCAATGTAGGTTCAAAGGCTCTCGCATATGAATGTGCTTCATGACGTGTGCCACTGACGTTGTTTAGACGCTGAAATTCTTTTCACCGTCTAAGAATTTCAGGCATTCGAAGCGGCAAATTTCCATTCAGAATTTAATTTACATAAGCCTTACGCTCCGTCCTCTATCTGACCAAACTTCCCCCGATCCAGTTTGACAAACTTCGGATGAGCTTCGATCTGTCAAAAAAATCCCGCAAATTTGCCCGTTTCGCATAATCTATTTCCAAAAATTTCCCAGAAATTACGACGTAAGCTTTCCCTCGTAGAGTTCACTATTGGATAGTAATTACACAGTCTCTCTATGCTTCCTCTATTGCGTGTTTGAAAGCATTCTACATTTTTACTGTACCTATGTGTATGTATAAGCAGCTTTTACGGCGCGCTAGGGTGCTCTGCGACGCCTACCCGCCACAGGAATCTGTCATGGTAGAGATCCTCCGGAGGCTGGCATCTCTCCATCTCTTCACGGATGCCCTCTACTCACCGTTTGGCTGGACGCCCTCTCTATCGCTTACCTGTGCCCGATATACACTCTTTAAAGCCATGGAATGAAATGTGTGCGGGATTTCATCCCGGTGTCTATTTTGAACCCAGTAAATCAGAATGATATGAAAAAGGAAAGAAATCCGCTCCGTTAGAGCTGAGCTCGCTCGCCGCTCTCAGGGTTGTACGATGTACATGCTGTGCGACCATGAAGTCGTCCCTTAAACGTTCAGGCAAAACTCTGGAGCTAAGCTAACGTTACAGAGTTAGGTCATAACAACTTCATTAGTTAAGAAGGCCTTAACGTTTAAGCAAAGAATATGAATACGACGACCAATCGGATTTCCTGGGAGCAAAAGACTCCAGAGTGAAACGCACTCAGGATTTCTTATCGAGATTTTTAAAAGCGTAACATCCTGCAGGGTGCCATCGGAGAGTTAATTTCAAGCTAATTTTTGCGAAAGTAAGTGTTGTGAACAGCAGGGTCGGACTGGCTCGCATCTGAGGGCATGGACCCTTGGCTAGTTAAAGGGGCGTAATGTGATATTTCCTGATGGGGCATCCCCTTCGTGGAGAGGGGTTCAGAAAATTTTGGCAAAGCAGCATGATTTTAGGCTATTTTCAGGTTCAAAGTTTATTAATCGCCCTGAGTAAAAATTGTGAAATTGAACGTATTGAAGTGAACGACGGACTTCTGAAATTAAAGAAAACAAAAAAAATTAAAGCCACTAGACGCATCCAAGCACCATTATTTCCATAAGAACCGTGTCAGTGCTGCGGTTTACACGAGTTTAGAGCGTAGGTTCAAATCCACCCTAAAAAGAATCAGGCAAGAACCTGAAAGAAGTAGGAAGAACGAGTATAAACACAGCCGACGACAAGAAAGACGTATTCGGGCCTCTTTTTAACTTTTCTCCCGAACCTGAGCGACACCTTATTGGCAGCAAACAGCAGGGCATTGAGAAATCACGCTTCGCGTAATCGCGCCTTCAATTTTTCAGATGCAGCACGGACGTCCATCAAGTACGAATAGTTGTATCTCTGCGCCGTCGTTAACGCGCATCCTTTCCCTCTCTTTATTTCCATATTGTGTTTGTTTGCGTTTGTCTTATTCGTAATGGTGCTTCAAACACTACGTGAATAACACAGCCGAAGGTAGGAGAGATGTGTTCGGGTCTCTTTTTTAACTTTTCTCCCGAATCTGAGCGACACCTCATTGACAGCATACAGCAGGGCATTGAGAAATCACGCTTCGCGTCATCGCGCCTTCAATTTTTCAGATGCAGCACGGACGTCCATCAAGTACGAATAGTTGAATCTCTGCGCCGTCGTTATCGCGCATCCTTTCCCTCGCTGTATTTCCATACTGTGTTTGTTTGCGTTTGTCTTATTCGTAATGGTGCTTTAAACTAGAGCAGAGCATTGCGAGTTCACGACTCACACCATCGCGTCCTACATTTTTCATATGCAATGTGATGGACATCCATCTTCCGAGAATAGTTGTATCGTGTTTACACTTTAGATGTCACTCACTTTTGAATTTCGAAATAAATTAAGGTTAAGTTTGCCCGAGATATGCTATGATATGTCCAAATCAATAGTCATTTTGAAAAGGAAGAAATATGTTTAAAGGTCTCTCAAGAGGTCTATAAAGTGTGCGTATGTCTAAAAATCTAACCGGCTATCGCTTTTACGGGGGTTACACATAGAGAATGAAGGAGGGGGATGATAAAGCGCCTGTCCTGTATGTCAACAAAAAGGTGACAATTTCACAGAAAAGTGTTTCCGCTTCAGAAAGTAGTTATTGGACCTCTGTTCATCACTATGCGTAAAAGCACCTCTCTTCACTCCTAACTCTCTCTTCTTCCGTTCATTTAAGAAATTTTCCGCATATATTCTCGGTCGTAATTTTTTTTCTCTTCTTATTTTGCTATCTGTCAGAGGGGCGCGTTTTTGGCGCGCCAAGGAGGCGTATCTGCCAATGGCAGATTGGCCTTATGGCCAGTTCGAGCCTGGTGAACAGTTGCGTGGCGTGCTTTACGATATATCAGTTGAAAGGATCGATAAACAGGGTGTTCGCAACGAACAACTTAAGAATCGATTCTTTACCATAGCTTCAACCGGGGAACTATCGATAATCGAGCATTCACCTCGCCACTGGTTGTGGAAACGAAAGAGTTGGCTCAATTGCTGCACGAAAAGGAAAAGACAATTGAAGAGTGCTTGCGGCAGAATTTGGTCGAGGTCAGTATTTCCGTGGTGATTTCGGATGCAGGAAAGTTGTCGTAGGTCACGCTTTATGCGACAAGTGCGCTAACCACTGACTGAATCGCGCGTTCCTTCCGAAATCTTGATCTCAGTTAGCTCTGCGACTTTGCGAGGATAAAAACAGAGCTTTGCATTGAAAAAAAACGGCATGAAGATGGTATTCGCTAATCCATTGGCCGCACAGTGGCCAGGACTGCATTAATCTGAAATGTTTTCTTTTTAGCGAGAAATGGTTTTGTGCTTTAAGGATCCTAATATTTTCCACTATGACTTACATACAGCTCATTTGCATTTTTATCCTTCCTCTCTCATGATGTAACTGTGGAGGTTTTTTTGGAGGACATAGGAACTGTTAGAGAAAACAAATTGTAAAAGATTCCATAGAGATCTTTGAGTGAATATATTTTTCTCAGCATTAGTTCATAATTTGAAAACATTCTATATTCGGAGATACATTACCACCTAAACCCAAAAATTTAATATTGCTAAGTTTTTTTTTTAGTCGGATTTGGTTTAAGAAGTATTTAATGGTACCACTGTCTCAGTTTCTTCAGAAAATAGACTTGTGCATCTTTGATCCAATCCTAAAAATCGTTTAAGTATCTTCGCTATGTCAGAAATGTAGCACTCGGCTTAGCATTTCCAAAGTAAGGAAATGACATTTTCCCCCTTTTTTTGAAAAAAAAAGCCTCCAGCATAGACAATTGATCGACATATAAACCAACAAAAAACGGTAAGAATTTAAGAGATATTTGATTTTTCAGAAACTGGATTTTTACCTCAATGGTGGTGCCAGTAACTGCGCAACAGTTCAGTGATATGTAAATTGACTTTATCAGAATATGGCCATGTTTCTGTCTCGTCAAAATATTTCACTACCACGATTACCCTCTTTTTTACCATTTTCAATTATTTAATTTCATACCCCGAGCTAGACAGGAAACCGGGAAAGGTAGGATAAAGAGAAAAGAGGGGGAGAAGAAACTGATAGAGGAAATAGAATGAGTGAGTGTCGATGAAAGAAAGAAATATACATACCTAATGAGGACGGCTGGCAAAGAAAAGGAGATAGGTAAAGAGGCAAATTTGATAAAAAATAAGGTATGAGGGGATAGAGACAAAAAGAAAAATTGATGCTTAAGCTCATTGTTGTATGTAAATTTTGTATATTAGACATATTACATAGTTATATTTGCAACCAAAAATTCAAAGAGCGCGAAAAAAAGGATTAATGTAATCAAATGCATTTTTAAAAAAAAGGGTACGTACGTTAAAAACCTGACGACTTTCATGAACATTTTTCAGATTAAATCGTAATGTAACAAAATCATAAAAATGACCCGAAATGTTTTTAAATTTGACTATGGTTCTGGAGCAAGTTCTTGATTTTTATGGCCAATAAAATAACGTGCATCGTAACCAGCTTGTGAAAGTGTAGTATTTCAGCCAAGGAAAAGGGAAAAATGGTAATGGAAGGCTAAATGCGAATTAATAAAGACATCTCCATCCCACAGCTTTCCACAATGGACCGCAAACTAGGACAAGAACTGTATCATCACAACACGATTACGTCTATTTTCAACATCAAAGTCGCACGTTGATAACGTAAAAATTTTGAATATCGATGGCTGAGGTAAAAAAAAAAAAAATGCGTTTATCAATTGCAACATCTTAAACCTCCGATTTGTTTTCATTTTTCCCCCCTTAAGAATACTTACCGAAATATCTCCTTGAAATTTCTTGGAAATATTTTACATTAGGGAAGGAAACTCTCAGAAAATTCTAAGAAAAAATTGCGTGTGTTTTTTCTTTTAAATGCATACATGCATTTGATTCGCGAGACGCAATTTGTAACTTTGCGATTGGAGACGCGCATTTTTCAACTTTAGCCATATAGGTAGATATACATCAAAATTGGAATAATGCTTAGGTAATTTACGTTCTTCGTCATCAATTCAAATGTTTTGCACGCTATCCGCTACGGTCAAAGTCCACACGGTGAACTAATTTTGACGTATTTTACAATAGAATGTTTTAAGTTCATTGTTATTGTGTGTATTTGAAAAGAAAGGGGAAAAACGTAAAATTTTCCTCGGCGGATTTGACTCGTGTGGATTCGTGGTTTTCCCGCGTGCAATCATTTTTGAATTGACTCAAATTAAAATTGTAATACTAATGTCTCGAAGAGGAGTTAGCTTTTGAAATTCCGATACATTCATTGCATTTGGGATGGAATTTTGTTGAGAAAACATTTACGTGCTCACATGTTTATCCAGTTTAATGTTAAATTCAAAGATATAGCGATGGTTCTGGGGGAAGATTGTTGAAATTATAGCTGTGTACGATAAAACAGGAAAAACCCTGCATTGGTGTCCTAAGTGCGAAATCACATACAACGGGTTGGCGACGTTTCAGACTTCCTGTCATACTTTATTGTTTCTTTGGAAAACTGGTCAACGTAGTTTCTCGAAAATTTCCTCAATTTTCCCTCTATACCAGCGCGAAGTATTCTTCAAAAATTTCAAGTTTTAAAAATTGCTTATTTTTCGTCGTAAACATAAAATAGGAGCGGAAATTTTGAAACGCCGTAATGAAGATACGTGGTTTTACACTTTGGCCTTCGATATGTAGCCTGCTTGATTTTCGATGTTCCGTCGTGTTGACATGCGTTTCTACGATCACACTCCAGGACCATTAAGCTCAAATATTTTGGTATGCTCGTTCTGGACCAGTGGCGTGGTGTGCTTTGAGATGAATCGATAGATCTGCCATTTAAATCTACGGAAAAATATCGATAAACAGGGTGTTCGCAACGAGCACCTTAATAGTCGATTCTTCACCATAGCTTCAAATGGGAAAATATCGATAATCGATCATTTACGCTAGCTCGACACTGTTTCGGATTGCCATCATCGTTAAATTATGTAGTTGCGAATAAATTCGGAAGATCCAAAGGAAGCAAAACAATCTGATTCCGGTTCTCTCACTTTTAAATGGGCAAATTATCGGACATTAATAAGGGGGGCTAGTTTTCCTCAGCTACGCCCATTTCGGTAAAATTCGAACTTCCCAAAATTAGCTCCGCCCATCGAGAAGATACGTCCGGAATGTAGGCAAAAAATACAAAAAATCAAAAATGGTCGCCATGTCCACGAGGCTGCCGTCCAGGTGGAGAATTTCTAGGATCTCCTCCATGGTCATCCATTATCGTGAACGATTAGGCAACATGGCGCGCGTTTTCGGGCATTTCGCAATGATACGACCAGGCGCTCAAGGCCACGAAAATCCAGGGTCCGTTGCCCCCCGGCTGGGAGTGTCGCGCACCGTCGGGAAATGGACGTCTCTTCTCTAAACCTGTTTTAATCTCGTGAGCCTCGTGGTGTGTATGATGTGGGCCATTTCGTGGTTCAAGAGTACTTAAAACTAAGTCAGTTTTGGCACTAGGGGCTTTCCAGTATCACGCCTACCGGAGGCAGCCATACTTCTGAAAAACGAGTGCTCAATAGGAAAGGGGAGGGGGCGTCGGGTCACATGCTTCCCTGGATCTGCCAAAATTTGCACGTGGCTTGTTTTTAACCAGGTTCGGCATTCGGAAACGTATTCTTGATCCAAGTAGAAGGCGGGGCTGAAGGCGGAGGAATAAAATAGAGTGATGCTGATTTTTCAATCCACCTATATTTTGAGGGAGCTTTTCTTCCACAGGCTAAATTATACGGTTGGGAGGCACTCTTCTTGACTATAGTCTTACACTTTTAAAATTAGCGTTTGTACAAATTCATATTTCTGTGGGCCTTTGAGCCTTTTATGGCCTTTTGTCTGTCAAACAAGTTCATTCGGCTACGGGGAAATTAGTATGCAAAGTTTGTTTCAAATAGGAGTTATTTTATGTTTAGACCTCCAGAGACGTAAAACGAATCGATTCGTGTCGCTCGAATTCATACCCTCCATTTATGAGTAGGTACAAGTATTAATGCTAAAAAGAAGTATGCACAAATAAATTATATAAAAATGAGCTATGAAGCCCATGGATTCTATGTGCTTAGTTCCCTAAAAGCTCAATTCCTCAAAGTTCTTTTCCAATACTCTTGAATACGTATATCCAATCCGTGCCACACGTTTTTCATAGCTCCTCGCATCTCAACCATTGATCCAGGGAAACATGGAATACATTATTGCATTCGAGCTGAAGTAGTTTAATTAATTAATCCTTTAAATTTCCGAAATCAAGGAAAACGTCATTCTCAGGTAAGATGTTACTTTTCGGGAGTTTTCGAAGATTTTTCCTCAACTACGAGCAGACACGAATGAGACATTTGTGAAATTTTCATGCGGTTAGAATAGTTGAACTTGGAGTTCTGAAACTTTTGTGAGGTCAATTTAGTAGATCTAGAGAGGAAAAATGTCCAGTTTAAATTATTCTAAGCCATCGAGTCTTGTTGTCGTTCGTGAGTTCAGCGATCTAGTTTGTTTATGTATGCCTTGATGAACGCAGTAAAAATTTGGGAATCGGAAACGTAAACAGATTTCTCGGCAAAAAAAATGTTAATGGATTTTTCTGACAAGAGGCTTACTGAGTAATTCCCTCTCCTATATTTTATTCTTTCGTAACGTTTTAATTTCATTCGTTGAGTGATGAATATTTCAAGTTGTACACACAATATACCTACTGTACAAATTTAAAATTGAGCGTCATTGAGGGTGGAATGAAACCAAACCGGTTGTGATGGGATTCCTAATTTTATAAAAGGGGTCTTAGATTTTATTACTTAATGTGTTACCAACCTAGGTTCCGTCTTAAATACGCAACAAGCTTCTTCAATCGGGCAACGTGGATTTGTTGTTTTGATTTTTCTATGCATTAAACAAGAAATAAAAACAAAAAAAAAATATATAACCTAAATACAATTCGCCAGCAAATTGGAAGACTCTTAAGAGGAAAAAAAGTGAATATTTTCAGTCGAAACGTGAGTACAACCATCACAGCGTTTAAGAACCTCTTTTTTTTTTTTTTTTTTTTTTTTTTTTTTTTTTTAATAAGTCTTATTGAAATGTTTTGTGAATATTTTTGCACGAGTTAGGCAATTTTAAAGGCAATTTGATTTAAAAAAAAACCCGTTGCCAACATTTCTTTTCCAAAAAAGAAAACGCGAGGGGAGACTCGTAAGTGCAAACAAAAAATCGTCGAGCCACAATTTCGGACTTCTCCATCGATGTGCAACATACAGAATTGTATGGCCACATTCTCGATGAAATTATTTTTTTTTTTTTCAAATGCCAGATGTATAAATCTTTCGATATGAATCTTGTGCTTACATTTTCAAATTATGTAGTTTAGACAAACTAAGTGTACTGGGAGAAAAAGCATCAGAAGATGCATAACTCCAGCACTGAAGTTCAAAGAGTGAAGCCAACACCTTCATTTGGGCATTGAATTTATTTGCATTTGGTTATTCAAATTTTGGTGATTTCGTATGCAAAATCCATCTTTACCCTCTGTAATGATTCCTCACTATGTGCGGGAAAAATACCGCAAAAACGTGACAGCACTACTAACATAGTTTCGACGAACTATTGAATTAAAATGTTTTTGCAGTCCTATTGTTACCGTATTTTTTAAAATATAAATTTAGCTTCTCTTGTAGAAACGTTCCAATTATGTACATTTTGGCTGCGTGTGTGCAGTTGGAATCTACGATACATTCTTCTTCGTCGCGCTGAAGAATGCTACACTTTGAAAGGAGGAAAAGTGTGAAACAACGGTTTCTTCCATTGTTATCCATATGATTCCTGTTTTCTTTATTTGATTAAAATGTTTTTTTATTGCTGCTAACGACCTCTAGCTTGGCTAGTATGTATACATTTGATGTGCACACACATATAAAAGAACAGATTTTCAAAGCTTTTGCATGCTCCTATGACATCAGATATCATGTCATCCGCGTGCCTGTACCCTCAAAAAAGGTTTAATAAGGTTTTATTATGAGCATACAGAGGCGCAAGGAAGATTCGAATTTGAGAAAGGCCGGCATGATGCATGGCAGCGATGTGTTACATAAAAATAAGGATAACTTTAGTCGAAAATTTCACCCGGGTGATTCGCATATATTTTTGACATCCATTCCGTCTTGCAATAATTTAACCATCTACTCGGAGGAGAAATTTTTTTTTGTATTTTTCCTCGTCCTCCTACTTTTCTCAATTTCCGCCTATGTCTAATAGGCTCGTCTCATAAGGTGAGACACGTGCCTTTTTTTTTACGCAATTTGAGGAAGCTCCACGTGTATTTTGACCTTTCATGAAGAGACAATCCATTTTTGGAGTTTCGCAGCTTTCAAATGAATATTTTATGGAGAAAATTTCCTGTTTTCTCCTACGCAAATTTTCGTCGCAGGATTCGAAATTGACTCTGCTACGCAGATAGCACTGACCCCCTTTCTTCCTGAGGAATCGGTTTACACGCATCATTGAAAGATAGCGATTTTCAAGCTGGAGGATATTAAAGCCGCAGACAATGATGGTGACTCTAACCAATAGAAACCTCATGCCTCATAGCCACACGGTGAGGGAAACTTCGTGTGTGCGGGATCCGAAGTTTAGGCCATAGTGCGGCTAGAGGGCCAAATCTTAAGGGCCATGCAGCGACCGAAGTTCTGATCCTGCATCTACAGTACTTTCGTACTCCGATTAATTCAATCTTCGCAGGTTGGGCGGGAACGACCTGGGCCGTGGTTGGTCATCAGTGGCGACACGCGAATATGATCGATTATCAATATTTTCCCATTTGAAGCTATGATAAAGACTCGATTATAAAAGTGTTCGTTGTGAACACCCTATTCGTCGATCCTTTTCCATAGCTTCAAATGGCAGATCGATCGATACATCGCAAAGCACGCCACGTCTTTGTTGGCCAGAGCATTAGATATCGTAGTATATTCCCAGAGTGAGCATGTATGCCTCTGGAAAGCATGAATAGAGAGAGAATGGACAAAAGGTCGGTAATTTTGGAAGTAGGTTTGACCAGGTCATTTAGCTGCTCTCTGTCCAGGGATACTCCAGTAACACCCATCTCAGGCCCTTTCACTAAAAAAGAAATGGACTTTCGAGTTTTAAAGACCAAGCGTTGCCAAGACTGTATGAAAGCGCAGTAACTGCAGCACGGATGCTGTTAGGGCGTATTTATGCTAAAAGGAACTATGTGGAAAAGGAAAGATGGGGTGTGCTCGTTAGTTGAGGGTCATAAGAATGAATGGGAATTTAAAGGCGCCAGTGACGTCAGCGGCAACGAACAAGAGCCGCATGACAGGGAGATCGTTGGCAGGACTCTTTAACCCACGAGCCCTGTCCACAAGACTCTGGTCACATGTCCACGGCTCACGAGTTGGCGCTCAGTTCCTTTTGATTTAATTGAAAATCCCGCTTTCCCATTTTCTCAAAAAGGAACTATATCCACTTTTACATTGTCTCTTAACCAGCTTCTACGAACACACCCCATCTTTCCACTTGCACACAATTCCTTTCAGCGTATATAGTCCAATCAGAGCAATGATCGAGCCCCTTTCAGCGAAATCAGCCTGATAATATGAACGGATGCTGTTGGTGTCCCGCGATCAGAATGGATCAGCGAATTAAGATGATCAGAGCCGACGATTAACATAATTTGAGCCGCGGTTATGTAAGACGAATCGATGTTCCCGCTCCAGTGTGGGCAACGAGGAAAAATGAAACTAATTGTTGGCCGGATCCGTCTGCGAGCGCCACCGAAAATTAGCCCCGGCCAATAGCGGCATTTCCTGTCTGATGCAACCTGCATTTTGCAACTCAGTCGCCGGCTCGTGGACCAATCGGAACCGCGAACGGAGCTTGACCGGAATCCTTCGGCGACCGCGACTTTTGACTCTTTCTCCGCGCGGTCACGGCATCCACGTGCGAAAAATTAACCATTTCCCCTCGTCTCTCCAACTATTGCGTCATTTTTGGAGGAGGAGCCCCATTAGTAAATTTCTCTACACGTGTATCTCGGCCCGCGATATCCTTGCAAAAACTAGGCCGAAAATCCATATTTGGCAACGAGCATGGGATTCTTGACGTGATCCTCATTATTCCAGATTTTCTCAAAATGTCATCCCCCTCTCACTCCTCCCCTCTCACAAGAAGATGACATGGGCCCAACCTAGCCTCAGAAAAGACTTGAACGCTCGGGTGTTTTTTTTAAAATATTGACGGCTATAGAGTTTGTGGTATAGATATTTGGCGACTATATTATTTGTACCTACCCTTTCTACGTCCAATTACTTCGACGCCAAAGGCAAACAGTACTATTTTCTTTGAAGTTCGTTAAGTTGTTGAAAAGGAGGAGGATAGAGCAAAGCACAAAAAATAAAGAATAACTGCATCCTGATTTGACAGGTTTGCAACCGATCGTGTTCGAAGCTAATTTTAAAATTTTTCTTAAGAATTCATAATTTCTTGAGAAATAACGAGAGAATACGTAAATTTTCGTGAGAAATACAGAGCCTTCAATCTTGTTATTCTCTTAAGGACAACTTCAATTGATGATTCATAAAGCCACAATGTAAAATTGACTGAGTTCATCAGGAAGGAATCAACCCACATTAAGTTGAAACTGAGAAAAAAGGTTTGGAGTTTTATTCCTGCATACGGCTCAATGTAGAAAATAAACTTTAACCGCTCTCTTCACAAACTAATTTCTTTTATTCGACTTTCAGTTTTTGGCAGGAGAAAATATACGGCTAGTGAAACTCAAAAATATTTTTAATTCAATTTTTTAAAAAATTGGAGTTGGTTCCTTTCTGATAAACTCGGTCCAACTATTTGTACAGGTTTATGGAAGAGAACCCTATCGTAAAGAAAACGGTAGGGTTTAAATTAGATTAAATTTTGCAATACGGAACCACTCTATCTCTGGCTCTTCCAGAAAAGCACCTTCCTGCATAGAGAATCCAGTCGCATATACGTTGCTTCTGAAATGAGCCAGAAATAGTGGTTCCTCATTGCAAAATGTGGTCCAATTGATTCAAGCTGCATTCAACTGATCTAGTTTCTTCCTCCAGTTAAGACTTTGATGATGGTTAAAATGTTGTTTCATGTAGGTAACCAAAAAAGCTCTGATATTTGCATGTGTAGGACACTCAAGCTGAAATGAATATCTGGAGTTTTTATGTAATCATTTTTCGTTTTGAAAGATGGGCTTAGGTTCACTGCACTTGGCTGTACTGCCGAATTTATTACATATCAGATACATTCTGAGGTAGGTGAGTGGAGTCTACCGAAGTTTCAAATTTTACGTCGCGTCAAGACGAGGCCAAAATTCCCCAAATTCGATCTTTAAATATTTTTTTCTTCTTTTTTGTTTCTTGGATTGAAGCAGTACACCTACTGCCATCGCCAGCTCAACTAAATTTGCAACTTTAAAATATTCCGTCTAAAAATTCCTCTAAACCATTACTTGGATATTAAATTTCAAGACCCGCCACTTGATTTTTGCATGTAAGCTACTTATCAAAGGTATAGTTTAAAATGTCAGTTTGACAATGGCCGCTTATTTTACAGTGGGGTGATTCGAAGAGGAGCATTGCCATTAAAGATAAGAATTCTCCTTTACGTAATAATAATTCTTTACGTAACTCAGCGCAATAGTAAGGGTACTTTCCTGTTTTCATTACCATCGCGGGTGAAAGGAAAATTTTATATTGGCTCAACCGAATTTGGAACATTAAAAGAGGCGGGAGTTTTAAATCTCATGACGTGTCTCTGGTGGAAATCCCACAATTTGCTAGCCGCTGGGACTTCTGGTGAATTTTGGCTGAGACGGATTTTGCCACCTGTTTCTATTTTGTCGGGTTTTTTATCGGAAATTTTTCCGATTAACCATTCACACCATTTACATTTGAGCAAGTATCTACTCTTGAATATTCAGTTTTTAGTGCTAGAACAGTGTACCTGTCTGATTTTTATGGGAAAAAGTTCTTACGGGTGATTTAAATTTGCGACTATCCACGGAGAAAAGAAGCTTCGATCCACAAACGCCAAGTTCTTAGTGTGGCGATTTTTGTCAAATTTGGCTGAAAAATCTGATTTTAGATTTCGATGGTAAACGCTTTAGCGTGCGTCTCAAAAAACAAGTTTCGAGCGGTCTAGTTCACTTTTGTGCCATTAGAGGGTGTGTAGTTGCATCATAATCCAGCAAGATCATGCCGAGAACATGGGAGATTAGAATTTCAGATATGCATACTTATCTCAAATTACGGTTTTTGAACTGCAAATCTGGAACCACTGAAATCCGGTTCGGTTTGACATTTGAGTATTTTTTTTCCAAATTGTTCTCACAACACACCTCTTTGCTCCGTTACCAATGACCCAATTTTGAGTTTTTCGGGAAAGAGTTCCCTTTTCTCGTAAACGATCACATTCAAAGACAGCCGTTTTTATAGTCCTCACGAATTGGGCAATAAGTTTATCAGTTTTATAAGTTTTCAGCCAATAAACGATGAGAGATAGAAACACCCCATTTCTAATGGCATCAAAAGAGGAAACTTGATTTCTAAACACATGAAATAGTTTATAAGCTTTACGCTAATAGCCTCTCCAGCAGGACTTTAGGGAGTAAGAACGGCCGAGGACATGGGAATCAAGGATTTTCACGGAATAAATACCTTCGATTCATATGGGACGCTGAAGTTTTTAGTTCAGGCAACTGAAGTTTTCAAACTCATGAGCAAAATTCAGTTCTGGTATCCGAGGTTTTTGTTAGTCATACTAAGACTCGTATTCTTTTACGAAATTATTCGATTATCTAAACTAAGGTTGGGTTCCTACGACTGAGAATTCGGGAACGTCGACCTAAAACTTCAGCGTTCAGTGGCGTAACGCGCTTTGCGATATATCGATTGATCTGCCATTTAAACCTACGGAAGAGGATCGATGAACAGGGTGGTCACAACGGACACTTTACTGATCGATTCTTTACCACAGCTTCAAATGGCGAAAAATCGATAATCGATCATTAATGCCTCGCCGCTGATAGCATTTCGTATGGACTGAAATTCAGTGATACCGCAGTGAATGCTCGCACCTTTCCCCGCGCCTACAGAAAAATGATGACTTTTGTGATTGCTCAACACCACTAGACTTCAGTAGAGAGTGCCTGGATCACCGAAGAGTATTTATACTCAAATTGTATTACAAAAAATTTTGTCGTGCGGAAAAAAGTCGGAGCTTGCAGTAAAATCGATGAACTATCAAACAAAACTTTGTGTACGTATTCTGAGTGCACGATTAGAAAATTTTGAACCTTCATTGCAAACAGATGAAAAATTTATAGTATCAAAACAATTAATTGCAAGAAGTTTATCAAATCTTGGTGCACAAAAGCCTGGTTGCTTCGGACTCGGGTCTCACGGGAATGTAAATTTTTCCTTAAAATTTTCATGAGGAAAACAAGTCAAAAAACACTTTTTTCATGACTCTCAGTCCTCGGCAATTATTTGCGCGACCAAGGCCCTGCCTTGCCGTCGAATTGCCACTCGATTGATGACGCCAAAAATTTAAAATCCCCGAGTCTAAGTGCAACAGCGACAACATAGTGTTGAAATACATTTATTACTTATGCGTAGTACTCTCGAGCCTTGGTTGGAAATCCTGCAAATTTTCTTTTTCGTGTTATTTCATTTCTATGAAAAAAGAAACTCATGGTAACCCTCGTTTCTCGAATGTGAACATAGGGACATGTACGCACATGTTGTGGTGTGGCATTTTGGACATAAAAAATGGCATGTAAGTAATTTACCAGGGACGGGAGTAGGGTACAATGCAGTTCCTAACTATGAAACGTTCCCTGGCAGTTTTAATGGCTCCGTATCTCTAAGGAGCTAAAGAAAAAAAAAAGGAAAAAAGAAACATAATTTATTTTCTTCGTAGTTTCCTCTCATATACCAATCAACTGATGATTTTAAGGGGGGGGGGGGGCCTAGAGCAATTATGAATTATGGTGTAAAGCGTTTTTTTCTTGCTTAAGATTATATCCCCCACAGCGTCGCTGATGCATCGCGTATTGCCAAAATTGTATCAAGGATAAAACTGTGCTATCAAAAATTGTACCAAGTGTTTTATCGTGTGAAAACTCTGCATCGTTTCAAGAAATAAAGTTTGAAAATCAGCAAAAAAGGCCCTGGAGTGTATAAAAAACTTGTACACAGGCGAATCATTTCATCAAGATGAAAAATGTTATACCTTGTCTTCGTTATTGCGATTCCAGTACTGAAGGTTGCCTGCTTTCAAAATCGCGGTAAAAACTCGAAGGTCTTGTGCCTGGCTGCAATTCTGCACATCTAAAAGTGAGATACTGAACAACATTGGTTAAACAAGTAGGTGAGGTCAGTGTTAGCCTTGCCTCTTGTTTCCACATTTTTCTCCAAGTCAAGCCATGTTTTGCCTCAAGAATTGTGCCAATTTATGCTCTCTGTATACCATCAGTGTCATTTTGCTGAAAATATTAAATTAAATTGATTTCTCTATTAATTAGTTCGTCCATTTATTTATGAATTGAAGTATTATCATATTATATTAACACCGATATGAGCTCTTCTTATTTCCACATTTTGTCCAACTCCTCTCACTGAGTCTAAACGCCTTCACTTTCGTGCGTATGCAACACGGACATCCATGGAGCTCGTATAGTTGCATCCAGGGGTTATAATGAAATTCGTTTAGTATCCGCCGCACGCAACACTAACTGCAGCTTTGCTTGTTTCTCTTACATTTCAACTTCATTCCAGTGTTGCTTATTGTGCCGATGAAATAAACCATTACTGATATTTATTGGGATATCGTCAATTTTCCGAAAAATGCATTATTTAAATGCATTACGACGTTCTCAGCCCTCGAAAGCGCAAAAAATTAGATATCAAAGCCTGTGCTGCAGAGTTTCCTTAAACTTCTTTAATGAGTCGTCCTTTATTTTCATTTTCTTCCATTTGGGGAAACTAATTATGGCGTTTAAATGGAACAGAAAATATTACCATTCTTCTTTCGAGAAAATGAAATGCGACAGGAAATCTGTTACATCAAAAGCCTAAATACAAGTGTATGATTTCCTAGGTGCAATGGCAAAACTAGAGTATAATTAAGTCTGGTAAATATATTAATTAAAATTATATTATGTTCTGCTCTCTCTCTCCACTGGCATGTGAGCCGCGTTTAGTTTATACAGTTATTTTACCCACGCGAAATGGACTACGATTGCTTAAGGTCATTTAAGGCCTCCCTTAAGGCTCCGATCTACCCCCTATCTCCACCCATATAAGGCCCATACCTATGAGGTCCGTATCCACGAGGTAGCTTGAGTTTCCCCCTTTTTCGCCCTCACGTTAATGGGAGGCCCCTAAAAAATGAGTTATTAAGTGTCCGATCACCGTTAAAAATTGTTCTTTCTCTTGCTCTAGCGATCAATGAATTCATTTAGGCAGGCCTCTCGTACTGCAAACAAATACAAATTCTTTCTGAATCTGAACTGCTGTGCCATCTGGGCATCGAAAGAAATGCGCCTTCATTTTATCAATCAGGCAAAAAACCGTTTCACGTGTTCGAATAGTCGCATGTACATTGACTTCACAAAAATGTACAATTTTTTCAATGTATAATAAGTATATACAGGCCGTTTTTTTCTAGCCACAGAAAAACCTATTCTTACGTCAAACCCCGGACTTACAGAAATCTAGGCACGTATTTCTGTCGTTGCCTCCAAAAGTGATCTATGTAATTTTAAAGCCCCTAACACCTGTTTTTCCGTGGAAGTTTCTGAACGTTTTATAACAACATTTGTTCGGATTTCTTTCGTGGGATGTTTGAAAATGCCGTCTTTTGGTGTGAAATATCAATGTGCAATGTAAGGTTAAATTGTTGATTTAGTTAGGTACCTCACGTGACAAAAATTTGCTTACAATCCCATCATTTATCCAAAAAAGAAAAAAAAAAATATTCGCATAAACCCGTATTATTTCATCATGAACGGAAAAAAAAAAAATCTGAACGTTCGAAAATAAAATTCAGCAAAAAATGCGCATGTATGTGCGCGGTGTGTGTAAAGAACATTATCAAATGTTCTTGGGACACGTCGTTGAGGGGTGAAATTCTTGCTTTTGAAAGGGGGAGGGTATATTTCATCATTTAATTCTAAATCATAGAAATTCAAATTTCTCACTGAATCTGATTCCTTGAGTATAATTTTTTAACTTAAAATCTCTTCTTGAAAAAGCTATCTCGCCTTTCGAGATATTTGCCAGGTACAATCTTATTTCAATTCACGACTAATTTCAGGAAGATTATTTACATTGGATCATTATTGATCGTGATTATGATAATATATTATTTTGCGCGTTGCAACGGATCGGGCTTTGCATAGACATCCGGAACTTCAATGAAAATGGATTAAATTAATTCATAACAAAAGCATTACTCGTCCCGGTATTAAAATGTCTCAGAATCCATCCTACTAATTTGTCTCGATTTATTTATTTATGATAATTTCAGAAGTACTTACTTCCGAACTACTTTAAATGCAAAAACTGATGGCAATATCGAGTGATACATAAGCAACGCGCCCCCCTCCCCTCCCATAGAATTATTCGTGTACCGGATAGGATTTTCAGAGGCAGTAGGGGTTTATAATTCCACCACTCAACGTGGAAAAGCGTCTGAAGTGAAATTTTTCAGGGGGAGCTGCGAATCATAAATGCTTTCCGAAAAAGTTGGAAATCAGCCTCTCGCATAAAACTATCAGATGCTTCACCGCATCTGGACTATAATTATTAGTTCATAATTTTAGTGTTCTTTTTAAGGAGGTGAAAGTAGTCTTTTTAATCTTGGTAAGCTTTCGAGTGGCCGAAATTGAAGTATCTCCTGAATGAAGAAAATCGATAGGTTGGAGCGTATGAACAGATTTTACAACAAAATGCAACTTCAAAAAAATTTAACCTGTAAAACATAGTTTGTAGCCTCAAAATCAGAACTGAAATTCCAATTGAAATTTTATGCGTGCCGCGATGCTGAATGTTATTTTTAAATTTTATGATTGGTTTTTAAAAATTGCGAAAATGTTGCTCACGCCCCTAATTCAATGGCCGCCTCAATTGTCTTGGTACGCCAGCAAAGTTTATTCATCTTTTTTTGAAATTCAATTTTTTTCTCACAAAAGTGTTCGGTTTAAAAAATAAGGCCCTCTCATCCTTTCAATACTAACCCCATGTGATTTCCAATTTGCGGGTATCTTTATTACGTCAACGAGTATCATACGTGAATCGTGAATTACTGAGCTTAATGATGTTTTTATAATAAAAGCGCTCGTATAAGCATAAAGAAATCTTGGTGACAATTCAATGAGAGTTCCTGAACACACTCTCAAAAATAGAAAACTTATAGGGTAGACCGATTGAAATTTCACAGCTTTTTTCGTTTCCACCGAGGAAAAAGCTCAATTCAGCCAAGGAAGTATATTGAAACAATCGGAGCACCATAGAAAATGTATTTTCACGCCTGCACCTGAGCAAATAAAATCATTGCCTAGTTATAATTTTCAATGATTCGTAGAAGAAAGTTGACAAAATCAAAGACTGCTAAGGTTAGGTTGGACTTTACTTTCTTCAAAAAATTACCGGAATTCATCATGAAAAATAGATTAACAGTAAGTATTGGAGGAATGAACATATACAGCATGATTGTATTGTCTCTAGGTTTTACATTTTGTCAAACAATTGGTGTGGGCTGAAATGATGTAAAAACGCTCATCATCTGCAGCCCTACCTGTGTAAGACTTGCCGTAGAAAATAATCGATCTTTCATGATTATTAAGCACACTATATACAATAACTTTGAAACTCCCAAATCACGTTTCTCGTTTGCGGCGTTTTCAAGTCTCTGCTTCCATTTTATTTTTTGAAAGAGAGCAAATCTGCATCTCTTCCTGACGTTTCCACGTAATTTTCATCACGCAGAGGATATAATCACGTGAAGTTTTGCAGATTTGACAATGAGTGTATTTTGCAGTTTAATAAATAAAGTATGGCGGAAGGGCTGCAACGTCGCAAACCGATTTCGGAGTTTCATCTTCGATGGGTGGCTGTCCACCAAAAAAGAGAACTTAGTTCATGCAGGTAAAGGTTTCAGTCGGTACCTAAAACGATTTTTGTAAAAAAATCAGATACTGAGATCGTGACGGGAAAATCTTTCTATGTAGTCATAAGTTGCAATCGGCTTAATTTATTTTCGAACAAATATGAAATTCTTTAAAGTTGCATCATGCTTTGCACAAAAATGTTTGCTTTGAACCGGGCAGATTAAAATTTAAAAAAAAAACTTTTTCCATGCTAGCTTTATTAAACGGTGAACTTTCAAACCGAAGTATAATATCAACTTGGGTTCACATTTTAGGGCGGTTTTTGCCTAAAAATGTTCAACGAATACTTTCGCATGCTCTCATGTAAAAAACTCAATTTTGAGTTTTTGTGGACCACGACTCCTCTTTTCTGAGACGGTTACATGTTTTAAAATTCCAAAATTCACCATCCATTCAGCACTTGATTTAAATTATTCGGTAAGAGGAGCACTAGTTTCACACGATTTTCATTCCAAGTTAGACAAATACCTGACTTTTGATCATAGCTTTCTCGGGAGAAATTCGTAGTCATGTTGAATCAACATGGTGGATAATCTTCATATCAATAATTTGTACTTGATTTGAAAATGTATCAAAGCGTATCACATGACTGTCAGCAGGTTTAACCAACTGTAGAGGGGAACATTTCCTATTTGTTCCACGAATATATTTAAATTAAGAAATGTCCCATTTTATTATGATGGTCTTCAAATGTAGTTTATCCCTCCATATGTAGGTATACTAGATCAAGATTTTGCAAAATTCAATACTAGCCTCGAACTTAAGAAGTTCGTCCATTATTATTATTACTGTCCTCCTTAACATACACAATTATGTTAAAATTTATATCTTGATGTGATGCAAAGGTGTATAATGAATTGTAAGTTCATATGAGTTTACTTGAGCCTGCACACAATATGCCACGCAATAGCCTTTAAAAATGTATCCTTCAAAAATCAAGCGAACATCTTGACCAATTTTTGTACCTATCATTGTTACTGTACTTAAAACGGCATTTTTATCAGCATTTATGGTTGTACAGTGTAGGTATACCTACTAAGCTTCTCATTTGGTAAAATAAGCTCTTCTCTAGTATCCATGTATCCTCTTTTGTAGGAACGTGTTTCAACATGATTATCTATAGGGGAACGACAGGTTCTTCCTGTGACCTGCAATGATTTTTAAAATTTACTTATAAGTGAAAATTGCTTGATAGATTCTACATGGGGAAACATTGTGTCTTTGATTTCGAATTTAATTTATTGTTAGATGTATATGTAGTCAAAAACTTCTATTTTCTTCCTTTCAACAAAACTACTTGCTGCGTGAACTGAATCGATGGAACAGTATTTGTCAGAAATGAAAGAAAGGGGAAAGCGCCGAAAATAAAGTCTAAAAATGTAACATAGACGTCAATAATATTAGAGAATAGGTATCTATATTAATAATGTTAAGAGCGAGGAGGGTGAATGAAGACGGGCAAGTCTGGACCCGGAAAAGTTTCGAGTGAGGTCAGAGGAAGGATGAAAGAGGCTTTAGATTCTTCTCGATGGGAGATTCGAAGAAAGCCGAAACTAATATCAATTAATTAAAATAGCTTGCGGGGAAATCACCTACACCTGAGGGCCTGAGGGGTAAGGGATGAAAGATGGGGTAAGAGGAGGAAAGCACACGGGGCCGAGGTGAAAGGGAAATTTCCCGCGGTGTCTAGAGCCGACTTCACATCCACCCCTTTCCCTTCCCCTCGCTCCCACCCCCTCCCGGTTGGTTCGGCAGGGAACACTTAACCTATCACGGAGCAATCTTCGGGGCAGAATTAGAAGATGAAAAATTTTCGGTCGGTGGTTGCGGTTATAAAAATAATAAACTCTTGACGCGGTATTATTTGCTTTATTGATTTTCCCCCTTTTCACGGCGAAGCGCCCGTCTCGGAACGCAGGGACGGACCGCTCGCGCCGAGAACGGAACAGGGAACGTGTCCGTGAAATTGGCGAAATTTGAATGAAATTTATTCCTTACCCTGTTCGCAGAAGCGGAATCCTGAGATCTGGATAGTTCCGACCACCATAACACGACACAGGTATTTTTACCGGGGTTCGGTACAAGTTCACTATCACTACAACTGATAACAACATTAAATTTCATAACTATGTCCGTACAACAACAAACTAAACTATAATTTTCTCAAGGCGGCATTTCGGCGCACGTCGAAAATAATAACGGGTACGTTTCAACGAGGAGCGTTTAGAAAACGGGAATTAAAAACAAGGAAGGGAAAACACTTGTGGTCGAGATTTATTCGAGGGTTGCGCATGGGATTCCGCGTTTTGAGGGTTATGGGTCGGGAGGCCGACATGTGAGAAAGGTTGCGCGAGGCGAATTTGCAGGAACGGAAAACGGGAAACGGGGAATGAACGCACAGGGCACGGCGCGGATCAGATCGGGGAACGAACAAAACAAGCGGCGACCAACTCAGTTGTACTCGGTTACATGATAATATCTGCAAAATCCTGTCGGGCTATCGAGCTCACAAACTTGCCGATGTGTTGAAAGAGCGCTCCAACCCTCACACACACAAACGTGACGCGCTACTGCCATAATAATTGCTGGCAGAATCCTCTGGGCCTGTATCGATTGATTCATATGTGACGTCATATCAAGGGGACAGTTGTATATGTGTGGAGGGGGGTGCGAATAACAGAAAAGTGCAGACACGATATGAAATTCAATTTTATTACTTTTTTCTTTTCCTTTCCTTCTTCTTCTTCCTTTTCCTTGCCCCCGCCCCGCCCCCTCCGCGCACGCTCCTCCCCTCTCCCCTCCCAACTCGCGCCCGGCGCGCCGCGCCGCGCCGCGTCTCCTTTTTCTTTTTGCTTTTTCTTTTTCTTTTTCTTTTTCTCCGCGAGGCTTTCCACCCTTCACGCGGTCTGCTCGACGATCTCGCGGCTCTTGCGCATTGGCTCCGAATTATTCTCGGTTCCTGCTCGAGAAATGACGCTTTTGTGGAACTATGATGCACGCCCTATTCTTCTCCACTATTTTCCCTCGCATTCAACTCGTCACGCCGACGTTTCCCTCAATTTTTCGCCTTTTCCAGCGCCCAACTTTAACCTGAGCCATTCCTCCCCGGAATCGAATTCCGGCCAGACACGCGGCCCGAAGAATCAACCAAACGCAAGCTTTTCACATCCCGCAGTCGCATATTTTTGCTTATTGCGAGATCCTGTCGAGTCACCGATTCGTAACAAAAAATATTCGAACGCTGATAGTGAGTGATATAACTAGGGTTTCAATATTTAAAGAAAAGTCAATACGAAAGAGATTGACACAATTTTTTGAAAATGAGAATAAAAATAAGTAATTTTCAAAATTGGATTAAGCCGCTAGTTCGGTCGATGATTCAGTAGGTTTTGGAAATAGAATCCAAGTGCTTTCTTATAAAATGATGATAAAAAAAAAAAAAAAAAAAAAAAAAAAAAAAAAAAAAATCAATCAAGCACTATGCGACAGATCAGTTCATAAATTAAGTATGCATTTAGTCGTAAGACTAACTGAACGACTAATAGTCGTAATAATTATGATTAAAAATCAATGTAGTAAAACGACATAGAGGAGTTTTTGAATATAGGTATACATAGTTAATTAATATTTGAAGCTGCAAAGTGCAGTCTACTACCTATACTCACCGACAAGTGTTCTGCATAAAATTTAATGTCAGAAAAGCATGTTGGGATTTAGCAAATCTCTACTCATTTCTCACTTTTTAAATGAGAAATCTGAAAAACCAGCGGTTCTTTAAGAGAAAAGGGTAGACTTTTTTTAAGATATCCCAAAAAATTTCAAGAAGATACTCTGGTTAATTTTAATTCGAGAAAAATAAAAAATAATCAGAGACTTCCAATTGAGGCAATTAAATTGTGATTTTCTGACTTTAAAAATACTAAAACTAGACAAGCATTTGTTCCTATTCTAATAATCAGCCAAAAGTAGTAGGTAGGTATCCACAGATACTTAAATCAGCGGCGGTGTCTGACCAGAGGAATCTAGGGACAGCTGTTTCAGCACAAGAGCTCGCGGAATATGGGTTCGCTCTTTCGCCTTCACTCATCAAGATAGGCCAGAAAGTATACAGTTTGAAATGAGTACCTGGAGGAACATGCAGTGCGTCGTCTGAATCACTCGCCTGGTTACATAAAATTCCAGCCGGCTGCTTAATCTTTAACAGTTTTCCTTGTTATATCACTCTATTTAGCTTTTGAAAAATATAGGATTCATGAAAAATATTAAAAATTATTAAAATAATTATTCTTGAATCATTCCTCATTTGCCGCGGAGTGGTAGTCCTAGCGTAAATACATTCAGAGAAAGCTAGCGCCCTAAATTAACGGCAAAATTCCGAAAACCTGCCTACTGAGTTAAGCGTCAATTCTCGTTTTATTTTTGAAAATAAAAACAAACAAATATTTTAGCGTGAAATTTGTATTTAATAATTGGGACAAGGTAAGAGTATCAAAGAAAATTTCAAGTCGTATATGGCTGACACAACAATGTGTATTTATTTGCTCCATTTTGAACAAGTATCGCTAAATGAAACATGGCTCACACAAGAGGTAAAAAATCAAACCTTTCATAATTTTAAAATAATATTCAGCAATGCAATTAAAGAAAAGTCAAGAGGAAGAGCATCAGGCGGCATTGCAATTATGATAAAAAATTCTCTTTTATCAAAAATGAAACAGATCCATACCCTAGACATATCAGACATGTGGATATTTGTTGAGTTACAAGGTCAATTTAGTAATCTTATAATTGGTGCAATTTATATAAATTCATCCCGGGACAGTTATGTGAGTGTCGAACTATTAGAAGCAACTATGAACGATATAATGGAACGATCCCCAGACTCTCACATCATTGCCCTTGGAGATTTCAATGCCTGGGTAGGTAACCTAAATCAGTTAAATTATACTGATGAGGAACTTCTTGCTGGAACTAAATTAACTGTGAATAGAGAGACAACAGATGGAAAAATAAATAAGCGAGGAAAGCTAATTACAGCAACTATGGAATCAGCAAACATGCTGTTGATGAATGGTAGAACGATCTCAGATTCCCCTGCTCAGTATACATTTGTAGGTAACCCAGGAAAAAGTATTATTGACCTGGCGTGGATTAGTGTAAAATCTGCAGAATTTATAAATGACTTTAAAGTGATTCCTAACTTCCCTGTATCAGATCATTTCCCATGCAGCCTAACATTGATGTCAAACCTAGTTTCACTTGCAGATAATAATGGTAGAAAAAGCCCCGTATCGGGAAAAGAAGTCACAATATTTAAATGGAATAATGACCTTTCTAAAAACTTTAACTCACGACTCGCCAGCTCACTGGCAGAGACAGAGGAAAAAGAAAACCGTGAAATAGATGATTACAATACTCTGCTTACAGCCATAAAAAAATCTGCCAGTGAAACAGGTCTTAGCCACACTGTAAAAAGAAAAATAAGTTCCAATATGCACAGAAATAACTGGTTTGACCAAGAATGCAGAATTCAAAAACGTAAAGTTAAAAAAGCAGCTAGACAGGCTAGGAGAGAAAAATTCTCAAATAACAGCTGCAAAAATCTCCTTTTTGAAAAAGAAATGTACTCGAGCTTAATAAAAAGGAAAAAGAAGGCCAACGCAAATGAAATCCAAAACGCAGTGGCTAATACCAAGAACCCCTCCGAGTTCTGGAAAACCATTAAAAAACTAAGGTGCAACAAAACACAAAAGAGTTCCGTAGATACCCAAACCTGGGAAAAATACTTGGAAAATTTTTATGAAACCATCCCTGAAGCAGATACTGTCTTTCAAGATGCTAGACACCCAGTTCTGGATAGGAAAATTGAAACTAAAGAATTAAACTCTGTATTGGATAGCTTAAAAAATAACAAAACCCCGGGAACAGACAGCATTCCTTATGAATTTTATAAAAACTTGAATGGAAAAGGGAAATCCGCTCTCCTGCGAATACTAAACAATGTAATGGAAAAAGGAGAAATCCCAAAAAAGTGGGGTGAAATTAAATTATCCATGTTATACAAAAAAGGTGACCCAAACGACCCCGACAATTATAGAGGTATTGCACTTATCAACTCATTAGCCAAAATTCTCACCTATTTAGTCACTAAAAGAGTCACTAAATTCATTGAAATTAATAATTTGCTACCTGAAAACCAGGCTGGCTTTAGAGAGAAGAGAGGCTGCAATGACAACATTTTTGTGTTAAATTCCATCATCCAGTTTCAGAAACTGAAAAAACAAAAAGCCTACTTGATTTTTGTAGATTTCAAAAAAGCATTTGATTCGGTTAACCACCAGAAATTGTGGATAAAACTTTATAATTTAGGAGTAACTGCGAACTTAATAAAAATAGTGCAAAATCTGTACAAAATCGCCAATGTTATGGTAGACGTAAATGGCATGCTAAGCAAACCTGTTAAAGTCAGCAAGGGAGTTTTACAAGGTGACCCCTTTAGCGCCTTAGCTTTCATTCTTTTTATTAGCGACATCGAAACAGTGCTTAGGAAGCATGTACGTGGTATAAATGTAACGATAAGTACTGATATATTACTCCTTGCCTATGCAGACGACCTAGTTATTTTGGCCGAGTCCCCAATCGACGCCCAAAGAAAATTAAATTACCTAGAAAAATACTGTTTAGAAAATGACCTCATAGTAAACGTCTCTAAAACAAAAATACTACCCTGTCACTGTGGCAGAAAACCAGGTAAACTCCCACGCTTCAAATATGGAGGCGAAGAAATTGAAGTTGTAAAACACTACGTGTACTTAGGTGTCAAATTTACAAGCAGCGGACTATTTGCAATGCAAGCTGATGACGCAATATCCCGCACAGCTATAGCCGGAAGTTCCGTGATACAAATACTACAAAAAGCGAAAAATAACTCTTTCAAATCCGTATTAAAATTATGGGACTCGGTCACACTAGCAACTCTACTATATGCGGCAGAAATTTGGGCTCTCAGGTATTGTGATATGCTTGAGTCTGCTCAAAGCAGATTTTTCAAATCCGTTTTTCGATGGCAAAGATGCACACCCCACTATGTCATAAGACAAGAAACCGGCAAAGATAATATAGAAACAAAGGTATTGAAATCTACGCTGAATTGGTACCACAGAGTACAAAATATGCACGAGTCCAGGTACCCTAAAATATGCTTGGCCCGACTCAAAGAACTAGATGAAAGTAGGTACAATATAATTAAATACAACTGGTTCTCTCAATTAAAAGCCATGTTACATAAAATTGACCAAGAATATCTATTTCTTAGAGAAACCACAGAGCCAGCTGCGATCAGGAAAATGGTAAATGAAGTTCAGAGAAAAATATCAGAACTTACCATGGAAAAAGACAAAGAAAAGTTAAATGAAACAAAGTTTGTCCCCCATTACAACCTAATTAACACTGAGAATATTGATGCCAACCATAATTATTTATATCGTAAAGTGAGTTTTGCGAAAAAAAGACTATTCAGCCAACTACGAGCGAGAAATGTTAACTCCCTTAACATCACTATCAATCAGATGAACCATAGAATTAACCCTAACGAAATTTGCACAATTTGTAATACTCAACAACCTGAAGATGCGCACCACTTATTCTTTGTCTGCCCCATTTACCATAACACTCGAAAATATTACTTACACAGCTACCTTAACAAAGACATAAACCTAATTCTTAGTAAAGACTCAAACGAGCAACAGCTTACAGATATTTATAATTATTTTGCGACAATTCTGAGTATAAGATCGTTCATAATAAATGAATAACTGAATCAAAAAACAAAGTTTGCCTATCATGAACGCTGCTATTTCATGTACATAATTGTAAGCCCAGCATATCCTAGAGATAAGTGTAGCATAATGAAGTAATCTCATGTTTGTAAATGATCTCCCAACCTAACCCCCTTTGTTAAATCCTCCCCAGGATAAAAAATAAAGTATTCTATCTATCTATCTATCTATCTATCATCAAGATAGGCCAGAAAGTATACAGTTTGAAATGAGTACCTGGAGGAACATGCAGTGCGTCGTCTGAATCACTCGCCTGGTTACATAAAATTCCAGCCGGCTGCTTAATCTTTAACAGTTTTCCTTGTTATATCACTCTATTTAGCTTTTGAAAAATATAGGATTCATGAAAAATATTAAAAATTATTAAAATAATTATTCTTGAATCATTCCTCATTTGCCGCGGAGTGGTAGTCCTAGCGTAAATACATTCAGAGAAAGCTAGCGCCCTAAATTAACGGCAAAATTCCGAAAACCTGCCTACTGAGTTAAGCGTCAATTCTCGTTTTATTTTTGAAAATAAAAACAAACAAATATTTTAGCGTGAAATTTGTATTTAATAATTGGGACAAGGTAAGAGTATCAAAGAAAATTTCAAGTCGTATATGGCTGACACAACAATGTGTGTTTATTTGCTCCATTTTGAACAAGTATCGCTGCTTGTTTTTGTAGGATATTTTTACGCAGAGAATATTTTTGTAAGGGTACAGAAAAATCACTTGTAATTCTGCGCGACGGCAATGCCCGGTCATCTTTGAAAAAATTAAAATATGAGACAAAATCTGCAATGCAGCAAACAGTATTAGGTACAGAGTCTTGTAGTACCACCGTAAGGCAAGACTCCGTAAAAGACGGTAAAAACAATGATATCATACGGTGACGGAGTCGTGATAAAATATCACAATATTTCCGGTGTCACATATATATAGAGAACTGTTAGGCAGCAAATTTCCAAGATTATTTACTTCATAAGCTCAATCAGCACAATCACTGGTCTCGAAAATGTGCATATGCTTCGGATGTGTGGATAAGATAGCATTTTTTAACTTATTCTGTAATATAAAATCATTAGAGTAACGAGTAATGCGTGATGCCTGGGGCGCGAAGCGTTTTCGGGGGTTGGAACGTGAAGCGGTCAGCCCCCAAGTGTCTCATTAAAGTGAACAACAAATGGACAAACAGCCAACGCAAAGCGGTACACTGAACGGAGTAGAGCGAGTTTCTCTATCGAGGGACATTCGGGCGAGAAGTCAATGAAGGCGCGCAAGTGCAACTATTCGTGTTCGACGGATGTCCATGTTGCATAAACGGAAAGTTGAAGGCGCACCGAGAGGTTCATAACAACGCCGGCGACCCCGCGCGCAACTATTCGTGTTCGACGGATGGCCATGTTGCATATACGAAAGGTTGAAGGCAAACTAGTTCTCCGCATTCTTGTTACTTTACATTCATGATTCAGGAATAGATCTGTTGCAATGATCGATAATAACTGCGATATCGCCCTCCGAAAATTGTAGTGATTACCTACCGTCCTCCATTGCGGTACTGCGGTTTTTTTTCTCCGCTAATTCTTCCATCAGTCATGATAAAACTTTGCTCTGTTGATTCCATGTGAATCACTGAAAGACTAAAGTATAGATGAAGTTAACTGGACGTATTTCTGTCAAACGGAACTATGTCCACTAAGACACGAGCCCTGAGACCCATAAGAATACGTGCATAACAGGGCTTACGTCATAATGCACATAGTTCCGTTTGATAGAAATACGTCCAACTAAGGTAGGTGGATGACGCAGCAAGGTGGATGACGTAAATAGCTATGTTTTTTCAAGATTAATACGCGTATCCTTGTTCTGGGATTTATAAAGTTCGCGCTTGGATAGGTACTCTTATTTTTTGCTAACATACCTTTATGTTTTGAACATTAGAACGCAATTTTAAAACAAACGTAAATGATCTGTGCGTCATGCTAAGCTCCAAACTTGCTATAATCTATTTTATTTCTTACTAATATACGTTTTAACCACCAGATCGCAATTTATTTTAAAACAAAGGCAGATGATCAATTTGTCGTGCCAAGTTTCAAAATAGCCGTAATTTATCTACCAAGTCGAAATGCATTTTACGGTTCCATTTTCATTTTATTTTTTAACGAAATCGCCGTTGCGTCCAGGGCCGGATTTACTTACTTGCCGCCCATGGGCCGCCTGTATTTTGCCGCCCCCTTCTCATTTGTTTTGAAACATCAATAAAAACCATCAAGTGAACGTGCCGGAGGGGGAGAGGTGCATAATACGCGTTTACTCGCGTTGGACAAATTTTTGCGAGAGCCCTGTCAACACTACTAGCAAAAGTTCATAGAACTTGCACGAAAATTAAGTTCCATAAACCTATCTTTGTGTGGAAAAAACCTTCCATTTATATGAAATGAATGAAAAAAGTATGAAAGAACAAACATAAATGTGGTTTAATAATTTTAACTTCTGTCTTCACGCCGCGCTGACCGCACTGTGTTTGGCGCAATGCGTGAAGTATTCATGCAGTCTTGTAGGCGCTATGCGTTTCACGCCGTCCGCCCGCTGCTGACCGCGCGGTCTTTGACGCAATGCGTGAAGTATTCATGCAGTCTTGTAGGCGCTGCAATGAGTGCTATGAGATACATGCCGACCGCCGCGCCGAGCTGAGGGTTTCTCCTTTTCATCTCAAGTTCTCGTCATCATTGCTCTCTGCGCCGCGCCGCCGCTCCAGGCCAAATTGCGAGTTCGGTTTCTCTCTTAGTCTTAACTGGACTAATTAAAGGTGCTGTCTATTGTATCATAGAAAGACGAAAAAATTAGATATATGCTCTCGGGAAATGTAAGATTTTGTCACCATTTTTCGTCTGTAATTTTTCTTCTGAATCCGATTTTTCTTTATAGCTACATTAAAAAAAAATTGCATAATTTGCCGCCATGGGCCACGGCTCATGTGGTCACCCCCTAAATCCGGCCCTGGTTGCGTCTATCTGTTTAGAATGACCCGGAGTTTGTGTGTCATAGTTTTGTTTGTTGGAGAGCAGTGAGAGTTGTTTTCAAAACTTCATATTTTTCCAAAATATGGACAAAGAAAAAAGGAAAAGATTCTCGCGTCTCATTACAGATAACTTGAACAGAAATATAACCGCCAATGTCACTGCTGGTGGACACCACGTTGATGGCGACGGCTTCATGCAACTATACGTGCTTGATGGATGCCCATATTGCATGTACAAAAACTTGAAGGGGCACTGAAGTTTTGACAGACATTACGAAACTCGTGCAGTACCGTGACACTAGAAAAACACTGCTTTAAATGCAAGGGAACAACAATTTGTTCAGCTCTCTTTACGGCGCGAGGCTCGCCTCGAGAGTGATCAGAAATAAAAGTGAGCATTCGCATAACCTTCCATTCTTCCAACAAGGGAAGTCAATGGAATGGAATGGAAGAGGAAGCTCAGTTAGCAGCACGGTCTATTTCTAGGTGCTTATGACAATTTCTCTCTCTGGAAGTATGTTCAGGTTCCTACTCTATTTCCCCGGGAAACTTGTTCATAAAAATTCTTCCTGCATATTTCGATGGCACTTTCTGTAGTTGAGCCACGAGGCACCAAAATAATGCGAGCAAAACCGAAAAGGCCATGGAGAACTAGCCACAATTAAAAAAAAGTCAACCTGAAAAGCGTGATAGATACTGAGACGTGGCATTTATGAAAGCCGCCCGGTTTTTTAAAGGTTCCTCGTCCATTAAAACAGTGGTCTTAACAGGAGAAGGCAGCCCAGAGTTTCTGCTGCGGGGCATTGCGCCTTCAATTTTTCATGTATGCGACACGGACATCCATCAAGTACGAATAGTTGTATCAATGCGTTGGGATTAACATAATGATCGTATTTCTCTCGTTTGTGACAGTTGCTCTGTTCCTGGGCTTTGTAATGAGACGCAAGAATCGTTTTCATTGTTGCGCATGCAGAGCAAGGTGTGCATTGAATAAAAGCAAAATGGCTCTCACTCCTGATGAATGAAATACAATCATGTACGATTCAGACATTAAACTTTTGAGGCACAGGGTTAGACGTAAGATATATAAAGTAAAGTGATGCCCTCTGTAACGATGGCAACTTTCTAACTGAGGCACATTTTGTTGAATCCAAAGTCTACTGTGACTTAAATACCTATTTGAGCTCTGACTTTCGAGGGCCAACAGTACTAGGTACTTGCAGCATTTTCGATGATTCGGATTGTGCAATTGACTCTCCTACTTTAAAATAGTTTTTCGTTTGAACAACTTTATGACAGCAATTTCATTTTTCTGCAAGCGTATGAGCTGCGGATTTGGAATTATTTTAGAATCGTACATGTTATACCCCAATTTAACTTTTCGCCACCCCGACGCAACTAGAATTTTGCCGCACCCACGATAGTTTCAGCAGAGGAAAAAGGGATGTATTATGGGAGGTCTTGGGGACCTCTCCAAAAATCTGTCAAAAAATGGTGTTTTAACTTTTTTTTTAGCAAGTTTCACCTTCTTAATTGTCAAAGTTTATGTACCCTCGTAACTGTTGATTTACAAAAAAAATATCTAAATAATTACACAATTTTCAGAGCACTATTGTCTCAGTCGCCTTTGTTTTGCAATTTGCTGCCCCTATGCAACTACCTAGGTTGTTTACCCGGTAAATCTGGGTATGGTATGTTTTTTTCCTTTATTTAGGAACTAAATAAAATTGATTTTGCCTTTCCAAAAATGTGGGCAGTGTTAGGAAATAAAGAGCGTGAAATCAGAACAAATTTTTAAAAAAGAATTCCATTGTTTAATCAACATATTCCTTTTCCTTTCATTTAAACGATGAGAGGTTAATTGGTACAGGTATTAATTAATTTTGGATATCAGAAAATATTCATCACACTCTTCTCTTAGACATTGAATGAACAATAAAGATAACATATTAATGGTGTAACTGGAGAAAACACGAACCTCGATTTTGATGTTTAAAAATTTTTGCTGTTTTATATTGTTGAAATGGAAAACACAATTGCTTCAAATTTTACAGAGTGTTCTTCACACCACGAGGAAAAGTAGCCAAAATTTTCAGGAAATTACATTGTTCAATTTTCCATATAAAAAAATTGGCATGGTGGAAGATTCGCCACGTCATACATTAGGATACGTGTTTTTCCAGCTTTAACATTTGCACACCAATTAAAGTTGTAAGTTTCCAATTACATTTTAATCCCCATGTGGGGTATTGTGTAAAGTTACTGCATTCTTGAGTGTAGAAACCAAGGATTTTCCATTCAATATCAAGGGTAAATTGAGGCAAAAAATCATGTCTTGAAACGTTTTGGATTGAAAATTGTTACAAAACTCAGGCATCTATCTGCTAAACTGCATCAGACTTCTTAAAATCAATTCAAAAGGTTTTAAGACATTTTCAAGCACCCATCAAGGCATGATGCGCCCCATCTTGATGGATCTTAAGTGTTACCAAGTAGGTAAGTATAAATAATCTATTTACACAAAATTAACAAACATTAACAGGTTAAGAGAAGGGGAACTTTAATACTCGTATTCAATGCATCTAGCAGATAGCTCCAATCAAAGTATTAATGGTAAAAATTGATTAAAACTAATACAAGGAGAGAGGGAAAGCAGGTTTCATTTACAAAAACCTATGTACATAAAGTTCAAAGGATAATACCTAAAGGGTATTGATTCATGAAATTCTGCTTGTGCAGTTTAAATTTTTACACACAATGAATTCAGATTAAAAAAGAAAACTTGTTGGACAATGAATGGATTGAATAAATTACAGAGAATTTAGGCTGCTGGATTGCCTAAAATCGGCTCCTCATTGTTTACAAAGGCAGAATTTTCTACTTCTTTTCGACAAGAAAAGAAGGAAAACCTGTTGAGCTATTGCAGAATTTTTGTTAGAGATTTTCATGACAGAAAAAGTGTAATAAAAATTTGCAATCTTTCTTTTTGACAGCTTTGAAGAGAGAGAAAATAAATTTCCCTGTAAAGCATCAACCTGACTGATAGATTTATGACCATATACATATGTTGGTGCTGGCAAAGTTACAGCACAAACAGATCGGACTAAAATTAGAGCAATGTGTCTATTTATCATGAGTTGATGCTTAAATGCTTTGATTAAAACAATGTAAATAAAGCACATTGAAAGGGTAGGAAAAGGGGGATGGAGGAGGAGCGTTGATGAATATTTCACGAGTTGGTAGACAGCATTAAGACTAACATTACAATATTTTTTCCTTCGTAGAGGAAAGCGAATCGACTTCACAGAGACTGACATTTTAAAAAAAAAAATTCAGTTGATACACCTGTCCAAAATTTATACCTCTTTCGGATGGTCATCAATGAGCAAGGCTGAGGGCTGATAATTAAAGTTGGTAGATTAATGGCAGGTTACTTCACGATTAAGTTGACATTAAAAGGTATTATTAGTTAGTTGGATCATGGAGGCTCTTTGATGGCTAAATTAAAATTGAATATTACAGCAAGTTTTACCAACGGCCTATGAAAAATTCACAACACAAAATGGTGTTGAAAGATTCAACCAATAGATGTCACTGTTCAATATCAGCTTTGTTTCATCCTGATTTCTTGATAATTAATGAGTTTGAATAATCTGCCTACAGAGTGACCTATTTTGTAAACTACTTAGAGTAGAAATGAGCTCAAGCATGAGGTGTAAATTCTGGTCAGGTTATTCTGAAGAAAAATACAGACATTTTACTTCACAAACATAGAAAGACTACAAAATCTGATAAATGTGTGCAGAGAGTGAGAGAACAAGTGATTTTAAACACTGGTATGGTTAGACTAGAGGGAACTAGACACAAAATGCAGATACCTCCTAATTGAGTACTCTGTGATGAAACTGAATCGCAAACATTTGAGGTCAGAAAAATCTAGTCTTCTTGTTTTAAAAAAGCTGAGATAATATGAGCCTGCATCATTGCGAATTGGCTTTAAAAGTCAATAATTTATGGTGTATTTTTACAAAAAACGGCAATCTCTTTGGGCCTCTTACAGGGATATCTTTGTACACTGAAAAAATGAAAATTGAATGCATTACAACAAACAACCTGAGATATATTACGTATCATATTTATCCAATGGGAAAGTAAAATGTTAATAAGTTCTTTAATGACATTGTTTGAAGAAAATACCAAACTTAGAAAACACCTGCAATTCACAAATCGATTGCTTGATTTTCGGTTTACACACTCTTTGACAGATTTACAATGACGTAGTTAATCAGACAGAGGAAATTTAATTTTAAGAAAATCTGAGGGTTTTTTCTCAAACTTTTTACAGTATCTTTGTAGAAATTTGAAAGCATAGTCATCAAACTTGTGTTGTACTGAAATTTGTTTTCTTGGACTTGGCTTCAAAAATATTTGCCCATCAGATAAAAAATTTTCGCACCAGAGAGATGGACACTGGTGCGATACATAGAGCTCAAGGCATCATAGTATGTGATGTGTTTGACTGATGATTTTGAAAAACTAAGTAAAATTATAGCGGCATCTTTTTAGAGAGGGATGCAAGCTCGATTTCCTTTGGACAAGAAGAGTTTAGATTCCCAGATCTCAAAGAGCAAAAAGAACAAAATAAAACTTAACATAGTAGGTCAATAATAAATACTGTACACACAATAATGACAAACATGGTTCCTAATTTACTACGCCACCAAGCTTTGTCACTACTGACATTACACACAAAAATATAAACATTCAAAAAGGGGAAACAATATATAACTTAAATGGCAGTTTAACTAAATACCAGATCAAAACAACAGTCGTCCATTATCAGTGGAAAGCTAAGGATTTCAGCAGTACAACTTGGAGAGGACTTTGAAGTTAATCCAAGGTGAATCGATATACGTCTTAAGGTGTGCATCCTTTAATGAGTAACTAATCACAAAAAAAACCGGATGTTTTGTTGGTAAGGAGGAATATCTTGTGAGGTATAAGTATTACACCGTACATTTCGGTCGATAGGTGATAGATGAAATCGAACTGAAATTACTGTTTTCAGTATTTATGAGAAATTTAAGTGATAAATTAATCAAAAAAAGATTCACCTTGCTGTGAAGTGAGAGAGAAAATTGGGCGAAATCACAGAAAGAATTGGGAGACCTTCACTATAATTTGATTAACTTGTTCATGTACTCCACTAAATAGAAGAAGAAAAAAAAAAAACACCTTTTTGGCCAAAAAATAAGCAAATTGATTGAAATCACAAATTTGAGTTGGCACTTTGAAGCAAACGATTTTCACTGATAACTCAACTAGGTCATGGATGCAGTAAAAAATTCTCAAGGAAATAGTGTCAAGTTTCTCTTGGATTGCACTTAGATAAATTATCTTAGGCAAAGTAGGATGGTGAGCCTAAATGGTAGAGACCAGAGATATTTGTTATTGCCAAAGATATCTCACAGATAACAATGTAGATGACAGTCCACAAACTTAATATTTGCAACGCTAAAAATGCAAGTTCTGATGGTATATTCCTGGTATCTTTAAAAGGTCAATATGTACCTAACAAATAACTGAGTAAAACAAATCAAGGTATAGTAGGAAAAAAATTGATCACAAATGATTCCCTAATGATAAAATAAAAAATACCCTTGGAATAGGGAGACCTATTGGCATCAGTATAATTAATTAAGCTCTCACAAATTATTTCAATAGACTTAACGGTAGCTTCCAAAGTTTAGCCTGCAAGATGATTCTTACTAGAATACTGTATGAAAAGCTCAGTTTAGGTGTAGTTGACGCTCCAAATTCATAATATTTTAGTCTCTGATACAACTGCACAAAGAATATTGGGGAAATAATAGATTCACACAAAAATGCTGCAACGAATATTGAAAAATGCTTACATCCTAACAGGGGACACATTTTTTATTCCATTGCTTGACATGTTTCACGGCAGAATTAAGATAAAGCTCTTCCGGAATTTTGAAAATTAAAAATGGAAGATTTTGATGATGACAGAGGTTCCAAGTCATGACACAAATTAGTGACATTACATTGGAATTGATGCAAATGGAGGGTCAACTACAAGTTGTACAGTCTAACTAGTAGACATGACAACAAGAATGAAAATAACACTGACAAATAGGTGCTAAAATAATTAAAATATACCTACAGACAACCACACGAGTATATGTACACTGAGGGCATTTCAATTACGGGGCTCAACAAACCCTCAGGCTCCACTAGCCTACGGTTGCATGCGACCCTATGACTTTCCCTCAAATTAACAACAATAAGAGCAAACTCAGGTGCATAAGTGACATAAATTTAACATGATAAAAATACATTTCTACACTTAGTCCAATCAGCAAATTCAAGGCTGTAGGTTTGGATTGATGTAACTTTGAACATTCAATTAAACATTGAAAACCTTTCCTCACACTATGTCTATTGATAGATTTACTGCTGTTCCATATTTTATTTCCTTGATTCTCACACTAGAGTACAGTGAATTCAAATGCTTTCTTTTCTACCTTTACAATTCTCATCAAGATGACCAAAAGAAACGAACTAGAGAATAGAATTGAAAGATCATCATTTTAGATACTAACATTTAGAAATGACAATCATAATGATCAAGTATGTGAAACTTGTATTTGAAGGCTTGGAAATTGTAGTTGAAAAAGAGAGAGATTCATGATCATTCATTATCAATCTAATTTGTTGCATCTGAAATTCTGAATTAAATATTTTATTTTTGCCGATTAAATGCCTGTAACTGTTCAAGTCTGCACTGATTAAATAATAAAATAAAAGCAAAAAATTGCTTTGAAATTTTGGAAAGTTTGGCTCCTGAGTTTACGAAATTGTTGGACACCAAGAGAGAACTTAAGTCGCACGTACAAATTTAAAGAAAAAAATGAGTTCATTAATACTTTCATTTTACACACAATTCTTATTTGATTGTAAAAAGGAGATGACTTTTTCTTATCACAAAATATACTTTGTATCACTTGAGATAGTGATTGAAATCAGTATAAATGAAGGTAAAAAAATAAATAAAATGAATGAGGGATGTCCACAGAATTGACCTTAGGACAAAAGAATTTCGGATGAGTCTTCAAACAGAGAGGCGACACCTGATTAGTGCATTTGCATTTAGGAATAAAAAAATATAGACAAAATAGAGACAAGCGAGAATTTCTAAAATGAGATGAATATTAGAGATGACTAACAGCGAATTTATGATACGATACGATTTAATTTTGTAATAGACATGTTGAAGATGTATCACTGAATTGGACTAATCTTCTATCCCAAGAGAGATCGCCATGTAAGCAAAGAAACTTTTTTAGTGATTCATGGATTATCAAGACAATTCTGTTCGGTGGCAAAAGCAGAGAAGTCTTCGCTTGAGAAAGTGACAACTTTTCTGCTTTGGTGCAAGTGCTTCAAAAATATTGAGGAAGATTTGCACTAACAACAACAAAATATTATTGACATCAAAGGCCTTTTCAGACTTCAAATACAATTAATTCCGTTTCAGGGTGATGGTTCACATGGCGCTCTCCCATAGCATAGTAGCGATGGACTTTAAACCAAACTAATTTAGTTAAGAGAAAGATAAAACTTTAAAGGTATTATCACACAAAAAGGGGTTACTTAAACATACAAGATACTTAAAATGTAGCGTCTACAACAAACGAATAGACTTTTCCTGACAATTATGCCCATTTTTACAAGAGGAGATACTCTCTAATTATCATGCATACAGGAAGGGTTTTGATCCCGATCAATCTTCGCACCTTTAATTATCTGCACAAGGAAAATGCTGTGCTCTGTAGAAGCATTTATCGAGGGAGACAAAAAGTACTGTCTCTCTCAAAAATTACTGATAAGGCTACTGAATCATTTGAATTTTTAATTGAGGTCAGACAACGTTGCTGCTGGGTGACCATTTTCTGCAGAATAGCGAATTGGTCTCATGATCCAGGAACTCCCTTTTACCCTTTTCACCTATTAAAATAAATTAACAAATCATAAGAAAATCACGGTCGCAAGATAGTTTCTCATTTAACAAGTAAAGTTTTCAACTCGTTGCTGACTTTTTCGTGTGATTTTAAAATAAATGAGAGCAAATGTAATGAGAGAGATTTTGCCAAAATCCTTGAGAATAAATTTAAATTAATTGAAGGAAAATTTTCAAGTAACTCTTGAACGGTTCATTCTTGTAAGAGAAGTAATTTTTAAAAAGTTAAAATTGCAGTTTTTATCCCTACCTACCTTAAATACGAACTTGAAATAATTTATAATGCAAAATATCTGATAGTACAGCACACTCATTGAAATAAGTCAGGAAGAGAAAAACCAGAGAAGAGCCCTCTTATTTTACTTAATATAGAACCAATGCCATTATATATTTCTCTGAGAATTTATGAGAAAGACAGCGGAAACAAATTGAATAAAAAAAAAAATTGAGAAATTTGTAAGAAACAAGATGTAACAGGGTGATTTCTGCGATTAAAATATCGTTTACGTGATTTAGAAAAAACCAGCAAACCTAAGAAAAAGGTTGTACACCCTTAGGCCCTTTATGTATTGAGTGGAACAATGTTAAATAGAACTAAGAGGCTTGAACAATTAAGTTGGATTCAAGCTTGAACTTTCATAATTTACCTGAATAAAATGAATGGCTGCCTAGTAAAATAAAGGATTATTCTTTGACTGAGGAACATTTGAAGAGCTCACGCCTATCTCTTGCAGATCTTCTGCCTGCATCTTGACTGGATCCACCTTCGACCCCTTCCAAAGACCTTGACCTGGCAGAGGTTGACTTGGACTTACTTTCTCCACTTTTACTTGCTTCTTGGTCATCATGTTTCGACCTATCTTTATTTTTCCCTTTCCGAGAGCCACTCTTTGATTGGGAGCTTTTTGACTTGGACTTGTGGGTTACGACTGGTGTCGATTCAGGCTCTTGATCATCCTTCGCTGCTGGAGAGTCTTTTTCTTCAGCAATTCTCGGCAACGAGTGAGAACTTGGGTGAAATTCACACTCGCTCCGATCCTCACTTTTTGAAAACTTGCGCTCTGGGCTAGCTGTATTGGCGAAAAGGACACTTGATCTTTCTTCTTCAAAACTGCGAGGTTTTTCTGCCAGTTTTGAGCGAGGAGGCCCTTCATGAGATTTTTCTGAATCTTGACCTTCACATTCTGCCACAGGTCGCAAACTGGTTGGTGGTGACTTGGAGGTGACCGTGACCCTGGGCGCATGCAAAATTACTTTCAAAGCTGGATCGCAAAGGGGTGAGATGGAATTATTTTTGGCCTCAGCACTTCTTGGGTGAAGACGGTCTGGTGAAAGAGCTCTGCGTAGCAGAGGGGAACCAGGCTCCCCATTTTTTGGTCGTCCAAAGCTTTTCTTTGAAGTAACTGGGCCTGGGGAGTACGATTGAGTTTGGTTTGAGCTGCCCGGCTGATGTCCTGGTGGAAAAGCTAGGGGTGAGGGTGACCGAGTAGGGGAGGCAGGTAATGGGGAGGGAGAAGGGGTGCGTGCTAAAGGTGACAGAGGAATGTGTCCGACTGATTTGCGACGGTTGGGCGTGTGGACACCTTTAGAGGCTGAGTGAAGTTTGTGTTTCAGACCGTGGAGAGTGGATGGCCGCTGGAAATGGCCTGAGCCAGATGGAGCTGGAGACGAGGAGGATGAACCAGAGGAAGATTGTGACGATTCCGGCGAGCACGGCGAGTCTGGTGAGGGTGGCGGAGCTCGGCTTGTTGGAGATCGGACCAGCGTTTTTTGAGGTGAGAGAGAGCATGGGATTGTTTCTTGATTGGAGGAGAGTGAACGAGAGAATGTTTGAAAACTACGGTTTGCATACACTGTTGGAATGGATGGAGAGGATGCACTGGCACCAAGCTGGAAAAGAGAATGTTTTTGTTATTCAGCTATTTTTGATAAAAAAACGATCATCAATTAACAGTTATTAACCTTGAAGGAAGTAGGTGATGGCACAAAGAAAGAATAACTAGAGAAAAATATGATAGATTAAGGACTGAAGCAGCCACCACTATAATATTGGGTATTGAGGTAAAATTAAGTGAACAGAATGAAGAGTCTTTATAAACCAAATCGTTGAATATTGTGCCAGGCCAGGGCCCGACAGCTAATAGCTTAAAAAATAAGCTTTGGTTTTCTTTATCCCCAGAGTTCATTGGAGAGTAGGGAGATATTGCTACATGCTTGCTGTGTCTATAAAAAAAATTGGTCAAAATTACAAAACATTTGATAAGCTCTAGTGCTCTTGTAACATACATGCAAACTCTGAAGCACGCAACATGCGAAACTTAAATGGTTTTTAACTGATTTTAAATAAAACGTCACTGGAGATCACGAAAATTTTCTTCATAAAAAGGAAATTCACAAAATTTTTCCGATTTGAAGTTAAAGGAAGACCAGAATATTTATGTATCTAAGTCTTTTAGGGCGGTAGGACAAATTTTTTGATCAACTTTAAAGACAGAAAGACCAGGACACCTATAATTATCCAAACTTTTGAGGGTCAATGATGAGGAAAGTTTATTCACCTGTTGCATTTCAGCACTTGCTCTTTTACTGCTAATTTTGCGGAAAAGCGAGGCTTTGTGTTGACGACGTTTAGGATCTGCAGGGAACTCTCCTCGACGCTGAGATCTTTTCGCTCTTTGATGGGCTTTGCGAGATGCAGCCAGTTTCCCTTGACCTGGTTCTCTTTTACGACCACCAGTGCGGATGGATGTGTTTTCTAGTGGAGTCGCTCTTAGCGATGCTTTATCTCGGTTTGTCATGAGCAGCTGTAGGACATGTGTGTGGTATAGGCCTTGGACCGCTTCTCCATTAATATGAGTGATCAAGTCACCAGGGCGCAATCCAGCCTCAAATGCTGGACTACCTGGATCAACAGCCTGAAAAAGGGACAAGAGTTATCATCAAATCTTTTTCATAACAGGGTGTATCAAAATTTGAAAAAATTAAAAATACAATTAGGTTACTATTCCATTTTTTGCTTTTTAAAGAACTTAGAGGGCATGATCTTACAATTTTTTGTGATTGTCAGACCCAATCAGAATATTTATTCACACTCCCTTCTTTTTATTTAAATGAAATATGCTGGGTGTGTAAGTAAATTTAGGGAGATAATTCTTACCATGTGGGGGGCGCTGTTTAGTTGCAATCTCAACTGACACGCTTTAAAATTTATAATGATATTTATGTAGAAATTTTACAGACTTGTCGATCTAATTGTTTTAACTTTTAAGGCGCAAATAGGAAAGGAATATTACCAGAAAAATTCTTAATGACTGTTTTTACTTTTGAGCACCCTTTCAGGATATTGCTTATTATTTGCCATATCTTCATCAGCCCTTACAGAGATCCGATCCATGAAATTGAAAGTTAAGTGATGATTAATCTTACCTTAACTAAATGGTGCATTGTGTAGAAATCTGAATCACCATAGTACACACGTATCGTGTGGACAGTGAATCCAAATCCTGAGGGCCCCCGACGAATAATGATCGGTGGTTTTAATGAATTGACTAAAGGTGATAATTCCCGACAGGGAGATGTATCTCTAGAACTTGCTGTGCTTGAACCACCGGGAGACTGTATAGGTTGTGGAAATTCATCTGCAAGCACCAAGAGACATTTTTGAATGAATATCACATTAAAAGAACTGACAAAAAGCTATTTACTGCAAATGACTGTTTGGTTACAATTCTCATTCTTTGGTACACGTTATGAAAATTTCATCTTCTAAGGTGCATTTTCTTTGATGTACGTAATTTTATGAAGGTAAATTTGATATTTTATTTTGTTTCTTTAAGTGTTGCCAGCCATGCCAGTCATACTGACCGATATTAAAAGATCTTGCGATTGCCAAACCAAGGCGCCAATTTCGACCAAGAAACGGTCACTCCTGTTGTCAGGCTCCCATGAGGCCAGCAAATGTCGCAGTTGTTGCTTAAGGCCCATGATGAGTATCCTTATGTCTCACAACTGGTATGCCCCTGCGGCAGAATGCACTGCTATACTTTTGCTTTTGTGGGGAGGGAGGAGGGAGGGGAGGAGAAAGGAGGATCACCCTGGTACCACAGGAAATATGCACCCTAGACATCCTGGCAATCAATGTGTTGAGATTAAAAGATTGTTTAGAAATAAGATTAAAATAATGTTTTTCCCATGTTTGAATAGATACTGTTGTAGTCCTTACCTGAGGGAATCATGAGAGAGAGACCTGAGGCAGAGAAACTTTTTATCACAGCTCTTGATTTTTGCTTGCCTCCAAGAGAGATTGGAGAAACAGCCATCCGCAATAAGTTAGATTTATCGGGAGAATTCTTGCTCTTTTCAAAAACAGCAGATAGATCTTTGTGCATATCAGGTGATGAGACTGATTGTAGTGTGCCTGATGTGTCACTGTTAATGAAGAAAATTAAGATAAAGCATGATTGAAAATAAGAAGAAACAAAAAACAGCATTGAAATAAATTTACTAAAGGAACAAAGCGGATAAAGAATGGTGGTTGCATTTTGTACCCTCTGGACGTCACATGGTATCGGGTACATGGGCCAGCCGAGGCCGGGGGAGCCGGCTCAACCTCGAATTGCACGGCAAAAACTGTACCCTCTTGACGTCACAGCGCTTCAAGATGGCAGCCAAAATCGAAATGCTACCTTGCATTCTTTATCCGCCTTGCTAAAGGCAGACTCAGTTAGTATTTGATAATTTTCAATAATTCAAATTACTAAAAGTTGCTTGAGACTTAAATCAAATGGTATAGTGATGGAGTTTTTTCAACGAATTTTAGAATGAAGTCATTCCATCTAAACACAAATTCACACTTGGAAACTTAGATTAGTTTGTTCTCAAAAAGTCTTGACTTGAAAAGGGAGGAGTTGGTTCTAGTAGAACCTTTCTATCATAAAAGAGGGGAGGGGAGAATAGGGTGGTAAAAGAACGACAAATCCATGATCTTTATAGTTAAAAAATCTAAAATAAATCAAGTCATTTATGAGAAGATTTGTAAGTATTCAAAACTTCTCGATTTTAAACACTACCCCAGTAGCGATCTACAGGAAAGTTTGAAGGTTGATGTCAAAACACTTACTGAGATTGGTCTTCCTCGACTGAGATTGAGAAACGTGGCAACTCCTCTTTACTATGGAGTCTCCTCTTGCGGTGGATCTGGGGGGAGACATCATCACTATCTGTTTGCGACGACTCCGGTGTGCTTATGGTGAAATTAGCCCGATTTGTCAGAGAATTATCTCCACTTCGAGGACTGTTTTCCAGATCTGAATTATCGTGACCATTACTGGATTCCTGTTGATCTTCCGATTGGCCTGCACAAAAAAAAGACAATGGTTATTCGTGTTTGGAATAAATCTCACTGCAAAAGTGTATAGATTTTTGAGTCATTGATGGTTTTTGGTCTGTAAATTATGAATCAAGAGAATTAAGATGTATTTGACATCTTCTTTAAACCACATTTAAATTTAATCCACAAAAAACAATTTATGCTTTTTTACCATTGAAAGAGGAGATAGAATAGAGAACTTGTCTAATGCTGACTTGCTTTTGGATTTATAAAGTTTAATTTGACTGGATTTCCTGCATGTTAGCTTCCAAATATTCTTATTTATAGAAAAAAGTTAACAAAAATATATGGCTAAGATTGCAATACAATTTAAGATTACTCTGAAGGACTTCTAATCATGACATGAGAGGAAAGAAACAGGAATATATTCTAAATTTTAAGGATAAAGGAAAAACAGAAATAAAATATTCAATCATGGTGCTCTCGCAGTCATCAATCAACGTTGGGATAATTATCCTCATCAAATAATATGAATGTAGATGAAACCAATGATAAGCAGGTATTCTACAGCGCATCTTTATTGCTCAAGAAACGTACTTTTCCTTTGGAGGGACTGAAAATATTGACAATAAAAAGACATAAGTCTCTCAACTTAATTACCTGAGTCTCCAACAGTAAAAATTGCTTTCTTTACTGAAGAGCCTATAGTATCTTGAGGTGGGACAACTTTCCGATACTGAGGAGAGCAAGAAGAGAAAGATCCCAGCAAAAACGTCTCGTCATTGTCATCGGTATCTTCTCCAAGGTCATGGTTGTAGCGATCAAGCCGTGCTATGTACAGAAAAATAGGGATAATTTGGATTTAATTTTGTTAAAAATATACAAAAATCAAAAAATAATCACATATAAACTACGTTTTGATTAATTTCAGTAATTCTTTGAATTTTTGCTCAGGGAAAAATGCTACATATCAAGCTTAGTAAAAAAAAGTCAGACAACTTCAACAAACTTTCTACATTTTTTTATTTTGGATGGTTGGACAGATGAGACATACGTCTTCTACATGCATTGACTAAAAAAGTTTCTAACTTTAAGCAGAAATCAAAATGGATTAAAAATCCGATCCAAAGAAGTTAGAGCTCATTGCAAGTATGATTTTGATCATAAACTCTTAAAATAGATTCAACACACATTGGGCATTACATAAAAGTGACTTACAATCAAAATAACTGGTGTCCTCATCGTTTTCGAGTTGAGGAACAAACTCTGCTTTTTGACGCAAAAGTGAATTCCAATCAACTCCATAGAAATAGGGATGCTCTTTAACTTCATGCGGTCCTGCGCTACCCAGGCGATTGCGTGCATTTTGCTGCAGAAGTGCTGTAATGATGTCTTTTGCTTCTGCTTGAATGACCCACTCATCATCACTTGGCCATTCAATGTCGTCTGAAGACAAAAAAAAATTTTGATTAGTAGGAATTAAAAAATATTCAAACATCCATGTAATAAAAAAACCACAAATATCAGTGGCCAAAGTGCAACTGGAAAACGGCTAGTTTCTTTTGAAAAGTAATTTATGTAATTCCTTGATTTTTTCCTCCATTATCAGAATATATTCAGTACAAATTTCAAGCCATGGAGATGGCTTGGTCCTCTTCGAAAAAATAAGATAATAGTTCAATATTGAATCACTGCAATGGAGGTACGTGGTTTTGCACTTAGGCTATCAATACAAGCTGCTTCCACAACACTCTGTGACAAAACTTAGCCACCCCAGTCCCCTATTCTCCGTAAGTCCTTGAAACGTTTTAAAGGCTCTTCAAAATGACTCAGATGAATTGGATGAATTTCTGGGGTAAAGTTTCTACTGCATGATGAAAAAAAGCTATGCCTTACCATTGACAACATGGGCAAATAGTTCTTCCGGAGTATCGCCAAAAAATGGAACGCAACCAACCAGAAACTCATATAAAATAATTCCCATCGACCACCAATCCACAGGCTTGCCATAACCTTGCCTGAAACATAAACAATAACAATATTGAAGATACAAAATGCCAATATGAAATGAAATTCAGTGATACCCAGATTGTCCGACCACCAGTTATCTAACTACTGATTATTCAACTCATCACTTATCAAATATAATCAATGTTGAGTTTTAGGTCAAAAACAAGCTAGCTAACACAACAAAAACTGGTTTTTTGAGCAAATTGAATACATATATGGTTTTTTCCCCCAATTAAATTATTATATTTTACAAATATGATAGAAAATTGGCTAGGCTTGTGTTTTGTGGTTACAAACAGAACTTAAAATGACATTTTTTCAGTCTGGAGTGATATTTATCCACCTACCTTAAGATTACTTCAGGGGCAATATATTCCGGAGTCCCAAACACCTGCTTGTCAGAGAACTGTCTTGCATCTCGGTCAATGTAAACTTCATACAAGTTTGTAGCCACTAGAAAAACAAATCATTCAGATGTAAATACTAAGTAAATGATGACAAAGATCAATAAAAAATCAGAAATTAAAATTCATAGAATTTAAAAATAGTTTTCTGCCATGAATTTTTGGAGCCAGTCAGAAAAATATCTTGTTTAGAAGTTGATGTTCAAACTTCTCAGTATGTGAATCATTTTCTACTAAAATTTTGAAAAAGAAAAAGAATACTGTTCTGGTTTCGAGTGTTGGAATTTAAGGGAGAGAATTAATGAGGGGGGAACTTACATGACATCAATCCCATTTTGCTCAGACCAAAGTCGGTCAATTTGATATGACCAGTTGCAGTGATAAGTAAACTGAAATCAAAAATGATATATGAAAGTTGAGAACAAGAAATTTTAGAGCTAAAAGGAGGATTATCATACGTTCAGATAATAGCAAAAAATACCCTTGGAGCAACAAATGAAAGTCCAATTGCTGAGAGGAACTATGAGTCAATGAATTAAATGGAAAAGTACTTTTTGACTCTTTTCATTTGCGTATAGTTCCTTTTTGCAAAAATATAAATCCAATTCAGAGTTTCATATTCTTGAGTGGATATCACAATAGGTTTAACCAGAATCAGTAACTCTACAGCTTGCTCAACTTAATTGCACTGAAAGTTCATGCATGAAAGATTTAAAGACCCTAAAAAAAAGCACGACAGCAGTGCATGATTTGATAAAGTGCTTATTGTGTCGTTTTAAGAACTCCTCACAATATATCACCCTGGTATGTATATAAGTGACTGAGATAAAAACATGAGTGGTGTATACTTCTGCGAAAAAGTTGGTATGATAATAATTCTTTGTTAGTAAATTACGTCAGGCTTTTTTCTTGATTTTAGACCCCTCTTCTTTGTCGAGAGCCTTAAAACCCTGTGAAAATGTGTCAATATAAAACAAAGAAAAAACTCTCCTTGAAACTTGTAAGGAAGAACTGAAACAGGGGGGTGAGAACTGGAAAAAATTGCAATTTTACTGCTTAAGTATTTAAAGATTCTATTATTTTTCAATTTAAGGTATACAGTAAAAACTTACTTGTCTGGTTTTAAATCACGATGAACGATACCATAACTATGCAAATATTCAACTGCTAATACAGTCTCAGCAAAATAAAATCGAGCCATGTCTGGTGGGAGAGGTCCAATATTTTTCACTAATGCTGCGCAATCCCCTCCTTCAACATACTCCATCACTAAACATAGATGTTTCTGGAAGGAAAAATACAAACTTTCACGTGAGTATGCACAAGATAATATAAAATGCAATGCAATTTGGTTGGATGTAGACAATTTTGTATGCTAATCATAAAATTGACACTTTTGTGTGCGTACTATTCTCTGATGAAAATAATTCTGGGGAACTTACTGTTTTCTACCCCTGAAACTGGGGTAAGTTTTTCGTTGAAATCATCATAAAATACACTAACTGAGTCTGGGTTCACTGTGAACTCTTCTGCCCACATTTCCAACATTAAATTGTTTCTTCAAAATACTGCTAAGGAATGATAACTATTCAGAGGTTTTCTAAGTATACATCAGATGCATGCTCTCCGCTCAATTCGAGTCTTGAGTCCTTATACACCCTGAGTTGTGCAATCTTGGATCATGGATATCACAAACGGGCAGGAAAATTATACGAATAGTAACGTTCCTCATCATCATTGGTCCACTCATTCCTGGATTCTTTTCCTAGATTTCCTCTCTCACTCCATTTGTTTTTTCCTTAGTTCCAAAGTCCATTCTGGTTTATAAACTTTACAACCCATGTAAATATAATCTTTGTGCCCATTTATGACAACCATGAAACCTAAAATCAGAAATGGATTCTACATTGTGCTACTATGGCTATAAAGGGACTCGATTAGAATTCATTTCATCATAGTGCTACTGGTCAATTGTTAGAACACATTTTGCAATTAGGAATTTCAATTTATGCCTCATTTATGACCAACATAAATGCAAATAGTTCCCCTAAGCAGATAGGTAATTTTGTGGATGAAGAAGAAATGAATGCTCCTCAACGCAAAATTTGGTCCATCCAGTCTACTAAGTTACTGAAAGTTGAACTAAGTAAGTTAGGAGATGCTAGGGTATGACGATATGGGTAGAGCACTAAGTCATGAGGAAAGAGCAGACGATATAGTACAGCATTTACAGATAAGTTGTCAGAAGAGGTGCAATAAATCATGATAGCTTCAAAATTTGAACACGAGACCCTTCGAATTCTGAGACATGCGTACATCCAGTGTAGGTTTCAAGAGGTTCTTTCAATATTTTTAGAATTTTATGAGTTTGCTTCAGTCGAGGAAGCAGAATGAAGACACACAGAATAGAGACATGGGCAAATAATGACTCAACCTCAAGTAGTTTAATTGATGAGGAGTCGAGTTTTTTACGACATGAGATGCTCGAGTAGAGAAGATTTTGAAAGAATGAGCTCTCTTGGATATTTCTGGAGTGAGCTGGTTCACTACAGTTTTTTTGGGAGCCTAAGATAAATGCTTAAGATACTGGAGAATGTGATGGTTATCAAAGAGGTGCACGCCTAAAAATACAGAAATAACCATCCACCCAAAGTTTTAGAAGGAATAATCGATGCATTGATAGGTTTTTCTATCTTGTTTTTAGAGAAAGGTCACAAAATAAAGACCAAACATATGCTCAGTAGCTGGTTCCTTGAAAAATTGGGAATGAGAGTTTCTGTTGATGCCTTTTATCACCGTTTGAATTCTCCACCTAAAAGATGTAATTTGAAATCCATTAAAAGGCACAATAAGCTAATAAACTGCGATAAGCAAAACCACGGTATTGAATTCAGGGATCATGGGTACGGACTCAACTCACCTAAAAATTACTTTTACAGTTTAAAAAGAGCTGGGCTGATTTTAATGACTCATAGCCACTTAAAGGATCAAGTGAGTGAATGTTAAAAGCAAATGGATTCTTAAACATTATTATATCACTATTGATTTTATACCTTTGTCTCAAAACTGCAGTACATGCTGACCACGAATGGGTTATCTGTAAAACTCATGATGTCCCGCTCTGCAAAGACTTGCTCAATCTGATTCCTAAGCATCAGGTTATTTTTGACAATCTTCTTCATGGCAAATCTTTGTTTTGTCTCTTTGTGCCTCACAAGTGACACTGCGCCATACGCTCCATTTGAGATGAGCTTAATAAAATCGAAGTCATCTTCACACGGTGCCTGAAATGGACAAAATTTAAGACCATTAACAAAGGTACAAAATTTAATGAATATAAGAGAGCATTCCCCTACACTTCCATTATTTTCTTCCTTCATAAGTCTGCTTGTGGTGGAGAAGGTATTCACTCAGAATATTTGAGATAAGCTTTTCAGTTTTGCTGATTCAATTATCTTCAATGGAATTAAACATCTATGGATTCAATAAAAACATGATTGTGCTTCATACAATGTAGTTTTAACTTAGTGCCGTCCATTTCAATTTCGGGAGGAGAAATAAAAAGAGTGTATATATGGGGACGGCTCAAAAATTCTAAAACACCAGTAAAAAATAAGAATATTTCATAGTAGAAGATGTTTGAGCAATTTGGTGCATACTTTTTCCACATACATATGTGGAGAGACCAACTTGTAAAATGATTGGCAATGCTGAAAAAGAACAAAGAGAAGGTTCAGAAATAAATGATGGGTGAGTGTGCCCTTACTTTTGAAAATTTTGATTCCTGCTTTGGGGTGGATGTGCAAGGGGGACAGATGTTCACTCTCTCTAATGAACCAGCACCACAGAGCCCTCCATGCTGTATATCTGAAATGAAGACATTAAACCGTGACAAGTCAATTTGATTGAATTTAATCAAACAAGCAATAAAATTCCACTGACTGTCTTGGAAATCTATCTGATGGAATATCTGATGGAACTTACTTTCGTTATCACTGATTGTGAGCATTTACTCTTACAAATGTCCCAAAATTAATAATAAAAGAAAACAAATTGGGGAAAATTCCTCTTCCAATAAAAATAAACATAAAAAAGATTTGAAGTTTATTGAAATAAAGGGCATAGGTTAAGGATTTCTGACGATGAGGCATTTTTAATGATATTCAGACAAAAAATGTCTGAATAGTCTCAATTTTTAGATTTGATAAGCAACAAAACAAAAATCATTACTTTCAATAGTTGCCTTTTGGTTCAAGTTTGCCACAATCTGCGATAGGGAGATCAGACATTCTTTGCACCCCTAGAGCACAAGATAAAATATTAAAAGATTTAAGATTCAAAAGACTCTCTCCGAGAGAAATTTCCAAGGGATTTTAACAATTTTAGATCTCAATTTGATGCTCTTTGTCTCAGTGAAGAGAGAAGAATAATGACCTCCTTTCATTAACTCATCAAATTATTCAGTATACTTGGAAAGAGAACAAAAAGAGAATCAAATAAAATACTGGAAAGGGAACAAAAAACTACACATACCTGTGATGGGATCTCGATTGAGGCCTAGCTTACTAATTATGTACTGAGGAATGTCTGCTTTGATTGCTTGGTTAAGTTTTGCGTGTCCTTCTACTTCTTCCAGAAGATGGTAGAATTCCTCTGGATCAAACTCTAGGCATTCGAGTAGCCGCGCCGGGCGGGAGATAATTAGTAAGAGTCTGTTGATTGTGCCAGTTAAAAGCTGGACAGCTTCTTGAGATTTTTCTTTGGTCTGTAACAAACAGAAAATATAATGAAAATATATCCTATTTGAAAAAGAGGACACAATATTACTATCAGGGGGTGGCAACTTTTAAACTATCATATAATATATTTTGATGTGACACTTATCCTCTTCATTCTGAGTACCACTGACCACTTGAAATCTTTTCCCAACTCAAGTGGTTCCACACTAAATGATTAGCTCTGACTTATCACAAAACCTGAGCAGCTCTTCTACTCTTCAATGTACGTCTTCAACTGTGATCACATTCTGAATACGTGAGTGCTTATGTCAAGAATGACAGCCAATGCTGCGGAGATTTAAAAGCAGCACTGCCAACATGTGAGGCTGTGCTGCTATTTCATTGTAGAAACCGTTGATTTTGGGCTAGAAAAATGTAAGTTTTGGTCTTTCAATGAATATTTTCTTCTGAGATATTAATTGCAGTTCAAGGCCGGTCATTCACAACTCTTAAAAGCCAATTTCAGCTGTGGCAGCTGGACCCTAACTAGAACCTTGCAACGCAGAGTTTGATTCCCTGCAACTAGAATACAACTCCGTTATTCACTGCTTATCGTTGCTTGCTTTATGTTTGGAGTAATTCTTTGGTGTTGAAGATAAGGTATTCATCAAGAGCTTCTATAGAGAGTTTAAAAGGCCCGTATGAATGGAAAATTTTCGGTTTGTCTCAGCAATTATTTTTATACCTACGATTGCATTATGTTACACCCTCCATCATCGTTTAACAAGCACCTTATTGGATAATTTCAAACTAAGTAGCTTCTTCAGATTTTGAGTCCTTCCGGACAACAGTATGAGCAAAATCCTTCCAATGAAATTTTTCCCCCTAAACATTGCTTCGCCTGATGATAACAAAATCAACTAGTTTGAGATAAAAATTTGCATTGAAACTGAGGATGACAGGAAATTGAAAAGGGACAAAAATAATCAAATCATTCTGAAAGATTTTTTGAGTGAAGTTGTCAAGAATCTGGGTTGCAAACAATGCATCATTAGTGAAATTAAAATTTTTAGTAATAAGGAATTTGAAACAATAAGAATTTTTACTAAAATGTTTAGTGAAATAATTTCTAAACGAGATATGAAAAAAACACACCCTGAGTTCAAAGGCAATGGTCCAAACAAACTCAATTCAAGCATCCCATTCTCTAGTCTCTTTCATTAAGAACATAAATGCTTTCCAGGGTACATCAAATTAAGAACAATACGGTAGGTATAAAGCATTGCCCACAGAATATGCCTGAATCAAGAGCAGAGAGTAATTTGCATTTTCTTTGCTTTAAAAATGAACTCATCTATTTTATTGTTCAGCATATCATTTTGAGTTTATTGTTAACTAGACTAAATAACTTCATGACTTGGTTCGTTTGGACGATAAATAGAATGAAATTCATTACAAAAGAAACTAGAGGATATCAGGTTGTGGGTATGATTAGAGCCAATAATAAGGACACATTTAACCCCAAATAGTTTCTTTGTGCTTAATGTGCCTAAACAGTGAAAAGAGTAATAAAAAATAGCAAAAGAATAAAGTCCTATGGACTAAGACGCAAAATAAAATGATGAAAAAACGAGGTAAGAATTTCTGCAATCAATCTTTACGATAGCACTTTTAAAATCCACAGAATAACACCTGGAGGCACTTTTCAAGACATCAACTTCACAATTTTTACATATAAATATGCGAATGTGAACACTGAAAAGGTAAAACTTACTTCACATAGTAAAAGAGCCAGATCATAACACTTTTGTTCAATTATTTTAAATAGTTCTATTTTTATAAGACTGTAAACGTGGCAGTAGTCAGTCATCGTTTCTGACTTCATCGCGCACCACTAGTCACACAGACCGAGGGTTAAGTTGCTTCGCTGGAGTACACTTGCATACTGATACTTCTCATCCTAAGCCACGTGTAGATAAATACAGCTCTCAAAGCTCTACCAAGATAAAGTCAAGTTAGTAAAGCTCCCTGATATCCTATGCCTCTAGTGACAAGTGCTCCACTTGTGAAAACTTAGTCCGGTAAGGTGATGTTTTCAGGTCAAGGAACGATTTAAGAGACATCTCACGTGTAGTTTGAGAAAAATGCCCAACGTCTTAAGAGATACCTTTTGCAAAGGAAAGCAATTTTAGAGGCTGTCGTGAAAAATAACATTTTTTGTTCTATTTGGGGGGGGGGGGGAAGGGGGGTTTATTATTTAGAAGGACTTAACTTTTTAGAATCTCTACCCTAGAATTGACCTCTTAGGTTTGAGAAAGTAGAAAAGAGCTAGTTTTGATAAAAGAACAGAAAATCGAAAAAATTACAAGAAAAATTACTAAATGAAAATTATTCTGGAAACCAAAAGGCATCTATGTAAAGGACAGTATTTAATATATATCTGATTTATCTGAGTGCCTGAAAGCCGTGCAGTGAAACGTGCCAACTTCCAGTGGCCTTCCTTGTGAACAGATTATTCTTCTCTGAATGATTATGTAATACTAAGTCTACAGAGGAAGAAGAAAGTACTTGAAATTGCTACAAATAGCATATTTGCAAAGTTACTTCAAATCTCAAATTTTTGATGACATTGTCATATTTCATTCCTTAATGATTATATTAGCGCAAAGATAGGATACATAAAACCTTGTCTGTAGTTTAGAATTATACAAATTAGAGTGGTCTTCACAAAGGTATTGGAAACTTTTACTGGAAGTATTATGCAAATTTTATGAACGCCTGTGGGTTCCATAGTAACATTCATTTTTACTTGGGCAAAATTTAAGGAGGCTTATTTGAAAGAAAGGAGGGCAACCTCAATGATTTCTTCTGATTTTAAAATTGACAACTGTAAGATTTCCAGAATTTATTGTGAGGAAGAAGAATAAATTCAGGAATTGGAAATTCTGAAAAGAAAAGGAAGTAACCAGTCGTAGAAAGCAACACAATCAGCACTCAATAAGCAAGCATGACGATAGAAATTGATGGCATGAATAGTAGTGTCTGAACGTGTGAACCCAGCCAATCAGAATTGTCTGCCGTCATTTGTTATCCCCCGTTAAAGATTTAAATCAGTCACCAATACTACTTTTATTGAAACAGTCGCTTTTATACGCTTCTGTAATATCATTAAAAGTGTATATTACTGATATTCCTAGATGAAAACAGTAAAAACGTATTAAGGTATAATTCTTTCTTTAACCCTGAACTTATCACAGGAGAAACTTCAGAATTTTGACTTATACGACAGACATGCTTGAATGACTAAGTTGACTTAACACCTATGAAGACAGTGCCACCATCTGCATTTGGTTGCTTCCTTAAAGAACTTTCACTATTCCCTCACAGCAAGTTCTGAAACTCCTAAGGGAGTCAATTGGTCAGGTCATTATTAAAACTCTGTACTTGAGTCAAACTTTCAGTTGTAGAGGAATATAATTTTCGACACGCTGCATTTTGATGTGTGCATTCTTTTGTCCTCCAGTTAAAACAAGGGGCAGTGCTTTTGGGACACATTTTGTACGTAGATTTAACGAATACACATGGTGTCTTAGCATATGCCTGAATAAGTTAGTTAGTTATTTTATTTATAGACAGTCCGTATCCTAGGCTATTAAAGTCTTTACAAAGAATTTGGAAGATGGGTGTATATAATTAAGTTTTTCATGTAATTAAGATATAAGTACATACATTTTTCTGACTTTAAAAAATTGATGCTGAATAGAATTTTTTTGAGTTTGATGCTCTCTTAGTATTTAGAGGCTGCATTGATTAGGAACTATGCTTAGCTTCAACCTCATCATGTTCAAGTGAGAACAAACTGAGAGTGCAGAGAGTGTATGTGACATAGTAGAACAGGAATTCATAGACCAAGGATACTGAACTTTATGAAATAATACACTTCAGCAACAGTGCTTGTAGGTTTGTGAGAGAGCGCTAAAGAAGAAGAAGAAGAAGAATAGAGAAACGAAATCTAATCCGGCGGCTGTTGGGAGATCACCAGTGAAAAAAAAATGTAAATAAGGAATTCATTATTTTTCTTCCAAGGGAGGCAAGTACATCACTGTCTCACATTGATGTCTCAGGAGTGGGCTCGAAGATGATGCTAAAAATAGGTGTAGATAGCAACAGGATCAATAAATAAGACTAAATCCGACCTCTTACGGAGGTGTAACGGGAGAAAAATGTATCATAATTTTATCAGCTTGATAAAAGGGTTAGACATGTTAGTGTGTGTTGTCAAGTTTCCAATTATTCAGTTTGAAGAAGCTGTTGAAGACTTGAGAAAGTAAAGAATTTTTGGTGGAAGTTTTTCAGTCCAATGAATTTCTGATGTCTATACTTCTGGCTATCTTGTTGAAGTTTTGAAAAAATTGATTAGGTATTACTCTTTGACGTCCATCATCAGATTATATCTATCGTAGAAAATGTGATCTAAACCCTTCATCATCATTATAATATACTCGTAAGTTGTGAACATTTTTTTCCAGAAATTTAAATAGAAGAACATTTGCTTCTGCAAATTTTATTGAGAAGGTTTTGCAATGAAGCCATGAAAGTATATTAGAAAATTTAAGTTCAAATGAGATAATAGGGAACTTTTGCATTTAGTGCAGTTCCACTTCATTTCACATTTTTTCATAATTCATTTTACTCTTTGCACAAATATGTGTTTGAAAATGTATTGCATCCAGTATTAGTGTTACTTTGAACAAGCCTCTAAGAGAGTTTCTTGTGTAAAAGCATTTTTCAAAGAAGAGAATGGGAATGAGACAGATCTCTTAGGTTGCTTGTAACCCAACTACTATTCAAAAAAATTATATCCAGCTGGCAACACTTAAAAGCCTCTTTAAATTCTGAGCAGACAAGGAGACACTAGATGTGTACTTAAAGACTATGAGAAGCACTGGGACAATTGAAAGACACATGAAGAACCGAGTGAGAATCACAGTCACAGCATATGCAGAGTGAAAACTTGATGCATTGACGTAAAAGGTGCTCTTGATTAGAGTGTCTTCCAATGAACATAATAGCACTGAATTTGAAGTCTGGGCGTGGAAGTGTCTGTTCGTTGACAGTAGCTAGAATTAGATAACCTCAATAAATCTTAAATTTTGGACTTGACTTTCATGAATTATGTACCGTTGAAGGTTCAACAATTCCTCAGACAGTGGACTGTTATTAAAGTCCAAACTGTCAAAGAGGACTCAAAGTGTTAAAGGATGTATGAAAACGAATTTCACTCCTTTAAATGAGTCCTTGAAACACTATTTTAAAAGATTACAAAATTAGAACATGCTTGGTACAACTGAAATACACTAAATTAACAAGTTTTGATGTTTCAAAGGCATAAGAATTGCACATTTTGAGAATTGATGGTGCATAAGAACGAACTTCTGCTTCTGCTGATACTAATAATTTGATGTTCCTTAGCTCCCCTGATCACACTATGATGATTTTTCTAAGTTAAGGGCTAGTTATGGGTTGAAAAATGCAAGAAAAGAAAGCAAGGGATGGAATTACTATTCAAAAGAGCTTTAACCAACCTTTTCCTTTACTTTGAGGGGAGCCATTAGGGTTGAATAAATAAATAAAATCTCACTCAAATAAGCAAAAGATTTTTGATGGTTCTGTCTAGGCAGTCCTACATAGCCTACTAATCTTTTTTATTATCATGATAGCTTTCTGCTTCTTTCTTACAAGAGAGATTGATGAGACACATTCAAGGGCTAGTGCGCTAAATACCATAAAGAATTAACTTTTCGGATTTAAAAGTGCTCTGTAAGTGGAGAAAGTACGATAACAACTTGGATTCAAATCACAGTTAATTCTGTTTCATGATATGTCCCAATTTAATTTTAGACTTTCACTGTCATTTCAGAGAAAAATACTGTGAGAAAATTACCATTACAAGATTTCCATTCACAGAAATATTTCATCTGAAGTAAATAATTAATCATGGCCCAACTGATACTGAGGGGGGAAAAGCATAGCAAAAAAAGGGGGATTTTGTTGTTGTTCTTCAGGCCCTTGAAATCAAGTTCCAATTTCACTCATTCGGGTAACTTGATATTTCAGACCGTACAGATGGATCAATATTTTAAATTAAATGAGGGGATTGGGGCAAAGTTCCCCATTTTAACCCATTTGATAGAAGTGCACAAGTTGTCTCCAAAGTAATGCAATGATTGCAGTTCTGCACAAAAACGGGAAAAGCTACCCACGGTCAGTTTAATCTGAAATTTAGATGAGAAAATTATGTTTCTAACCAGGCCTATTTCTGTTACATGTTAAAAAATTCACAAGAAGCATTCTAATTATTATGATGCTGTTGATGCTTCGCTCAAACAATCAACGAAAAAGTATTTTTCCCATGCAAGTATTTTATTTCAATTCCAAATTCATCTGTTTTGAATGAATTTATGGTGCCTTGTCAATGGTAAAAACTTTCAGATTATTTCCTTTGGATAGAGGAAGTTCCTCATTTGAAATTACAAGTGATAGCTGGAGGAAAATACTTCAAGTTGCATGAGAGATGTTTTTGTTTGATTTGGCCGAAGAGAAGCCACCTGTCACGTTGAAAGGTGCCGATACCTGTCTCTTAGTCTATTGAGACGCATTTTAAGTAAAACAAAGTGAAGTGGTCTGGCTCTTGTTTACAGATTGATGTATATGCTTTCTGTTTCTGCTATGATCTAGTATTTATTTACATTTGGCTTCTTGTAAATTATATTTTCATAAAAAATGAGAAAAAAATCAAAGTGCAAGTCATGGCAGAGAGTAGAAAATGGCAGCTTCCTGAAACATTTACGCATGATCTCGAGCATTGTCAGTCAAGTTCAGAGAATTGTTCAAGATGAGCATACATTTTTCTTACAAAAACTTGCTGATTATACTTGACCAGTGAGAGTTCTTGCTAGCTGGCAACAATGTTTAGCGTCCATTTAAATGCATACGAAAGAATCAAGTCTAGGTGAGGCTGCTTAACGTAGACTTGATGTTTACCTATGATGGATTTAAATGGAGGAAAAACAATGCTGGAAACTTTCAAAAATACAGTGTTGATCTGATTGAAGTACTATTAAGATATTGAGAAAAAACTTACTTCATTTAATAATCTTTCCAGACTTTCTGACATTTCATAGAAGTATCTCCTAGTGATGAGTTTTTCTTGACTCTTTTTCAAGCAATCCCTGGCAATTTCTACTATTTGATGGTGAACGAAACGCAAAATTGGAGCGGTATCTAGAGAAGCTTCACTCAAATTTCCTTGCAGTACTGATTGCGACTCATCAATGAATTTAACCAACTTTTCTTCCATCTGATGCGTTGCCTAAAGAGACATTGAAAATATTATAGAATATTAGAGGAATAATTAAAGAAGAATTATAGAAATGTAATATTATACGTTATAATATTAAAGAATATCAAAACATGTCATATTTTCGAAAAGCCTGTAAGAATTTGAGGAAACATGAATAATTGTTGGCATGGTCTTAGCTTAATTTGTACAGCCTGTACCTTTGGGATGATGGGTTTTTGAACCAGCATAGTCACTAGTGACTACAAAAAGTCTACTCTGTTACGGGTAGTGCATTGACTACCTATAGTACTGCTGAGGGCACTAATGACAAATTTGACGATTGAATTGTTTCTTATGCCTGACTACATACAGCATCCTTGCACTTGGTACTGACCACGGCTGTGTAGACACAATGGATTGGGCAGCGAGCTTTTTATTGTTAATAAGACTAAAATGATTAATTCAGTCTAAAATTGGCTGTATGACAGCAGTTTGATTGCTTCAAAGCCTAAAAGCAACAACATAGTTTTCGTTGACTGTACAGCAATCTGCTCAAGGGCAAGGACCAGAAGTTTATTGACTAGAAATTGTAAAAATAGTGGCAGGAAATGTAATTTTGAAGAGAGCAAGTGCACTAATCGCAATGAGAAAGGCTCACATTAAATGCTCCTTTATGGGAAGGATTTCTTCACAATCTATGATACTACTATGAAAATTCTTTGAAAAATTAATGTTACCTTCGGGAATCTTTCTTTGTACATGGTGTTCATCAGAATAACATCACTGTCCATCACAGGAGAACGGCTTGGACTACTGCTCATAAAAATAGAAAATTTATTACAATTGGGTACTTGTGAACATAAATGAAAGCAAAAAAGAAAAAAACAGTAAACTGACTCCAACACCTTAGTGATAGAGAGAGGCACACACAGTGAGAGCTAGGAGTGGCAAAAAATGTGTGGTGTTCAGGACTTACTCCTGGTGGTCCCTTTAATATTCAATTATAAAATTGGTAGACAAAATTTCTGTGAAAATTAACAGCTTGTAACTAACATTCACCCTTGGAATTTTTGAAAAGGGAATATATTAACACTCTAATTCTCTTGAAAGGAAATTTTCGACAAGAGTCAAGTATTTTCGAGAACTGTTTTTTGAACATTTTCAAATGTAAATTATGTGCGGTGTCACTCAATATATTATACAGGTGAATAAATACCAATTAAAGAGAGAGAGAGAGAGAGGGGGGGGGGCAGACACTTCAATTGACTTGTTTAAAAATATGAAATGATCTCCTTGTGTCTGCACCTCTCACTTCAACTTCTCAGCAATTTTGTAAATGATTCACGTCAGAATGGATAATTGCAAACTGCACAACCCTGAATTTTAATTGGTTCATGCATTCTTGAGGGGAACTGAGCCATTATTTATTTGCAGAAACGACTTGTAAGCTGTGTATAGTTGCACTGATCACTTAACTTTGGGCAGAATTAATATCAGATCAAGCAGACACATATGCAATTTATTTCCATGAAAAATGAGTAAAAATGTGGAACATTATTGGAAATTCAATGTCAGTGGGGTCTCCAATTTTCTTAAGTACATATGATGCACCAAGCAGAGCAATCCAAACAGCACTGCGAAGCTCATACGCTGTTTTTACAGGGAATAGCTTAATATTCTTATCTTACAGGGAAATTTCAAGTGTATTCAAGTGCATTTTATTAGACTTTAAGGATTTTCAAGTGCAAAAAAGGATGAAAAAGAATTCAAGTATTCTCAAGTATGCATGAACCATGGATATTACAGTGAGAATCTTGCTGAAAACTGAGTCCATACGTAGAAATCTAGATGTTGTAATTAATTGGAAAGTTGATGCCAATTGCCACTATGATTCATACAAACACTGTATGACTAGATGCAGACTTTTGAGTTTTCATTCATTTTTGATCAATCTCATTGGAAGATACCTAATCAAAGGAAGTAAATCTTGACATAACTAGATTTGTATGATACCGCATTCATGATCATCTACCATTAAATTGGCAGGGTTTACGTATCAGGTTTAGAACGTGTCATGTTATTTATATAAAGTTGGATGAAGTCCTAATATTAACAGCTTGATTCTTCATATCAAGTTCTTTCTCAAAATTAGTTTTCTGTGCTTGGGTGGATACCATTCATATTTAATTACCTTAAACTCCTGGATCTTGGTCTGCTAAACGGTGATCTGTGACCATAATCATCATCAACACTGGGATTGCTTTCATTTGAGGAGAAATGTCGTGATAACAGTCGTAACTCATCATTGGTTGGAGCACTAGGGAGTTGGTGCAGTCTTTCTATACTTGAACATTGAGACTAGAAAAAGAACATGTTGTCAATGATTAGGAGAGAAGATAATTTCTTTAGGCAATCTTTGTACATGTCATCATAGTAGAATTCACATATAATGGAATACATGTTTTTTCTTGAAAATAGTGATACCAACTCGCTGTACAATTCATTTTCTTCAACAGAATAGCATTAAGGGATCTCGGAGCACCCCTTTGATGCTACAGGAAATGCTTTAACGAACATCAGTGGAACAGAGGTTTAATATCGCTTTCTGTGGTGAGTTTGCTTTCAGAGATCCAAAAAACAATCAAAAATTTTCCTGACAATATGAGCTTGTAAACACTTCAGAAAATTTTAGATATAGAAAATTCTTGGCCTTCCGGTTTAAAAACCCCATTTTCCCTAGAAATTTAAACGTGATGGCCTTTCTACAACTCTGTATTGAAAATTTGCCACAGTTTTATGATAAATACACAATTTCTACTGTGGTTCTGCAAGGACATGCAATTTTATCCACCATCTCATATTTAAAACTTGTTTTCAGGGCTAACTTATTTTTGCACTGACCAATATTAACTCACCCAGCTGCATGGTCAAGAAGTTTTGGCATTCCCCCAATTCCTCACTCATTATTTGACTTCAACAATTTCAAAAATACTGAATGTAATAGATTAATTTGCTTGGAGTTGATTTTCAATGACAAAAAAGTGTAATTGAAACAAAAATGAGCCAAAAAAAATGTAGACACAAAAAAAATAAGAAGAAAATACTAATAACTGTACAGAATATCAAAAGGAGAGACTTGTTAGTTCTAGAAAACTTACAGAGACACTGGAGCTACCCGGAGTTGTACCATAGCCTGATGATGGTAGGGAGGCCACTGACCACCGACGACCATCGGCTTTGCAATCACTACTTAGATGATTATAAACTCTGCGCAAATAAAGCATACAGTAGAATTAAAGACGTCTTTGGAAAAAAAATTATTGAAAGTAATAAAAAAAAATTATAGATTAGACAAATAATTGAATGTTGATCAGAAGAAGTTAATTTTTTTTTACATCGATAATAAGAATGGTGAAATAATGTGTTTAGCAAGCTTGTTGATAAAGGGAAACAGAGGTTAGTGGACAGTTCCTTTGATTGCCATTTATTTTCAATTTTTATACGATAATCCTTCAAAGCTTTAGATATGACGTCTCATTTTTAGAGCCACAAGAGCATTAATCTAACCATGAATTGCGACAAAAAGAAACTTTATCATTGGGAAACAGATCCAGATGTCCTAGTGATCTAGATGAAAACAACTTATTTCAAAACAAAATATTTTCATCTACTGGCTAGAGGAAATAGAAATATTTTTTTTTTTCACTTTTAAATTTTTTAAGTTTAACAAGTAATACATACCTTTTAACAGGAACAAAAGGAAAATGCAATGAGGGGGAGACTTTTGGACTTTCCAGAGGACTTCCTGTTGATCAAAAACAAAATGTTAAAATTAATTTCTTTGCAGCAGGGGGCAGAGGGTTTAAAAAGCTATTAAAAATAGATGCGAGGTGAACAATATAAAAAGACCTTCAGGCACTATAATGCTCCTCAATCTGTCCAATTTTTTACAGAAAAACTGATGAACAGCATCATCCGAAAATTTGTCTTTTTATTCCTATTCCATAGAGATAAATTTCTTAAATTTTTATGAAAGTACACGCTGAAGTTTTTAAGAAAAAATTAAAAAATTGAAAGGTGTTCCTGAGCATTGCGTCTAAACGTAAATGGTGATTGTGATTAGGCTGGAGAGTGACAATATCTTTATCAACTAACTCCATGCTCTGAGTGAGCCAGGAATTGGGTATTATTCCTCAGTATGTGAATGAGCTGCTTTCGAGATATGTTTCATATTTTATGTTTTTATTTCAATTCTAATTTTCTAAGAATAGCTACTACAACCAATTTTTTTTTGAAAATGGCTTAAATAAGAAAATTTTCTGACAGGAAAAGCAAGCAGACAGAGAAAGAAAGAATATTATCAGTAATTTGGTTCTGACAAAGGCCTACGTATGATTCATAGGTTAAAACGTACCTCAAATTCCAAAGCTTCCTAGAGACATTTTGCATTCAGTTCATTTTTATTGCTACAGTGTTTTATTAAGCTATGATGAAGGAGCAGTAGTGTCAGTAAGCTTTGGCATTTTGGGTGCACATGAAGGTTTTTGTCAAAAATTGATTGCTGATAAACAATGGCTAACATAAACTCCTTCAACTTATGAAACCAGAATAGAATAAAATTGAGTTACTTTTCAAACAGCATTGAGGTATTTGCATTATATTTTTAAGGACTTTCTTTCTCAGAATAACGTAGCAAAGGGCTCTTCATCAAGCAGTAGATTTATTTGTTGAAAAGCAAAAGTTAATATCCCTCTTGCGATGAATTTCCAAGGTTAAGTTATAGTTTGTAAACTTTTTGAGAGCTTATTTTAGAGTAAACTAACCTAACATGGGTGAATGACAACGAGGCAATGTTGGTGATGTGTTGGCTATGAAACTTTTCCGATGATTTACTCGGCTACTTCTCCTACCACCAATATTCAGCTCTTTCTGTGATAAAATAATCATTAAAAAACACACATTAATATGACATGAATATGAAATGATTTAAATATGCATTTTGAATTCAGAGAGAGTATTTAAAATGAACGGCATCACTAGAGTATTTCATCAACTTTACAAGAGGACAAGAAGGTAATCCTTATACATAGGTGATTCAAAAAGAACAGGGCAAGAATACTCCTAGAACCTTGCTCCAATGAGCTGCAATTATTATAAATTTGCTTAAGTCACCCCCTCCCCCTCAAAAAAAAAAAAAAAAAAAAAAAAAAAAAAAAAAAAAACTTAGGTACATACCTACTTAATTTTATAAATCTTACAAATGATAATACATTTCTTCATTATTGCCAAGAGTTCGACAAAGGATGGTGGTCAAAAACATTAACACTGTTATGCATTCTGGAGCAATTTTGAAACTGAAAAAACTCTCTTAACCCTGGCATCAAGAAACAGAGACTCAGATATTTAAAAACCTAAGACTTGTTTACACTTTACATGAACTACCAGTCACAGTCTAGGACCAGTCCTGCCACTTCTCTAGAGGCTTCCTGCCTAAATAATTGCCCCTGACTGGGAGGGAAGCCGTTAATGAAGGGGACAGGGGGTCTTTCCAAATGTGTCTGGCAGTCAATTAAATAAAAGTAGATCTAAGTCTTCATTTGACAAGGTTGAGCTCATACTAAAATGGCAGTTGCTGACCATTTTTTACTAAGTGGTTTTTTTTTTTTTTTTTTTTTTTTTTTTTTTAGTTTAAGGAAACAACGTAAGAGAAAGATAAAAATAAAGGAGTATTTGAATCAAAATTTTAGTGTTATTCTGTTGGGTTTTTTCCCCTTCTCACTCTCTCTTTGAACGTTCTTTGTTGAGAACCCTGTGATAGATGACCTTCCATTCTCTCGCATCCGAAAATATTTCAAAGGGGTTTGAAAAAACCATGATGGGATTAGACACAAGAAACAGTTAAAATAAAATTTTAAAATGTCAGCACTCCCTTGCATGCTGTACCCGCTTCTGAGAGCTGTCGCTCCATCTTGAGTTGTTTTCATCAAACGCCAACTAAGTTGGCTGAAACTAGATGAGGACAGAGCTCCAAAGTGCTCATTAGAAGATGATAAAAAGCGGAGGAGGGTGGCAAGATTTTATAATTTTATTTCCACTAGGTAAGTAGTATGTCTGTCATTCATCAAGAGCTTCCTTAGAATTTGGACACAGATGTGCAAAACGCTACTTACCATCTGATAAGATAAAGAAGGAGCTGACTGACCCAGTGTGGAGTTCCTCATCAACACCAAATTCGACATTTCTGAAAGGAGAAAAAATTTAAAAAAATTAAGACATTTTTCTTTAATATTTCATTTATTAGGCCTCAAAATGAAAGATAATTTACAGGTATCTAATCATGCTTTCTGACACTTCAAGTTCATCACAGTTGAAGGCAATCTTGTTCATAAAAAATTGAGAGTCTGAAAATAGATTATAAGAAAAATTTGATTCACACACTGCTTTTGTATCCCCGCTATTCTTCTGAAAAATAATATTTTTTTCATAAAAGGAGGTAGCCTTCTTCACTTGTCATGACCGGAACACTCTAAAAATTTGAGCAGTATAATGAAACAATTTTAAAATAGCATTTGAAAGTTGTGACACAGTTAGTATCAAATGATGGTGCTTTTGTTTTCAATGTGGGCAAAGAGCCAGAAGCTCTAATACTCTCCCACAAATAACGTATCTATGCTGTATTTTGCATACTCAGTGGACCTGCTTGGGAGCATTCAGCCAAACTAGCAAACCTGATTTAAAATGGAAGCACCTACTTCAGTATCTGAATAGCTTCTTATGAACAAAGCCTTTAAATTATAAGCTGAAATTAAAACACTTGACCCACTTCAAAATCAGTGAGTAAGAAAATAGCACTATTTTACCTATTTCAGTATCATCAAATAACTGGAAAATTATTTTCTACTAAAAAACATTTTCCTTCCTTAATCCAAAAATTTTAGGAGAGAAAGTGGTAAAAGAATCTCAGGTTAATATGAAAAAATAAGCTTCTGAGCAATGGAATTTTAAAAGGTTGAAGATTTTACAGTTCAAAAGAACCTAGTTCTCAAATTTTACTGATACATTTAGATAAATGTTACTTATGAGGGTGATAGATGGACCATAACAGAAATGACAAACTTCAGAGCTTATAATATAACTGATTCATTTCAGTGGGTAACAGGTAGATATTGTAATAAACTGGCACATACATTATCTACAAGACAGAAACTGGGCTGCCCCGCGGATCTTTGGACTTTAAAAAAGGTAAGTGCATGAATCATAAAATATTGTTAATTCCTCATAACTAGCTGTTACATTTGACATATCTGATTCTCAAAAGGATGAATAAATGCCAAAGCAAAGAGTATCCTGGCTTATCACAATTCCAACAAAGGTGACAAGACAGAGAAGTAGGATGTTGACAAGTAAACAGCATGATCAGATAGGACTAGGTGCACAGGGAAAAGAAAAATATTTGGCTTGATGTATCATCAAAATTAGTTTGTGATCTGCGACAACAATTGTTCACAACCCAACCTCACACACCAAGAGCCATCTCAAAAATATCAAGGAGGTAGGGCTTGTCGCTTTAGGGAATTTAAAAAAATAAAAAGAGGATTTTAAAGGAGAAACCTTTAAAAGATACGTAAAGATGATGTGCACTTACAGCTGCATGTAAATAGCATGTTTTTTTTGCAAAAGTGCTTTCATTCAAAAATGAGGAGAAAAAATAAAGAATCATCACCGGGCATTTGGAGGAAAAAGGGGATTTTGAAAATGGGAAAGATATGAACTTTTAGTGATGTCTGCTTTTAAAATACAGCACAGATAAATGGGAAGTAAGATTTAAAACAGATGCATTAGAGTCAATTAGAACTAAGTTCATCCATAAGCTTAAATGGGCAGCGCTTAGCAAAATGGTATGTACCAGTGTCCTTGACAAAAGGTTCTGCTCTTAAAAGGGGTAGACAGGGTACCACATCTTCTTCACAATAATTTTTCCTACATTAAATTGATAGTTTTTACCTCTCTTTGATGGAGGTTTTTCAGGTCGCTCATCCAAATCCGACAGGCGTCGTTCGGAGGGCTCCATGGTCTGGACCCGGGCTCTTTCGAGCGGCTTGCCAAGATTACTCATCATAAAACGTTATTGATAGCTTTCTTCAATGCTTCAAGGAAAGGCATGGTTTCAGGTTTCAAGATCCACATCTTCATACATAGCATTTTCAGTTGCTGGAAAAAATGTAAAATTGGGGTAAGTGATTTGTAAAATTCAAGGGATCAAGAGTTCCAACTTAACTGAAAGAATTGCAAGATCTAAGAGTTCATAATTGTTGACAAAGTTTGCCATTCTAACAAATACACTGCGCACAGGTACAGAAAATTTGATTAAAACAGAATTATTAATACTGGTATCTGAACACAAAGACAAATGGATATACCTAAAACAGAGGAATCTTTCAGACCAGAGAGAATTATTTGTGATATTACAAAGTCAAAAGCACCAATTACGATGAATAGGTTAAGGTGATTCGTCACGGTTTCTGGCGTGGTCAAACTGGTGTGCGATATATAGCATCGCCTATGTCAAAAATCTTGGCAGATATGGAATTTTTAGCCAAAAAAAGGACGATGACCTCTGTACATAAACCTTGCATTCGATACAGTTATCAATTTCTGTATTGAATGCGAGGTTTTTTTTCCAAACAGAATTCTGCTTTCATTACTTTCTAAGTTCTGCTAATTTTTTTATTTAGAATGGTTCTTTACAATCATAAGGTTGTTGTCCGTTATGTGACTAAAAATTCGATACCTGCCAAGATTTTTAACATACTTAATCAATGCGATATATCGCTGCCAATTCGGCCACGTCAGAAACCTTGACGAATCACCTTAAGAGAAGGGTTATAATAGAAGGGCTACTGATAGAATTTCTATACATTATTTGACTTAAATGATGTTAACTCTGGCCAGCTTAAACAGAAGAAAGTTGTACATTTATTGATTACATGGTTAGTAGACCTAAGCACTGATCAAAAATCTCAATCAACTGGTCAAAAACGAGTACCAAAGAGAGGAAAGTGAAATAAATAATGAAGATGTTCAGTGTAACTTTTGCACAATAATTTTTAATCACAACTCTTTCTATAGTAGAACAGTAGGAACGGTTAAAAAGTTATAGATAATGCGAACACGTGCATGGTTATGATAAGCAACTGATAGTGGCCATGGTGGTTTGGTGCTGAATCTCTCGCTCACTTGATTAACTTCGATTAGCACCGCGGTATTTTGATAGCCATCATTTTTAGGGTCAAAAGAAACACAGTGATAAAGTCATAGAGGTAATGTACCTCTGCTTGATCTAATGAGGACATTTTTCGATATTAGTTAAATCGCTGATTTCAAATTCGTAGGTAGAGATCATCATTTGATTCAATGGTTGAAAGCTGAAGCCTCTCGGGCATGGGTTGGTTTCGATTAAGAATGGTAGGTTTTAAAGGATGAAAAAAGGGTGTAAGAAAAAAATCAGATTGGTCGACTCAACTGTAACAGAGGGCAATGACAGCTCCTAGTTTGTGGAATGAATCACAATATAGGTCAGCCTGTTGGGATAGAATTATATGCTTGAATTCTCTCAGGAAAATTATTAGTAGTTTATATGCTCTAAGAGGGCACAAAATAAAGTTAAAGAGACAGAGTAATTAAAAATTGAAAAATTATGAATGAATCATAAAGTATTCAGGTCTGAGTCATAAAGGTGGATGACATGCACCTGAGGTGATGAGAACAGGTAAGTCCATCACCAAAATTGGTCAAGCACAAACTAGATTTGGCTGCTGAGCTGGACTCAAGGCTGCCATGCTATGTTTAGTTGTTTAGAATTAGAGGTGCATGAGAAATAAATGAAACACATTTTAGAAATAGGAGGATATCAATGAAGAAATTAATTACTTACTCGAAATCAATGGTGAGAGAGACCTGACAGGGGGGGCTGATCACAGACAGAGAGCATTGAGGGAGGTAAAAACTACTCTAATTCGAAGGAAAATATTGTAAACTTGTAGGCATAGCCATCAAGAGGCTAACACCTTGAATTCCAGGAATTTAAAACCCTGAAAAGGGATGGATTAATATAAAAAGCCATGAAAATTATCCTCGAAAATCACAGCATCTATGTAATCACTAACCAAACCGCGGACCTCAATGTAAACACGGGCACAAAAACATCAGACATCGAGGAGGCGGAGGAGGTCTATTTTTTTTGAACTGCTAGTAGCGCCTATTATGAAAATGACCTAGAAAAATAGGTAAGCGGGGAGAGAGGGGTCGCGGATAAAAGAGTGAGAGAGAAAGCTGCAGGACTCGGCACAGCTAAAAGAGCAGGATGGAAGATGTGAGGTGTAATCGAATGAATGGAAACGATTTCATTCAGGGACTCACGCAATCTTTTTATTTCTATAATTGATTTTTTGCTATTTCGCGTGCTTTTCCGAATCCTTAATGGATATGGTACGTTATGATATGAACTCGATTATATGCCTACACGGAAATAATATGTCAAGTATCGATATCTCAATTGCAACGTTTCAACATTTACGGACAAGTGTAAAATTCAAAAGGAAAAACGATTGATATATTATAAGTTGGATTCAGATGTTCTCTATTTTATTATTTACCACTCCATACCTATGCGTCTCCTAAAACTGTGTTTCTAATAAATAGGTACGGCATGCTCCCAAATTTTGAAACGTTGCCAGGGTAACACCTTGGTAAAAATTGGCGATAGGAGCTGCGTTTCAAAATACCATAGGAGTTCTTATAGCCGACTGAAGAGGGCGATAGAAAATCATATAGCTGGCTGTAGAAAGTGGAAAAAATTATACGGCCGGGCTACACGAAGCGATAAAAAATTATACAGCCGGGCTATAGTTCCTATCGCCGAGCTTTACACTTTATCGCCTGGCTGCTGCTTTTTCGCCATCGGCTATAAAAGGCTATAAGAAATTGAGTAGAAATTCTTGTGCTTTGTAAATCCTTAAGTTTGTACGGAATCACCGTAATATTTACAAAACGCATATTATATTTTCCTTTACTACATAATTTTTTTCATCAATTAAAATGAGAATAATCCATATAGAGTGTGCAAACATTTCAAAGTCATGAGTTCAAAGACGCTGACTCCGCGAGATTAAATATTAGAGCCTAATACAAAGCGGAGCGGCGGCGCACCGGAGCCTACAAACCTAACAGGGATACTTCACGCATTGCGCAATGCGTTAAGTATCCCTGTTAGGTTTGCAGGCGCCAGTGCGCGTTCAGCGCTGGCTGCCCGCCCGCCGCGCCGCGCCGCAGCGTACCGCGGCGCTTGAAGCAACTATTTCACACCAGAGGTGTTGCACAGTATCATACGAAATTGAAGGCGCTCCAACATATTAGGAATGTCAGGCATCCTTCAGAAGAACGGAGCTTCCCTCGCAAATTAAATCAAGATACTGCGGCCCAAAAAGAGAGCGGTAGTCCAAAAACTCACTAAGTCCTGGCATCCGTAATTAGTAACGTTTAGCATACACTTTATCGCCAGGCTGTTGCTTAGTCGCCATCGGCTATAAAAGGCTATAAGAAATTGTGTTGACGGCTATAGAAGTTATTCGAAATCTTACAGCCGGCTGTAGGTCTATGGTATTTTGGAACACAGATTCTACTGCTAATTTTTACCAGGGCAGTCAGATGCGCTCGATTAGGCATGAAAGAAAGCCATTCTTAGTAGCCAAAATTCCACTAAAAATACTGATTGTGTTGAGATACGCAAAAAATACTTTCTCTTTGATAAAACGATTACATATTGGTGATCGAAATAGATAATGACGCCTCATTAACGTGGTGTCAACATGGTCTCAACACGGAATTACTTAACAAGTAAATAGTAACATGGGGCAATCTGGTAACTTGAAATATTCTTGTTCGGCCTTGAATTAACTTGTTCGGCCTTGAATTAACTTGTTCAGCCTCTGCGGCGGTGGCGTATTTCTTTCGATAAATACTAATATGATACAAAACATGACGTACAATGGTGGTACTAAAATGGTACCAACACGGGACAATGTTGAGTTTAACAAATGCCGAGATAGCACTAAGGGCCACTTTCGCCATCTTGGATTTTGGAAATTGGATAAATCTAAGCTCAGATTCGAATTCCTCATTAAAAATCGTTGCAATTTCATGTCATGTATCATACACTACCATAGGGTGAAGGAAAAAGGATTATCGTAGATACTGATTCTATAACGTGTCTGTCCGTCCAACATGGCAGCATGGGTGGTAGGCGGATGAGAGAGACTTCTCAGAAATTCTTCAGGATGAAACCGAATGCTTAGCGCCGGCGCTTAGGGCCTTACCGGGCGGAGCCTTTGAGCTATGCCGCCAGCGCCACTGCGGAGGTTTCGATGCCGATTCGATCGATTAATGGGTTTTTCGATCGATTCACGGTGTCGGTTGTCGATTGATTCGTTGTCGATTGGTTCACGTTTTCATTTTTCGATCGATTCATGTCGATCGAATCCATACCCTAGACTTCGAATAGGTTCATGAATCAAATGAACTTCATTTTAAAATTAGGAACCACAATTTCTGGCTTTGTTCAGGAACAACGTATAATACCTTTAGTTTCCTTATGCACGTTTTACAGATGAGCCAGAAATCGTAGTTTTAAATAGCGAGATGGTCGAGATGGTCACGCCATTACATCACTGAGGAACGAGGAACCCGACAGGTAAGAGTCATTTTACTTGCATGCTTCTATTCAAAATTATGTATAAAGAAAAAATATGTAAATGAAGAGAAGAAAATTAGTTGGGTTTTATGTTAAGGTTTATTATTTGAAATGACAATCATTTCAATTAACCGACAAAAACTTCAAAATCGTAAGTTGAAAACAGCTGAGGCCGTAAGTTTTAATAATCGCGCCAAACACAGTGCGGCTGGCGCGGAGGTAGCGCGCACACGGTTCAAAACGTCTAGTAGCGCCTGACAAGACCGTAGGATACTTCCTGCATTGCGCGTACAGCACGGGTGCGCGCGACGCGGCGCCTAGTAGCGCCTTACAAGATCGCAGGATACTTCATGCATTGCGCGTATAGCGCCGGTGCGGCCCAAGTCGTTTAAAGTCGTATTTTCTTGGTGTCGAACCTACTCCGGTGTACACCATTTCCGAACAGTGCACACCGCGAGCTTGCAATCCCAGGATCGCAGGATTGTGGAGATTTTGCACTCCTGAATGTTTCTCGATGAAAATATAATTTACGAGCGGACATTTTTCTTGTCGGAATGCTGTTACGTTCAATCGTCCAGAAAAAGCCGAACTTAGCTTGCTTCCAGGGAGAGAATGTGGACATTTATTTTTCATCACAAAAATGTGGCAAAATTTTCAGGGAGATATTTTTGGTATCTCATTCACACTAAAATGAACTCAGGCAATCTAATCTGATTTCGGCAATGTCTGCAAAATGACGTAGGTGCCCATATGGCTAATATCGAAAAAAACCCCAAAAATTTGGGTGAATGTGTGAGGGTGTGAGGGTGTGTGAGTAGGGGGGGGGGGGGGGGGAGTCCGCCGCGGCATGGCACCGCGATGGGCTGGTCTGTTGGCGATTTCCCGGGCCGCTTCGAGGAGTTAGTCCGCCTCTCTCTATATGACTGTGCGGGAGTTGTTGCCAACACTGTGTCGCATTGCTGTTGAGGTAATGAGCCGCATCTCCTTTTTCCAATACGCTTTTCCCCTGTTTCTTGTTCGTTCCGAAGAGCAGCTGATATGGCTTGTCGGTGACTAGGAGTAGAGATCGTGACACTTATTTCGATTTTGACAACTCGGGTAACCTGGGCCCGCTTTCTGGCTGCGAATTGAAAACCTTAGCCGATGACTGACTCTTACGAACTTTCGATAAGGGGTCGCGCTGAGGCTTTTTTTAAACTTTGTTAACTCTGGTTTACTTTGTGTTGCTTTCCATGGTCATTTGTTCCCTGTTCCAGCGCCGCACCTTAGATCGGGTCAATAGGAGAGGTCAGACATGAAATTTTTGACTTAAACTGGAAATTGTGATGTTTAATACGTCACAATTTGAATTTTAAGGGAAGTTTCTAAAAGGCAATTTCACGAGGAGACCAATGGAGCTAATTATAAAATCTCCAAGTTATTTTAAGGGAAGTTTCTAAAAGGCAATTTCACGAGGAGACCAATGGAGCTAATTATAAAATCTCCAAGTTTTGTTTAAACGGAGTTATAGACTTTTAAATATTCCAAATTTTGTCCGACCTCTTCAATTGACTCGGTCTACTGTGCGCCGTGCCTCAGGATCGTTCTCGATCTTGTCGAAGTCGTAAAAATCTCTCAGGTCGCCTTCCGATATTTTTGAGGCGCCATGGAATCCCCTCACTTTTTCAATGAAGGAGTTTGCTCTTGAAGGTTTTAACGGTTAACCAAATTTTACCATCTCGCAAAGATGGCCAGGATCCACCGATATGCAAACGTGTCAGGTAGCAATCCTTCATAACCGAAAATCATTTTTTTTGACACTTTAAATAAATTACGATTGTTTATACTGCCAAGACAACTATTTCTATCCTGAAAGGATTGAGTACTGCCGGCTTGCTTTTTTTCTTCTTTTTTATCTAATTTATCTTTTTCTTTTTTTTCTTCTTTTTTCTTTGTATCTTTTCCCCCCTATTTTTTCTTTTCTTCCTATTTTTTCCTCTTTTTTCTTATTTTTTTCTTATTTTTTTTACTAGGACGACGATCATGATGAAAAATCTCGTTTCCTGCTTCTATTAACCTATCCTTCTCATGAAATATTAAAAATTGCAAAAATGAATAACGAGATGCAATACAAATTACCGAAATTCCCTTGAAATGCGGGCGAATCGATCTGTAGGGCCTTTCTTATATTATACGTGACGATTGATTTACAAGGTTTTTACCCCCTGACCCCCCCCCCCTTCCCCCGCCTGATCACCGTGTACTCGGCAATACTGGCAGGATCTTTCTCCATCCCCCTAATAACTACTAACTAAATACTAGGTTTCAGCAAAGCATACGATCTGGCAACGTTAAGGTGTGGCGAGATTACCCTAATAATTGTTATTCCGAAGTTTCTTGTGGTCAACGAGGTTTCAGTCGCAACACAGACACTTCTTGAGCACAATTAAGCGCAGTTAGGCAGGCGTTATGATTGAAGACACTAAAGCGCCTGCAATTTGTTGTGTATGCAACACGGGCATAACATCCTTTGAGCTTGCGTTCAGGTGATGCCTTTAAAGAAGTCAGAGCGCCCCAGTTTTCCTTCCATGTGATGACTGAACATATGTCATGTAAATAAGTTTGCATGTTTTTGTCGCGCAAATATACCGTGATTCGAGTAATGAATACAATTTAATAATAAAGAATAAAAATAAAATGAGCGCATAGCCAATAAATGTATTGAGAAAATAGAGGCTGTTTTTGCGGCAGTCCCTCACCTGATTTTATTCCGATCGGATTTTATTGGAAATTATCCACTTTACCGTAATTATTTTAATATATGTATATAATATGGATAGTGGCCTTTGCAATGCATCTCATTAAATTACATTATATTGCCGAAGCTTTTCAACACGAGTGTCATTTTCAGGACATTTCATATCGATGACGAAAGTACCTCGGGTTGCGACGTAGCATAATTTTTGTCATACTTTCTTTTTTAAATGAAAAACTATTCAGGATCACTTCTGAAAAATTACCGGAATTTTTTCTCCTCTGTGCGAGGAAAATTCCGTGAAACCTCCAAAGAATGACGTTGATTTGTTCTACTTAAAAAAATAAAATAAAATGGTAGCAGAGATTTTTAAACATTGCAAACGAGATACGTGGTTTGGGAGTCCCGCTGTCGATATGCACATGAAAACTAAAAAAAAAAGGCAAAAGATCATACAAATCTAAAATAGACAGCAAAAAGCACGTAAATAAAATTAAATAAAATAAAACAAAATGAATCAATAACGTTGAACAAAGGCTTACAAACAGTTATCAAATTATGTATAAAGCGAGTATGGTGACAGAGACGAGTTACAGGTTGTTTACATCTCGCCTTATATGTATATCGGATTCAAAATCGCACTCTATCAGCAAATTGACACATTTATTTGTTGAATCTGATAGTACGAGATGTACACAACATGTAACTCGTATCTGTCACCTGTAATCTCTGGTAAAAATTGGCAGTAGAATGTGTGTTCCAAAATACTATAGACCCAAAGCCGGCTGTAAGATTTCCAATAGCTTCTGTAGCCGGCTATACAATTTCTTATAGACTTTTATAGCCGATGGCAATCAAGCAACAGCCAGACGATAAAGTTTATGCTAAACGTTACTAGATACGGATACTAGGACTTTGTTAGTTTTTGGACTACCTACCGCTCTCTTTTTGTGCCGTAGTATCTTGATTTATTTTGCGAGGAAAGCTCCGTACTTTTGAAGGATGCCTGTCATTATGTTGGAGCGCTTTCAATTTCTTATGATACCGTGCAATACCTCTGGTGTGAAATAGTTGCTTCAGACGCCGTGGCACGCTGCGGCGCGGCGGGCGGGCAGAGAGCGCGGAACGCGCATCGGCGCCTACAAACCTTACGGGGATACTTCACGCATTGCGCAATGCGTGAAGTATCTCTGTTAGGTTTGTAGGCGCCAGTGCACCGCCGCTCCGCTTTGTGTTAGGCTCTAATAATTAATCTCGTGGAGTCAGCGTTTTTCAACTCATGATTTTGAAATGTTTGCACACTCTGTATGGACTATTCTCATTTTAATTGATGAAAAAAAAAAATGTTTTAAAGGAAAATATAATGTGTGTAAATATTAAGGTAGCTCCGTATCAAACTTGATGATTTCCAAAGCACACGAATTTCTACACAATTTCTTATAGCCTTTTATAGCCAATGGCGATAAAGTGTAAAGCCCGGCGATAGGAACTATAGCCCGACTGTATACTTTTTTATAGCTTCGTATAGCCTGGCTATATGATTTGCTCCGCTTTCTACATCCAGCTATATGATTTTCAATAGCCTTCTTTAGTCGGCTATAAGAACTCCTATGGTATTTTGAAACGCAGCTCCTATCGCCAATTTTTACCAGGGTTAGTTTTGTATTTGATAACTGTATGTAATCCTTCGATCAACTTTATTGATAAATGTCTTCCAAAATGTGAGTATTTTATTTTATTTACGTGCTTTTTGCTGTCTATTTTTGATATGTTTGATATTTTGCCTTTTTCTTCGTTCTTGTGGACGTATGTAATGCCCTGAAGATAACACTGGTGTTGAAACGCCTGGGCAATAAAATGTGATTTAATAAAATGCATTGCTTTACAGCCACCCTCTGTGTTATATCACTATTATGCGCAACTATACCAACATGTTCAAAGTAATTATTTTAGAGTTCCCATAATTTACCTGGAAATATTTACACATTACAACTAGGTATTTACTAATCATATCTTCGTATGTGACAGCTTTGCCAAGTATTGAAGTTTGAAGTAGTGTCATTATTAAAAATTTGCGGAATTAGTATTTCGACGGTGTAAGTCGGAAATTACATAGCTCGGTTTGCGACGTCGCAGACTTCCTGTCATACTTTATTTTTTAAACGGAAAACTACTCAACGGCTATTCTTTAAAACTGCCGTGATTTTTCTGCTCGGTGCGAAGGAAATTCTGCAAAAACTTCAAGGAATGATGTCAATTTGTTCTCCTTTAAAAAAATGACATGGAGGCGGAGATTTTCAGACACCGCAAACGAGTTATGTAATTGCCGACTTACACCGTCGATTTGCCATGGTCTTGCAGAAACGCCACTGAGGAAATTGTACGTGGGACCATTAGGCATCAAAAGTGATTTTGGTTTGAGGACTTTTCATGAAAAGCCGAGGCTTAGTGTCAAACACGTTGATTGTTGCATTAATTTCCTTGCCTTTTCCTGCATGGGTGGAGAGGAGAGGGATTAAAGGGAGTCTAGGAAATAAAATAAACCAAGCATAGTAATAGAAACTATTCAGCGAGGCTGAATCACCGCTTTAGTTATTGATTAATAAATTACAATAAAAAATATAACAGATCAAATAATGATTACAAACAGTGCGCCACTAAAAATACTAATAAAATTATACATATACTTATTACATTATATCACTGAACAAAAATATCATAATACCTCACATAAGCGTCCAAGCATTGTACAAACTCACCAACAACATCAATTTAGGCTCCATGAAAATATGAATTATTTATTTTCATTACTTCTGAAAATTTGTGCTTTGATGCTGTTGTACCTACCTATGTACTCTTCTAATTGGTAAAGTAGGTAACACTAACTCACGTTTAAATTTTGGATGCTAAGCATAATATCTACAATTTGGGGCAGGGGAACATTTTGATTTAGAATATTTGTCTCATAAAATATTTAAGTTTTGAATTAAAGTATCGAAATGCTACCTCTACTTTTTATGGAGGACCGAGGGTAATAAACTTTTCCAAAAGGTCAATATTTGAATTTGCAATATCTTTGTTTCTACTTACAAGAAAAATAATGGCTACCTTGCAAACAGTACCGCTGACAAAAAAATAAGAGCCACTTAAATGGTCAATATTTAACCAGAGGTATATGTTTTTAACCTCATAAAGGTTGCAAAAATTAAATCATACGTAAAAAGTAGAGTTAATAAGCAAATTAGAGCTACCATCTTCCTTGGGTTCATTCTTGGAAAAATATACTCCTTCTTTGTAAGGAGGGGTAAGGTGGGAAAATTCAGACACACTACTTGCTAGGCGATGTGGGAAACAGATGACTTCGTAATGTGAAGATGCTTTTCGATAGAGAGCGCATAATTATTGTCTTTTTACAGTTAATTGTTCTTCGTTGTGATTTAAAAAAGATGGAGATATTATACTGCCATCCATAAAAGTAGGATACTTAAACTTGCGGATAGCGTCAATTAAATGGGAGCTGTCAAAGGGACCCTGTATTTCATAAAGAGTTGATTCATTGCCACAAAATTCGATTGTGTATAGATCGAAGATTGATATAAGAGATGGAGATAAAAGATTGTGTATAGTTGTATTTCAGAACCTCGAACGAAAACGAACAGATCTCGTAAATGTCTAGACAGTGGCATGTCACGAAATTTCGCACTTACTTCTCTTACTTTTGAAGGCAAAGAATAACTTATTAAGGTAATTATACATAATTTTGAGAGCACGTCGTTGGAACAAAATCATGCGAAATTTAACGAAGTCGTGAGTTAATTTTTTATTTTTCTGTGTTAAAGTATTAAAATCAACAAGGGAATAATTTTGAAAATTGCGGACGAGAATACAAGGTTTTGAGATTTACTATCGAAAGAGTACATTTTGAGGGGATTGTCTGAAATTATATCGTATGAAGATTTTAAATTTTCTGTAACTTTTCAATGAATCCTGATACCTACCAAGATAGAGTGTTGAATTACCCTGATTACAGCTATAGCTTGTTGATATAAAATGCAGACCTATAGTGAAATTGTTATCGACTAATAGCTCTGTTATTTTTTTTTTTTTTTTTTTCAAAGTGTGTGCTTTAAATTCAGTTTTCATGAACTTGCAGTAATTTTTTTCTTCAGAAATTTCGTTAGTTCTTCGCTTAGTTAATACATATTTACGACAAAATCGCACATGCATTGTCGAAAGGTGCCATTATGCTCATCATGTTTGTGTGAGTTACGCACCACTATTATGATTATGTCAATCTGGATTTAAGTATTAATTATGATCCTAAGACCGTATATGTAATGCCTAAAAAAGAAAGAAAAAGCTGCGTCTACACACCATTTCTCCTTCTTAAGAGTTGAAATTCCCCTAGGGTTTTAAAGAGCAAGTTTTATGGAAATTGAAACACGCGAGGAAAACAATCATCTGACACGTCGATGTTCTAGGGAGAGCATGGAGGCATATTTTGGAAAAAGAGGGTATGATTTTGATCTGCAATCTGAAAACTAATCTCGCAAATAGCCGCATGGTAACAAAACCTTGCAACGAGAAATGTCTATTGCTTAAAGCCCTATTTACAGCTGAGCGCATTTTACAAAATTTAAATCATGGACTATTTAGGTAAGCATCTCACAATCAGTGGTTGAGCCTTCAGCACAGCGGGGTCAATTCTTGCAATTTATGATCAAAACCGTTAAAAGGTAACAGAGGTTCAAGAGAAAAAATACAAAGAAAAGAGAGACCTCGGCAAAAGGAGTCATCGCACTCTAAAATAAATTACAAAAAATGGAATGTAATGATATTGGATCAGGCGTATTGCTTGGATTGGAATGTTTGTAAGTTTTAAATCAGGAAGAGGTGATCCTCTCTTTTGCTTATGATAATGAAGGGCGCGATTTTGACCGATTTTCCGGAGAAAGAGAAGAGGCAAACGTCATTGAAAGGATGCAAACTTTGCCTCGAAGAAAGGGGTGGCGGTAAATTCTGGGAAATCATGGAAAATTGACCGAAGCAATTTCAAATCTCAATGGGAAAGGGGGCGCTGGCCCTTCATTTTCGCCCATGATACTGATAAAACGTACGCAAATGAGACATCATTTGAATTGAAAGAAAAAGTACTTTTCGAAATGAAGAGCTGTGTCAAATTTTTTCATTTTTTTCAATTTTATCTTCGACACAGCTCATTGTCTCTTATCAGTTTTTGATTATTATATCAGAAACCTATATATGAACCCGGAAGCGGTAATACTAGAAAATAGACTGGTCTACAGAAAGGTACAGAAAAATTTAAAAATTTAAAACCTGTCGATCGTTTTTATCTTCCCAGTGTCAGGAAGATTATGCAACTGCCAAGCTCAGTTTACAGTAATCTAGTAGCTAAAAAATAGCAATATTTATCTTAAAAGTAAAAGTAAAATGAGAGAGGTGCTTAGTGAAAAGTTCACGAGGTGGAAGAATTCAAGCTCTTCTGCGGTGAGGAACGAAATTAACACGAGTACAATCTTCAAAAACTGTAGAACAGCAGATAACTCGGTTTTGGATTTTGTATCTTTACATAGGTTTGACTCTCCTTTTTCGTCCAAATATTGAGGTTCCAATGAGAATTGATATATCTCGCGTGTATGAATAGTTACTCATTCAAATTTTCACAATCTAGAGAAAAGAACGTTTCTCATGAAGAGCTTTTATTAGAATTATGAATTGTACAATCATCAAAAGCGGGAAATTTCAAGGGGTAACTTTTGTGGCCTAAAAACAGATTTGCTGCTTCCCGTTGGATTTTCTGTACGACAGTTGGACTACACTTTGCAATTTGGAACTATAAATTCTAGCCCGGTTTAAAAACAACGTATGTGACATTAGTTTCCCTAAGCCCTTAAGTGTTTTTTCAGGTGAGCCAGAATTTATAGTTCCAAATTGCAAAATGCAGTCCAGTTAATAGTCAATTTGAAAATATTTGGGTTTAGTCACTAACGTATTTCAGAAGCTTGGAAAAAGGAGCTAAATTTTGCTGCGTGATAGCTTTATCAATCCAAATGACTCAAAAAGGGCGAATGAGGGCCCTTACGAAAATTATTTAAAAAAACAATTTGCCACAGAATTTTGCAAAGCATTACAAACAATATTAGAATAAAGTAAAATAATAAGTAATAGTAATAATAAAGAACATTAACATCATGGGTTTAAACATATTAACAGTGACTCGCCATTCTCGAAGTGAGAGGCGCGTTTTCGACATTGAAAAATATCAAATACCTATTACCTACTCTGTATAGGCTTATTTCAGTCATCGCGAAATTCAAGAATAACTGTTGCTAGATTTCATTTCATGCAAGAGAGTTTGGTTCGAATGGATCTGGCTCAAACGAGACAATAACTTCTTTATTACATCAATAAAGTCTTGTTATATTGCATTTGTTTCATATATCTTATTCAAATAAAATACATAACTAAGGAGCGAAAACTCGTGTTTATCTCAATTATTTAAAAAAACCAATAACCATAACTGAGCTCAGATTTTTGTCACAGATAATATTAGGAAACATGAAATTTGAAACAGCGTGGAAACACATTTTTCAGTCGATCAACAGCTACAATTTTCAACATTTGTAAATTAAAAATTATAGATTAATGTATTTCCTTATTTACTTAAATTTAACTGTAATTCATTAATTAATTCACGCTTAAAAAACGCACCATATTCAAACAAAGAAGTTTTCTCCCTGCCAAACTCCCTTGAATAATAGAACTCTAACTCATTTGGCGCATGCCAACCGACGGATAATTCAATGTACATTTCATTACTTTCGTATAAAAAAGAAAACAGCATTCACAGGTTTCCCCTCATTAGCTCAGGAATCCTCATTTACAACTGCGAAATAATTATGAATCTCGTCAGTTTGCAGGATTCAGTTGCAGGGGCTATGAATTCTGAGCGCATACCCACATCCTCTCAGACACGGTTGCAGGAACAATTCTTGAATGTACCTAAACAGAATTAAAAGTTATCTATTATATCCATCAATCATAGAATTAAGAATTGTTTTGCACGGCTACGTGCTAAAAAAGGGCAAGGATATTATTTCAATTTTAAACTTTAAGCAGTCTTCATTTTTCCCTCTCTCTCTCTCTCCCCCCCCCCTCTCTCTCTCTTTAATGAACTATAATAGCAAAAAAAGTAAGCTATTCTTCTAAGTCTCAGAATACATTCATTTAACGCCAATTTAGACGTTACATAAAAAATATGAATATATTTTTCATCACTGAGCGTTGATTCTGTTTCTTTTAAGCATTTTAGAGTCCCTGGTAAAAATTGGCGATAAGAGCTGCGTTTCAAAATACCATAGGAATTTTTATAGCCGGCTAAAGAAGGCTACAGAAAATCATATAGCTGGTTGTAGAATGCGGAGAAAATCATACGGCCGGGCTATACGAAGCGATAAAAAATTATGCAGTCGGGATATAGTTCCTGTAGCCGAGCTTTATAGTTTATCGCCTGGTTGTTGCTTTTTCGCCATCGATTATAAAAGGCTATAAGAAATTGTGTAGAAATTCGTGTGCTTTAGAAATCATTAAGTTTGATACGGAACCACCTTAATATTTACAAAACACACATTATATTTTCCTTTATTACATATTTTTTTTTCATCAATTAAAACGAGGATAATCCATACAGGATGTGCAAACATTTCAAAATCATGAGTTGAATAACGCTGACTCCGCCAGATTAAATATTGGATCCTAACACAAAGCGGAGCGGCGACGCACTGGCGCCTACAAACCTAACAGGGATACTTCACGCATTGCGCAACGCGTGAAGTATCCCTGTTGGGTTTGTGGGCGCCAGTGCGCGTTTCGCGCTGGCTGCCCGCCGCGCTGCGCCGCAGCGTACCACGGCGCTTGAAGCAACTATTTCACACCAGAGGTATTGCACAGTATCATACGAAACTGAAGGCGCTCTAATATATTAGGACTGGCAGGCATCCATCAAAAGTACGGAGCTTTCCTCGCAAAATAAATCAAGATACTACGGCCCAAAAAGAGAGGGGTAGTCCAAAAACTCACTAAGTCCCAGCATCCGTAATTAGTAACGTTTAGCATACACTTTATCGCCTGGCTGTTGCTTAGTCGCCATCGCCTATAAAAGGCTATAAGAAATTGTGTAACCGGCTATAGAAGCTATTGGAAATCTTACAGCCGGCTGTAGGTCTATGGTATTTTGGAACACAGATTCTACTGCCAATTTTTATCAGGGGTATCAGGCATATCACATTACTAGACTTATGACATCAAATGGAGCGGAAAATTTTGAGTCTCTTAGTTTTTGCTTTAATAACTCTAAAAATTCTCATGAAGTTCTCATCTTTCTCTCTAAATTCACAGAACCAAATAAGTTGTGAAAACTCTCAGTTTTAGTTCTTTTGCGATGAGATTACAGACTTATGCGCACGATATTTGATATATTAGAATTAATTTACGGAGCGACTCTTACTTATGAGGTGAATCCTTGATGCTCACGATAACAATAAGGACGTATAAAATCAAAAATATTGTTTTTGGCTCGGGGTTCAGCTTTCGCAGACCGGCTTGTTCTGCAAGCAAAATAAACGAAAATCATTCAATGTCTAAAAATAACACAAGGTACAAAAAGGATATTGTAGAGGACGATTAGGAATGGATAGTTATATTGAGTGGGGGTCTTCAATCAAACTCGGAGACAGCAGCAAAGTCTCCTTTAGCAATTTATTCAATTACTCGAGAACGGTTGCAATGTTTGCTCCAAAATTTTCTGTAAGTTTTCCAATCAAGATTCTTCGCAATACTCACTGTAAAACGTGTACCCATCAATGATTCAATGAATGAATAAGTTGTCCGGTTAAACTTTGAAACGTTGCTAAGCAAAAAAGCGCCTTTGACTCTGATTTTTTTTAAAAAAATAAAAAAAAAAAAATAAAAAAAAAAATAACCGAAGGTTTTTTTTTAATTGTCACTGAATTTTCTGCTGTTGTTTGAAAACATTTCCCAAAATTTCAAGGATATACTCAGTTATTTTACTCTACTTTTTTTATTTTTTCTTGAAATTAATTCTCTGAAAATTTTTGGAGTTTTGGAATTCACGGAATCTCGTCTTTTCAAAAACTGCACTTATGCGCCTTGCCCTCCAAGCCCCTCAATTGCAATTTCATTGCATTAAAGTGCAATATATTTCATTATTTTCGTTGCACTATGTTACTTGAGATTTTTCGACATTAACCATAGATATTTTACTAGCCTTGGACTATCGCATGAGCGTCTTTTCCTAAACCTCACACTGGAAAAAAAACACATTGGATCCAGAGTCTAGACTCTTAAAAACATCGACAAGAAAAAATACTCTTGATTCAATCGGATTTTTGCTTAAATCAAGAACCATTAATTTGAGCGGATTTCCTTTTGATTTAAGCTTAAATCTGATTGAATCAAGAGTATTTTTTCTTGTCAACGTTTTCAAGAGTCTGGACTCTAGATCCAATGTTTTGTTTTTTTTCCACTGCATAATGTAAGTTGGCTATTTTTGTTTTAAGACCAATGCAAGAACTCACCTCATGCAACAGACCCGGAAGTTGTTACTAGCCTCTCGCCTCCGGTCTTGCTCTCGCTGCTGGACCTGGTGGGTGTCGGGGGTGTCCGTTGCTCCACCGGCGAAACCAAGCTCCGACTCCCGTTGTTGTTGTTATTATTGTTGTTATTGTTGTTGTTGTTCGAGGCCCCCATGCTTCGCCGCCGCCCGTTGCTCAGTCGCACGTTATTCCCGTTCTCTTTCCCGGTAGACTTCATGCTAAACACCGAACAGTCACTCTCGATGTCCGATTCTCCCTGAAAAACAACGTAAGTCATACACTTTAAAAACAAAAAAACAAAAACAAAAACCGTTTGGATAAAAAATGGACGAAAATACGAATTTTTAACATGCTGGCAACACTAAGGTTAGCTCATTTCAATAGCAGAGGCGGATCCAGCAATTTGGCAACCCCGGATTCCCTCCGTTTAAACCCATGTTAAATAATCGATTCTTGTCGAAGCACTTGGCCCCTCCAAGAATCGATACATTTTTATAAATTTAATTGGAGGAAAATAATGTTGCCAATTTTCTAGATCCGCCAATGCTCAATAGTAGTAAAACAATCGATATCTTTTGAAAATAGACTGCCTTACCCAAAGGAGCCGTTCAAGCATTACGTAACCCAGTTAGGGGGGAGGGAATGTTTGAGCCAGCGTTATGAATCAAATTTGAGCAGGGGGAGAAAAAAAATTATGAAAAAAAGAGAGCCAAAAATTGAAAATCCCGCCCTTCCCGAATGAAAAAGGGGGGGGGGGGTTAGAGGGGGCCATGCCAGCGTAATGTAATTCAAAGTGGGGGGGGGGGGGCAAAAAATTGGAAAAAGTGCGTTAGATATACGTGAACGACCCCGAGGCGATTTTGATTTAAATGGAGGAGAGACAGTGTTGCCAAGTTGTGCGGATCGCGAATGATAAAACTCGTATTCAGTATCACAAGAAAAACACCGCCAGAAGTTCCGTCACTAAATGAGATTTTTTTTGGTCGTGTTGAATTTGCTCAATTTCATAGTGTACTTTGTTGCAACCAAATAATAATCCTTATTATGACCGTTCATTTTTTTGAGAGTTGTATCAACCACCCTTGTCCTTTGAATCTTTTTTAAAGGGTGAGGCGCTTAAGGTAGGATGTAATGGTTTCAGCATCTCTGGAGATGTAATCTGTATAGTGCAATCAAGTCTAATTTAGGTATCGCGTTTTGCATGTTAATGAAATGAATTAAATTAAAGAAGAAAGTCTTGCCTTTATACGCCAGTTGTTATCCACAACAACAACTTGTAATAAACAACTACGTATGTAAAGGCAAGACTTTCCTCTTTAATTTAATTCAATCAAATCTTTCTACTGTGTTACATCTCAGAACTCTCGTGGTGAAACTATTTAAGATAGGATAGGAGATGTGATTTGCACTATTTTTTTTGGAGTTTTTTTTTATTATACCTATTTCCTTTAAAATTTGATCGACTCAAAAATTAAGATAGATCTTTTGCTCCTGGAGTAACCCCGAAAGAGAGAAAAAAACATGGCTGCCAAATGATGATGAAATGCACTTGCTAAATTGCAGGAACCAGTCGGCGCTTAAAAATTGAATCCCCAAATTTCTCTAAAAATATGCATGTGATTAGTTTTTGAGAATTGAGAACCGATGGTGCGTTCCGAAGAAAACATCGTTCATTACCTGTCTTGATCCCGGATATGACGAAAGTCTCTCCGAAGTATCAGAGCCGCAACTGGAGCTTTCGGAGAGCTCTGAGTTGAATTTTCTGGAAGCTCTAGGCGAAGGGGGTGGTCTACGAGTGCAGATTTGGCCTTGAATGTGCTCACATATTCTCCTAAATCGCCGAATATTACCTGTGAAATCATAAATGTGAACCGTGAACACGTTTCGAATACACAAAATTTATAGTAACATCAAGTTATGTCGGAGGGGCACAGACAAGAAAGATGAGACTGGTAAAAATATTATTTACTCTTCCATTACAACACAGGAACTACTTGAAAAGAAAATTATGGGCGACAATAACGAATACTCTCCATTAACGAGGAATAATTGAGAGCGCGCAGCATCGCAAGTTCACGCCTCGCGCCAGCGCGCCTTCAATTTTGCAGACGCAATACGGACATCCATCAAGCACGAATAGTTGTATCTCTGCGCCGCGCCGTCATCAACGCGCATCCTTTCAATTGCTCTACTTCCAGTTTGTCTTCTCTCCCGTTTGTCTTATTTGTAGAGGTGCTTCAAAGGCCACATGAGCAACATAACTGAATATAGAAAATACGTGATCGGGTCTAGTTTTTTAAAGTTTCCTCCCAATTTGATTGATACATCATTGGCATTATACGGCTGAGCATTGCAAGTTCATGATTCTCGCCATCGCACCTTCAATGTTGCTCATGCAATATGGACATCCATCAAGCACGTAAAGTTGTATCTCTGCACCGTCACAACGCGCGTTGAAGTGTGATTTGTGATTTTTGAGGGAAGTTAAGATCAAGTTTGTCATAAAAAAAATCTGTTGCTATGCGTTGCCTCTTGCACCTTGTTGGATGAAAAAAATGGTTTCAGGCTTCCTATAAGGCATGAAGTATGCACAATTTTCTGTTTAGCGATGCATTAAAATTACTGTATTACGAACTCAATATTCCAAAATTTTTCGAGGGAAGACCCCAGACCGTCCATTGTACGGGAGCCAATCCCTTCCTATATACACAGGCATTGAAGGCGCTTACAGTTTGATCCACGTGCGAAAACCCCTCAAGACGGCACTGAATTTGGACCGCGTTAAACAGAAAGGAACCAGGTCATATCAGCTATTGCCAAATTCAATTAGGCAATTTAATTATTTACGCGAAAACGGTTGTGTGGATTTTCATGCAAACAGTGAATTTTATTCGTAGTGCGAAGCAAATTCCTCAAAATTTTCAAAGGAATCCGTACACACGTTCTCTCGTAAAAATTAATTGCCCACTTATTAAGTGGGCCGGATTACGGGGGTGGCCACATAGGCCGTGGCCCATGGCGGCAAATTTTGTAATTTTTTTTAAATGTAGGTATAAAAAAAGCGGATTCAGAAAAGAAAGTATCAATGAGATAAGGGGACAAAATTTCTCTTTCCTGAGCGTATAGTAATTTCTAATTTTGTCGTTTTTCGGTGATACAAGAGACAGCATCTTTAATTGGATTACATTTTGCAATAAGGAACCATTATTTCTGGCCAATTTTAGAAACAACATACACGCCATTGGTTTCCCTATGCAGATATGTGCTTTAATAGAAGAGCCAGAGATAGTGGTTCCTTATTGCGAAATGTAATCCAATTAGTCGAGCTAAGAGATGAGGAACTAAACACGCAATTTGGCCCGAAGCTAAGCGCAGAGAGGAATGATGACGAGGACTTGAGATGAAAAGGACAAGCCCGCGGCGCAGCGCGGTCGGCATGTAACACATTTTAGCGCCTACAAGACTGCATGAATACTTCACCCATTGCGCCAAACACAGTGCGGTTAGGAGCGGTTGGCGTGAAACGCATAGCGCCTACGAGACTGCAGGAATACTTCACGCATTGCGCCAAACACAGTGCGATCAGCGCGGCGCGGCGCAACGGCGGAAATTAAAATTATTATACCACATTTATGTTTGTTCTTTCATAATTTTTTGGTTCATTTCTTATAAATGGAGGAGCAAAGTTCCGTGAAATTTTGCTAGTAGTGTTGACAGGGCTTTCGCAAAAAATATATCCAACACGAGTAGGTAAACGCGTCTTATGCACAACTCCCCCTCCGGCACGTTCACTTGATGGTTTTTATTGATGTTTCAAAACGAATGAGAAGGGGGCGGCAAGTAGGTATATCCGGCCCTGCCACTTAAATCGGGCAATAGCTGACGTGGCTTGGTTCCTTTTTGTTAAACGCAGTCCATTTTCGATACGTAATATAGAGGGTACAATGAAGTAAAAACTCACCTGAAATTAGACTAAAGGTAACAGCATGCATGTAGTCTTTGGCTTTGCCAACAATTGATATATCTACTTCAAATCTAATTTGTCTTTGGAACATTGCAGCACCGGTTGATCCTCGCCTGTACTCGACTCGGAACGACATTGGACTAGATACACTGTGACTTAATTCAGATATCTGCAAAATACAAACGTGACTCAAATCAATCTTTGAAAACAGAGAGAAATCACTATATAGACTTTTTCCTCCACTCAAATTATTTAGGAAAAAATGAAACTGCATTAGTACCCAAGTAGCATTTTTCAATGTAAAAGTTGCAACAAGTTGCAACAATGTTGGTATTAGTTGCGACAAAAATGCAACTTTCGGTCAACTTTTGGTCGATAAGTGCCGATTTTCGGCGATCTGATCGGAGGACAAAGTTGCAACCTGCTGAGATTGCAAAACTGCTGAACCAAAGTTGTTTAAAATCTAAAGATAGGCAACCAGCAATACTTTGAAGTTGAAACATGTTTCAACTTAATTGCAACTAGTTCCAACAATGATAGCTCCTTCGAGGGAGAGAGTAGGCAATCTGCACATCAATCTATTTATTAGTTGCAAGAGTCAAACGATTTTGTTGCAAGTTGTTGCAACCTCTGCTACTTGGGTAAGAGTATTTTAAGGATCAGTGCTTATTCATTAACCATTGAGAAACATATATCGATGGGTGAAACTATCATACCACGTATCATACCACGTAATGAAGGGAGCTGAAGGCTGAAGGTTGGAGATGCATTTCTGCGTAACTTATATGCAATCGATGAAGTTTATAATGCAAATATAAAAAGGGGGAAATATCCAAATGGACCATTACACAAGGTACGAATTTAAGCAATCTGGTACATGTTTCTTTACCAGACTTTCACGTAGAACACGATTCGTGCAACGAAAATTACTGAAACCAACTCCTAACGAAGATAATAACGTTTTTATTTCACATTGGTTACGAGGAATTTGCACTGCCCGCTCACAAGAAACTCAAAGCTCTACTTGAGTCAAATCGCGCGCTACAACGGTTTCAGCAAGCTTCTCAATCGAGCAATGTTCATTTCCCATAATGTGTTGTTCAAACCACAAGAAATTTGCTACAGCTGAGCCAAACCGTTAAGATTGAGGTTTTCAGATTTTTATATCGCACAGACTATCATGATAAACGTTTAGCGCGCAATGTGAATCACGTAGAACATTGAGTTTTCATAAGCGGGTGGTTTGAATTCACGCATTAAGAATTATTACATATCTTCGTAAGGAGTTGATATCGGTAATTTTCGTTGTGCGCATCGTGTTTTGCGTGAAATTTTGGTTAAGAGCCATGTATCAGAATGTTGAAATTCGTACCTTGTCTAGTGGTCCATTGTATCACGAGCCATTACTTCAGAGTAGTGGTTTATTTTTGAGACGGCAAAACAACATGATGTTTACCAACGTATCATTGGTATTTACGTGTTACAATAGGCCACTAAATGGTGTGGAGTTAAACATTAAGTATACTCAATGTCCTCTCATCAAAATTCACGTGGAATACGATTCGTGCAACAAAAATTATTGGACGTAACTAAGAACCAAAATATTAACATTTCTTGAGCACAACACAATTCCTTTTCTTTTGGTCAGGCAAATACACCCGAAAAATATAATCTCTATAGATTTGCTAAGTTTCAAATATTCACAACCTTCCCGGATTTTTTTCAAGTCTCAAAAATTACATACTCTATTTTGCAAAGCTTACTATCATCAAAATTTACGCGCATTATTTGTTTTGAACCTCAGCGTGATTTTTTTGGCCCGATTACTGAAATCTTCAAATTAAGGTACTCACAGAAAGAAAGGCATGGATAAGATCCGCTTTTAAGGAAGCCAAAGGCCGCCCTCGCACCAATACCGTGATGTTTTCGTCTTTTTCGGACGTCATTAGACTCCCGAACCACGATTTTTTTGTCAACTCTGGTGAGGATATGGGCGTTAATGAAACTTCCTCCGTGGACGCTGAAATAGGAAAAAAGTCAATACATAAAAATGAGGTCAAAATTAAAATCAGAGCTTACCAGTAATATTTGTAAAGGTATAAGCATATCCCTTAGCAACCCATAGGAAAAATATTACCTGGACGACCGTCTAAGAGATGGGCACAGAGCTGACTCTCTTAGCCTGGGGATGATTGAAGCTTTTATGCTTTGACGAGTCCTTTATTTTTAGTGATTTTTAAATTTTTAATATTTATATAGTTTATTGTGCTTGATACTGAATGGCCTGACAAACAGGGCTAGGCCCTAGTCGTTTGTAGAAGGAGAAGAAGATAAGCACATCTATTATTTCTAGAACTACTTGCAGAAATGTATGCTTATATATTCTTGCAGGGAATAACACTCTCTTTCGAGAGAACATTATTTCCTTGTCATCAGTGGCGAGGCGTGAATTGTGATACATCGATTGTTATGCCATTTAAACCTATGGTAAAGAATCGATTATTAAGGTGTTCGCTGCGAACAACCTATTCATCGATCATTTTCCATAGGTTTAAATGGCATAACAATCGATATATCGCAATTCAAGCCATGCCGCTGCTTGTCATTGTAACAGCCACTATAGCGAAGATTTTTATATGTATCCTTATTTTGGCAACTTAAATTAACGTAAATGACGACATTTTTATTTTCCATAGATGTTTTGGATATAGTAACCCAATTAGTGCCGCAAACGTCAGAAAGATAGTTAATTATTGTCTTTGGCAGACGACTAATGAAAAGATGATGGGTGCCTTACTTTGGAGTTTTCTTCGGTGGAAGCGAGGAGATCCGAGGAAACTATTCTTAATAGTTGTGAGCCTATTCCGCCAGTGGTTGGAGGTGTGCGGCGAGCCGGGTGGCGTGCCTACCACCGCAGAATCTGCAATGAGAAAAACCCATAAATTAACGCCCGGAATTTGAAAGTTCACATTCGGAGAATATTTTGCGCAGCGACTACCGAGTAAAGTTGCCAGAAACTTCTCTATATCTTACCACTTTTATTTCAGGTTGTCATGCTTTTGGTTGATGTTAAAAATGAAAACCACACATAAGTTTGAAGTTTCAAGCTTTTTCATGAGTCACATTCATGCCCTCCTCTCGAGCATTTGATAAAATAAATATCTTTAAACGAGCAAATGAGAATAGATGTAATGGCAGCATCTGTCGCTTAAGGAGTGCTGTGGTACAATTCTTGCATAAAATTAGGACACAAGCAATCTTCATTATAAGCTCTCTAAATCTCTAAGTATACACTCATTTTCCTTACTCATACGTATGGATCCATGAAACTAATTTTCATGATTTTTGGCTTGTGGCAAGGATTCATGTCTACATTACATCATTGGCGCATTCAGATACTGCGGAGGGGGGCGGGAGGGGGGGCTGGGAGGGCTTTCCCAGAAAATTGTCGACATTTTAAGACATCCAATATATGCAGTTTGAGTCAATTTTGCCCTGGCCAATTATCAAATATAAGCGCCCTTCCCTCTTCTTTCCTCCGTGTTTTCTTTCTTTCTTCCCCTTTACTTCCTCCTTTTTTGGGCGAATGGGGGAAGGGCGTAGGCGCTCCCTACGCCTCCCGTTGGATCCGCCCATGCTCCAATTTTTCCAGCAATAAGGACGTTTTCCGCGAAGAGGGTTTCAAATTTATAATAAAACGTTCTCAGACTATAGAATGTTTTGCTCCCAAGCTTCAGTTAAAAAGCTAGCTTGAATAATGATAAAAAATAATGGCATATCCGCACGAAGTAGCTTCCGACCGATCAGCATCATATTCTTACAGTCCTTAATGCTTGCACTTTGGCCGTATGAAAATTGAAAAATATTTGTACAAGTGGCGTGGTGTGCTTTGCGATACATCGATTGTTATACCATCTAAACCTATAAGAAAGGATCGATAAACAGGGTGTTTGCAGCGAACACTTTAATAATCGATTCTTTAGCATAGGTTTAAATGGCAGAACAATCGATACATCGTAATTCACACCACGCAACTGATTTGTACGTTCACCGAAAAGAAACTCTAGCCTTCGAGGCCGAAAGTACCGAGCGTGGCACCGGGAGCAATCGAAGCTACGGCTCCAGTACCCGGAACTTTCGGCCTCTGAGCCCGGAACAAACGGCATATCTATACAACCCATAACTTTTTCTTCATTGTTGCTCTTTCAGTGTAATTAGGCATCTATTGCAATAGTGTACTTACTTATTCCTAAAGCGAGCGAGTCAGAGTTATCACTAAGGCTGTTGGTTCTATGCTGGAACACGGGGGTAGAGGGTGGATTGGGCGTCGGGGAGGGTGAGGGGGAGGGGGCTAGGGAAGGGGGCGAAATGACGGGCGGGGGGCTGGGGCGGTGTTGAGGCGTCGCTGGCATCTGGTTCAGAGTCGCCCCCGAGCCCGGAGATCCAGGCGGGTGGGCGTTGCAAGACGCTGCCCTGCAAACAGGAAATCGTCTCGTTAGCAAACATATACAGCGCGGATTCTTGCGAAAATTAATTTCGCAGTTATCAGAAGTTCATAGCGTCGATCAAAGGCTCTTGCAAAATTGAGCAAAAGAAGTAACTGCATACCAACGTTGCAAAATTGAACGTGTATTTCTTCCAAATGCAACTATAGACGAGTGGAAAAGATGGGGTGTGCTCTGGAAAGTTGCATAAGGAAACACGTTAAAGTGGGCGTGATTCCCTTCGGAGAAATGGAAAAGCAAGATTTTACATTCTGTCAAACGGAACTATGTGCCGACCAGGGCTGGATTCAGGGGGTGGCCACATGGGCCGCGGCCCATGGCGGCAAATCTAGAGGGCGGCAAATTTTGCAATTTTCTTAAATGTAGGTATAAAAAAATATCGGATTTAGAAAAACGAAATTACAAACGAGAAAAGGCGACAAAATCTCTCATTTCCTGAGAGTGTAGTGATTTTTAATTTTGTCCTCTTTCAGTGATACAAGAGACAGCACCTTTAATTAGTCGAGTTAAGAGAGAAACCAAACACGCAATTTGGCCTGGAACGGCGCGGCGCAGAGAGCAATAATCACGAGGGCTTGAGATGAAAAGGAGAAGCCATCGGCGCGGCGATCGGCATGCAACTCCTATCAGCGCCTACAAGACTGCACGAATACTTCACGCATTACATCAAACACAGTGCGGTCATTGCGGTTAGCGTGAAACGGATAGCGCCTACAAGAATGCATGAATACTTCACGCATTGTGCCAAACACAGTGCGGTCACTCGGTCAGCGTGAAACGCATGGCGCCTACAAGACTGCGTGAATACTTCACGCATTGCGCCAAACACGGTGCGGTCTGCGCGGCGCGGCGGCGGAAGTTAAAATCATTAAATTACATTCATGTTTGTTCTTTCATAATTTTTTCGTTCATTTATTCTTATGAATGGAAGGCCTTGTCCACACAGAGATAGGTTTACAAAACTTAACTCTTGCTAGTAGTGTTGAAAGGGCATTCTCAAAAAATGTGTTCAACACGAGTAAACGCGTCTTATGCACCCCTTCCCCGCTGGCACGTTCACTTGATGATTTTTATTGATGTTTCAATACGAATGAGAAGGGGGCGGCAATTAGGTAAATCCAGCCCTGGTACCGACCGAATGCGGCACTCATGAGCCGTGGGAATGGCGAAAGAGCGTTGTGAACAGGGCTCATGAGTTAAAACCGAGCAAGGGCGACAACGGAGACGGCTTCGTTGCCGCTGACGTCACTGGCGCTTTATAATTCCCATTCATTCTTACGGTCCTCAACTAACGAGAACTCCCATTCCGTCTGGCCGAAGTATACGTCCAATTCCAACTCGCGAATTGTATTTTACTGGAAAACTATGGACATTTTTCTCGTGACCAAGCACGGAAACCAGAAAAATTTGGACTGAAATAGCACAGGCATTTTCTTGTAAGTGATTGGATTGAATGAGTCACTTTTGCAACAATATAATGAAGTTATGTTCTGTCGTCTAGGTAAAGACAAAATGTTATCGTATCGACTGTAAAACTGCAGACGGAGAGACGGGGTGGAAAGGGATGCGTATCTTGTCAGCGGTGTTTTGGAAGCCCCGCTCCAATCCCAAGGGAAACAACAGGAAGCTCCAACGCATTGGCGTCGGAGAGCGGCTCTGGGGGCAGTAGTTGTAGTCAAGAATGAGGGCCTAGACACATTTTGTCATTGATGTACAATCCGACAACTGTCGATTCATGTTTTGTAACTTAGCAGATTTACGTAGCCGGTGTATAAATGTGTATTGGGCTTTGATATGGCGAATACATGGCATTATCACTTGTTGTATACTTTTAATTTTGAAAGCTCTTTGGAGGTCCGCTTCCTAAAAAATCTCTGGTTGATAAGTCGTTTAGCGAGGCTGCAAAAAATTTGCATTTTTATATCTGAAAGTGTAGGTATTGGTTTTTTGTATAATTGTTTTTTTGGATTGCTGGAAAAGTAACGCATACTTCTATAATTTAGGACTGAGTCAGGGAAATATAAGGTTCGTTAAATAGTAAATATTCCTAGTACCGTGTGACACTATTGTTAACGAAAAGTTTTTGCAACTTGTCAAAGAGGTTGTTGAATGATCTTCGAATAACTTTTGATGAGCTAGAGGTAATGGTTCTATCTGCAGCTCGTGGACTTCTGTACGATATTGTCCAGAATCATCTAAATTTTCAAAAAGTGTCCGCTTGTTCGATACCCAATTTGCTCATTCATGCATACAAGGAGAAGCGCATGAAAGCTTTAGCAGACATTTTGGAGATGAATCAAGAATTAGATGAAGAATTTATGACTTAAATCACGGCACCTTAATCACGGGATGACCTTAATTACGGCAACTATTTATTGTCCATGAGATGCAGATGGTTCCATTTCCCTAGCTCATCAAAAGGTATTCGAAGATCAATTTCATCAGCCACCCGTACGAACCACGTTTCTAGTGACCCGTACTTGCTTCGCACGTATGAAACATACAATCAGAGAAAACAGAATTCATCTTACAATAATCAATAATCAGTAGGACATGAATCGTTGCGATGTATAATACGACATTATAATGCGGCATTACTATTGTAATTCATTTTAATGGATTAGGGGCATTATAAATCATTATTGCCACGTCGGAATGAAATGTTGTAGACTGAATTGAAAAGCATGTTGGCAAAATTTATTATAAAAATAGTATAACATGTAGGTACATAACATAAAGGTAATACAAATTAAATGATTAGAGCGTGTATATTTCATTACATTATAGGTATATTACAATCATTTTTGTCATTGTTGGAAATTTTGATAGTTTGAAATTTGATAGTTGATAGTTGATAGTTTGAGAGTTGAAAATTTGGTTATTTTATTTAGTTAAGGTGATTCGATAGACGCCATATTTTGTGTCAGAATGGCATGCGACATATCCCATCAATTGGTTCCATTTTTTCATTTACTCATCATTTTTCTCCAATTTTAAGTTTCGCAATTCTGTTTTCAGGAGACTAAAGCACTCACTTATCAATTTGTATATTTATATTGAGTTAAGGGTAGAGACGTATTCCTCACCGGAATTGAGGAATGGAGGTGTTACAGTAAGTCCGGCATTAGGTTCCATTTCGACATCAGCGACGATCAACGCTACGATACTGGAAGCCAGTCTTCCGATATTAAATCCCTAGCGGGGAAGAAAAAAAATGCCTAGATTTCGCTAAAAATCCCTAAATCCCCAGATTTGCTCAAATATACTTAAAAAATCCCTAGATTTTGCAAAAAGCGCCATTTTTAACGAAGAATCATGATGTCATTCGATGTAGCGATTTGCAATATTTAAATCTGATTGGCTCGTTTGAATTTTGGCGCTCTCTGAAAGCAGTGCTAATCCAGACCAATAAAATGAAAGAATATTAGTTGATTTCTTATTATTAACAGGTTGAATGCAGTTGAATGTCAAGTACATCGAAGGACGCAATCGTTTTAATTTCCGGCTTATTTGCGGGGAAAATAGTGTTGCCAAAAAGGCCTACAAAATATAGATGAAAAAATGTTTTCGATAGTCGAAGCTAGAATTGAGGTTAAAAAGTTGATTTTTGGTAACTTTACCTCATCAAAAAAAAATCCCTAGATTTCCTGAAAAATCCCTAAATCCCTGGAAATTCCGGAAAATCCCTAAATCTAGGGATAAACCCTTAGACATCGGATGGCTGTTGGAAGCATTAGAGTCAACATTTGAAACGCTGCTGCAGAATTTGCCGGGAGTATAATCGAGTGTTGAAAGTCAGTAGAATTGAACAATGTAATAATTGCTTTCCGAAATAAGCGTTATAATAAAAAAACCACGAATCTGAACTGTTAATACTGGAACACACCTTCTGTAAATGTACCTTGCGAGAGATAAGTAAAAAAATAGATGTACTGGAGGAGAAGTGCTTCTCCACAGAGTTTGAAGAAGGAAAAAAAATGCCCAAATTTACTTACTTCAGCATTTTCGGCAAAATCACTGCAATTTCCGAACCTTTTTCTGGCCAGGGGCCAAAATTAAATGATTATGAAGGGCCACTTAGATGTTGTAGATAAAAATAGGACTGTTGAAAAAGTCGCCGTTTTCAATAAATATGTTCCCGGAATGGAAAAAACAGCTCACAAATAAAAGCAAATTGCCATAGAAACTTCTTCACGAAATCACACACACAACGAAGAACGAGGCGCTACAGACGAGTCCGTCCAGGACAAGTTAAAAAATTCCCATGAGCCGAGTGCCGTAGGTTAAGGGCCCGTTCGCCAAAACTAATCGGAACTGTATGAATGAATTGCTCCTTTTAAAAATCAAAACAATATCGAATTGCGATATATTACACAGTTAAGATAGGGCTATGTCCTGTCGTAAGCGGCGACATACAGTCGATATCATTTCAATAATCGCCCCAATGGCCACGATAGTTGTTAGACGTTTACGGTTTCCCTGGTAACCTTTGTTTGCTATCAGCTGATATCGAGTAATTAACTAGGAAGCTCCAACCCAGTGGTTAAAGCTTCCTTAACCGCGAAAACTTTAAAATTCAAATTTTCAAATTTTGAACGTAAAGTACATTTTTTCCATCACGAGATAAAAGCACAAACAAGTTTTGAATTATTGACTGTATCACCATGATTCCAAAAATACAATACACAACATAGCATTGACTAACAATAAAACAGTATGCAATAAAATAAAGTCATGACAAGGAACATAGCCGAAAATGGCGCCGATTCCCATCAACCAACGCGCGGTCTCTACAATGTAACATGCTGCATTGATACTCCCCAGCTGGGACCGTCCGGAATAGCAGCTCTAGTGCAAGCACCAGAGCCGTAAGAAATTAATATGAAGAAGTCATTGGAGAATAATCTCTTGAAAGCTTTTCCATCTTATAAGAGAACATTATTTCCGAAGAAATACGAGTACCTAGTTCTTTCAGGTGTTCTAATGCAAATGTTCAAGATGTAACGACGATAATTATCGATTATTTCTTTTCAATTTGTTGACAAGTTTCGATTGGGGAAAAAACTAGTAAAGACTTAATAAATTTGTTTTCTTTCTATCAAAACAACATACAGTTTTAAAACAATAATAGAGGTTATGTGGACCGCGTTTAACAGGAAGGAACTAATTGTAAGCCACGTCAGCTATTCCCAAATTTAGTTGGGTAATTTATTTTTTTACATGGAAACTGTTCTGCGGATTTTTGAACAAATTTCATTGAATTCTCTGCATAGCACGGAGCAAATTCCTTGAAATTTTCAAAGGAATCCGCAGAAACGTTCTCTCGTAAATATTTAAATTCCCAGATAAATTTGGCAATAGCTGATGTGGCTTGGTTCCTGTCTGCTTAACGCGGTCCAAGTGGACTTATTCGTGATTCAGACGACTTAACGGACTCTACAAACTTACAGAATGCTAATGCGGTTACGGAAGATTTACGAAACTCAGGAACAGTACATGACCCAAAACCGATGCTATTTCCTACCATTTCTGAAGAGTTCCGTGAGAAATCTTAATAGTGGAACAATTTTTAACCCTCATAATTTTGTATTTTGCTAAAGACTTCGAATACAAGAGGCCTCCCTTTTCCCTTAGGGTTATCAACGTGCCCAGCAGCCTAACCTCGCGGATTTATCAATAAATTAAAGCCAATGCATACTCAAAGCGTAACGACGATAAGATTCGCAAACTGACGTTTATTGACCTCGCCTTACGGGGCGGATGAACATGCATAATTGAGGCGAATCGATGCTGAAAAGTACTTGAACGTTGAAAGTTACTCTAAAAGCTGCAATGAAATCGTGCAAGGGTTCTTACTAGGCCCCTGATCTGGTCGTCTTTCTTGCTATCACGAGTACATGAAACGTCGCGGAGAAAATTTAGTAATTTTTTACGGGAAAATTGGACCGCGTTTAGCAGAAAGGAACCAAGCCACATCAGCCCAAGTAGCATTTCTCAACGGAAAAATCGCTGTATATTGCGATTTTATCGGCGATAAAATCGCCAGGATCATCAACATCTGAGCGATTATCATCGATTTTATTGCGATAAAATCGAGCTTTTATCGCCCGACAATTTATCGCGACAATTTCGAAATAAAAATCGCGATAAATGGCAATTTAATCTCGATTTTATTGACAAAAATTGATAATGATTTTATCGAACCAAAAATTGCGATTTGTAGCGATTTAATCGCCGTATATCGCGATTTTTAATGCGATAATATCTCGATATATTGCCACCGATATAATCGCGATAACCAACCGATTAAATCGCTATTTATCGCGATCACTGCTACTTGGGAGCTATTGCCTAATTTAACTGCGGGCAATATAATTTCTAACAAGACAGCATTTATGCGTATTCTCTTGAAAATTTCAAGGAATTTGCTTCGCACTATGCAGAAAATCCATTGCTTGCTCAAAAATCTGCACAACTCTTTGCATCTAAAAAAATTAAATTACGCAATTGAATTTGGCAATAGCTAATGTGGTGTTCCTTGCTACTTAACGCGGTTCATTATGTTAGTAGGGTCCTAAAAGTTTAGTCTGCCGTACAACCTCTTCTCTTTTTAACTGCTTTGAGGCAACATGATTGGATATAGTTGGGATCTCACCTGGAGGGTAGCGGCGATGCCAGGCTGGTGATGTTGGGCGAGCAACTCGAGTTGTTAAAAAGGCTGTTCGACGGACTTGAGTGCACGGAGTTGTTCGTGCTAGTGTTACTTCCTCGTCGATTTAGGTGTCGATTCCTGCACACACAAAATAAATAATATTTGAAACTTACGAATTTAATTTCATCTCCGTAAGTTATAAGGATTCTTTACCGTCTCTGTATAGTTTTATATGGTGAGGACATAATTTCAGGATTGTCGAGTTTCGAGAAAGAGTTTCCCGATGCGTCACGCTTTTTTCTCCCCTCCTAGTTATATACTAAATCAAGCCATGCTGCGTGTTAAAATATGCAAACTTCGAACTGGACATAGTGCTTTAAAAACTAGAATGAGCCGCTGAAAACCTTTACCTTAATCTGGAGGATTCTCTAACATGATGATAAGGAAAAGTCGTAGGAGGAATTTTGAGGAGGTGCTATGGGGAGAGATGAATTTGGTTGTACGCGACCTTTACTCAGAAAGGTTTTGCAAATTGGTCCCACGGCTTATCAGTATGATAATAATTCAGTAATTAAAGGATTCCCGAAGGTGTTAGGGCTTCAAACTCTCGGAAACATGAGGGCTAAGCTAGGATGCAAAAATGAAGTAGGTGAGGAATATGACATATTTCGGGATCTTTAATAGACTCAATGAATTGGTCATGCCATAAGAATTGAAGCTCTTCATGGTCAACGTTTGGATATGCGGGAAAATCGTGCATCTAAATGATATTTAGTTATGATTTACCTTTGGATCCATTCAGTGGGAGAATAGTAAAACGAATGATTTTCACGTGGCTCCATTTACATTGAAAATTAATTTATTCTCCGTTAAAATTGTACTTTTAAAGAGATTATCAACTGTATTGCATTTATATTAATTTTTTATGTCAAGAAAATTGATTGCATTTGTAGGTAAAGAGATAATTTGAAGAAAAAATTTTCAATGCTCTAAAAAGATTTAAAGTAAGCGAGAAAATTACTTCAGACAATTCGCAAGAAAGAGGAAAATATATTAAATGGTTTCAATGTTACTGAGAGGATGTTTACAAGAATAAAACAAACTTTATGAACTTTAGGACTTTATCTTATCGTGACTACGGAGTGAATTGGAGAATAATGTAAAAGGCTTTTCGGAGAAAAAGTATATTCAGAGCTAATTTGTGGTTGAATAATGAGCCAGTTAAATGAATCTTTTAAGGGTTAGAGAGAATCTTCGAGAATTTCATTTAGTTGCAGTGAATTCTAAGGGTGGAAGAGCCCGGAACTCGAGGAAACTAACAATCCCGCTCGCTACAGCTGGAGAGCTTTTATTTGTTACAACATTTCAACGTCGCTGTTTACTCTGTCAGCGAGATCGGAAAAACATGGAAAAAAGGAAAAAAGGATGCATTATTTACAATTCTGCGTAGAATATTTCAAAGAGAAATTGCTTTTTGTTTACATTAAGCCCCGCACTACTTACTTCATCATTAGGGCACGAGAAACTTTTCTGAAAACATCCGGCGTTTAGGTAGCGACTAATTTTTACAGAGAAATATTTTTAATTCAGAGGCTCCAAGTGCTACTCTGTCCGCGGTCTACGCAAAAAGCTTCCAAATTTTAACAATAGCAATAAATACCTACGCAGTTATCGGTGATTAGTGCAACTACAAAATTTTTTGTATAAATATATTTTTCCTCGGCAAAGTGCAAAACTATGAATGAGTGTAGATTGAAAAGAAATAGGTAAACTATAACTACGCTTACAATGGTATGTAGTAGTATGTTGCATCCTAGAGGCTTACAAAGGTGCGTATATTTTTTAGGATTTTCTCGGTACTGTGGAGTATTCTGAAGCAGCAGTGCTCATTTAATCAGATTTTTTAGGTATTCTGAAATACTGACTTTGACGCATTGAATGAAATGAATTCTATTGCACATGAAATGTGCGTTTTTTTTGTGCACTTTTTTGTCATTTCCCATCATCGATGGCCCGAAACGACGGCTCAGAGGTGCGGCATGGCGCTTTGTGCAACGGAGTTTCAGGTTATATATTCGCAAATATGATCGATAAGCTTTATTTTTGAATGAGCTTTTCAGGGAGAATAATGTAATAGGAGAGACTGAATGAAGTGGGGCGAAAGGAAATTATAAAAGCAGGAGAAAAAGTGAGCCTAATGATGTTTATGTTCAACATCATCATAGGCCATGGAAAGCAGTGATTCATGTAGGCTGCGGATGTATTCATCGATGCGCCCGAGATGGAAGGAACTGGGGTAGGTTATTATCCAGTTGATAATTATGTCCTTAGCTATATTTATCAAGGACTAATACATTAAATAATATTTAAAACAAAATTATTGCGTAATCAGACGAAGCAATTATGTTTCGTTAATTCATCAGGTTTACCCATCAGAACTTGTTGCTATGACACGCTTTTACATATTTAATTCACGTTTTTACTGTACATAATTTATGTGAACAATTTGTCACTCTAAGATTGGTCGAATAGAGGCACTGCACTGCGGCTAAAATTGTTAAATCGATATGGAATGACCCTCGTCGATAGAAAGCATGGCTAAGATAGGGACCGATCTGGATCATTCGATAACGATTCAACAGACATTCAAACGGGCAAGGCAAAACAATTCGCGAATTAACACAATTTTCCGCCTATTTTACGAACTGACGAGTGTCTTGATGAGAATTTTCTTAGCCCGGCGTATCAAAGTAGATTCAAAGGCAACTTTGCAAAACCAGGCCTTTTTGCAAAACACACTCCTCAGTACGTCTTACTTTAAGCATCAATAGGCAAAAAATAGTGTAGTTCAATGAAAATAACGTTTACAGTACAGAGATCCCGTATAGTGAGGAGTCTAAGGACTCAGTGGCGTGGCGTGCTTTTCGATAAATCGATTGATCGATAATTTAAACCTATGGAAAAGTATCGATAACAGGGCGTTCGCAGCGAACACCTTAATAATCGATTATTTACCATAGCTTCAAATGGGGAAATATCGATAGATCGCAAAGCACGCCACGCCACTGTAAAGGATTTCTCTAGTCGTCCCTTGAAGTCAGTCGGCTTTTGATACCGTGAACTGAAATACGTGAGTCAGTAACTCGATTAGGCCCCAGATTTCAGCTCAAACGCAAAAATCAAAGTATACGGAACTTGGTAACGGAGTATACTCACTGAAATGGTTGTCTCCTAGGGGTTATGGGTGATCCCTCACTGATCCTCGCATACTGGAGCGCCTCGGCGCCGTTCATCTTACAAGTGTCTATCCTTTTCCGAGGTGGATCACTCGTTTCGACTTTCACTCTGCTAACATTCTCAGTCTCATCCTCTTGTGCAGGCCTTCGTTTTTTCCTATCTAATAGTAGGAAATATATCACTTTTTCTGTGTTGTGGCTGAAAAAGACATGTTAAAACACCGTCAGTTAAGTAAATGCAAAATTGAGCATAAGAATGTACACAGACACAATCACACGTTTGGTTGCGCTGCAGCACAGTAAAAGCACAACATATGAAAGAAAAAATTAGAGGGCTTTGAAAATCATTAAATTTGACACGGAATCACCTTAATATTTACAGATTACACAATGTATTTTCCTTCAATACATATCTTTTTTCATCAATTTAAATGAGAATAGTCCATGCAGAGTGTGCAATCATTTCAAAATCATGAGTTGAAAAACGCTGACTCTGCGAGTTTAAATATTAGAGCCAAACAGAGCGGAGCGGCGTGCAGTCAGCGCGAGAGGCTCTCTTGCGCCTACAAACCTAAAGGGATACCTCACGCATTGCGCAATGTTTGAAGTATCTACTTAGGTTTGTAGGCGCCAATGCGCGTTTGGCGCTGGCCGCGCGCTCGCCGTGCCGCGGCATGGCACCTCTAGCAACTATTTCACAACAGAGGTGTTGCATAGTATCATTCGAAATTGAAGGCGCCCCAACATATTAAGAATGACAGGCATCCATTAAGAATACGTAGCGTTCTCCGCAAAATAATCAAGATGTTACGGCACAAAAAGAGAGCGGTAGTCCTAAAACTCAAGTCCTAGCATCCGTATTTAATAAAGTTTAGCATATGAAAGCAGATTTAGGCAGAAAAATTCGTGAGTATGCCGTCAAGAATATATTATTTTGAGTCTCAATAATAATTGAACTACATTTTGCAATTTGGAACTATAAATTCTAGCCCGGTTTGAAAACAACGTATGTGCCATTAGTTTTCCTATGCACATAAGTGTTTTTCCAGAAGAGCCAGAATTTATAGTTCCAAATTGCGAAATGCAGTCCAATTGGTAAGTTGACCAAAACTGCCCTGCCGAAAAACGCGTGGGCGTAAACTACTGGAAAAAAACAGGTGCACTGACAAAAAATCCTTGACAAAATGTCCTATAATCGATACTTCTGGGCGTAATCTTTCTTTCCTCGCTCATGCACGTCTTAATTGGAGCTCAGAATACGTAACTTTGAACTTGTTTTTAGGGCATAGATCTCGATCTAAGAAATCCGGGGAAATTTCTGTTAACTACATGCACTCTCTATTTTTAAAAGATGCAAGATTTCAAATGCACTGAACAAACACTTCACTACTGTACACTTCATTAAAGAATCGTTGCAAAATTACAAGCGTAATATTGCCGTAAAAAGTCCAGACGAGACGCCACCTGCAAGTATCTCGATTGGCTAGTTTGCGCATTAGAATGGTCACACAACAACTCCTTAATGCAACTATTCGAGCTCTGCGGATGTGCGTGATGCGTACTCAAACATTGAAGGCGTTCCGGCTATTCTTGCCCAAGCAGCGCTTTTCGAAATGGGCTTTTACGAGACCCCACGCGTAGGATCATAGGATGTTCTGTTCCTGTAGGAAGGACATGAACTTATGGCGTGATGACCGCACGACACCGTATACACATTTCTGATTCATTTGAACGCGAATTGTCACCAAAACATTCAAGCATACCGCGACGCACATTGCTCTTGCTAACCAGAAAAGATATTCTTAACGCCTTCAGTTTTGCGAATATGCAACACGGACATCCGCAGGGTACGAATAATTGCATCAAGGTGCTGCTAGCATCTTTACATTTCATTGGACGCGTTGCCCGTGCTCATTTCTGTTGAAGCGTTATGACTAGTTTCATGGTTCAATCTTCATTTAAGGGTAATAAAATGACATTCATACCTTCTGTGAGGGTAAATCGATTTTTACAAAATATTTTAAAAAGAAAATTAGTGCCGTATTTCTAGATTAAGCCTGTCTACTGCCCCATTGTCTGCAGGCGAATTATTGACATTAACAGACAAAGCGATAGACAAAGAAAAAAAAAAGGAGAACTAAGAGATCTTATCGGTGAAAGCGGGTGCTTTCATTGGACAAAACAGGAGGTAAAGAATAGACTAACCGATACGAACCCACGAGGGACCATACAATTAGTCCATCATTTTCCTCATTACAGTCCATTCCATCAAGTCATCTCAGCAGTCAGCCAATAGGATTGCTTCATTTTCCGTATGTCATTTTTGTCTGATTGTCTGTGTAGCTTTGCTTAGAAATGAAAAAAAAAAAAAAAAAAAAAAAAAAAAAAAAAAAACCACTAAGAAACACTGTTTATAAATTTCTATAATCAGGCCGCTGGTGCACACTACTGGAAAAAAAAAACACATTGGATCTAGAGTCCAGACTCTTACAAACATAGACAAGAAAACATACTCTTGATTCAATCATATTTAAGCTTAGATCAAGAACCAAGCCTCTTAATTTGAGCGGATTTCCTTTTGATTTAAGCTTAAATCTGCTTGAATCAAGAGTCCTTCTTCTTGTCAATGTTTTCAAGAGTCTGGACTCTAGATCCAATGTGTTTTTTTTTCCCAGTGCACATAGATGATGGAGGAATACGGTGGCTACGCACCTGGGGTTGAGCAGTTCCTGGATGAGCTTTTCGCGGTTTTTGAAGCAGCCGAGGCTGGAGATGGCTTGGAGGACATCGGTGTCGATATCTTCGACGGACGGAATAATATGAGTTTGGACAACCTCCATCATGGGCAGCTCCAGCTCCAGCTCGCCCTTCCCGCCGGCCGTCACCCACGGATGCCGGTTGATCTCCGCCAGCTGGAACGAGGAACAGACAATGCAAACAACTCATCAGCACGTTTTTATCAATTTCTCGTAATCCCTCTCAGGGGAAGAGGGAGAAAAGTAAAAATAGCCGAAGGAAAACTGAGGAAACTCCCACGGTTTAACGATAGAGCAATTTTAATTGAATCGTTTTAGTGGGAAAAAACGATCCCGTTCTGGAGAAAAGGAAATAAAAAAACGGAGGAACTAATTAGAGTTGATATTTCTCACACTGAAAAAAAAATCCGGCCTTGGAAGCCGAACTTACGGGCTACATAGACATACCGTCCGCCTTCCGGGCTCACAATCAGAGGCTGAAAGTTCCGGGCGTAGCACCCGGAGGAATCGAGGCTACGGCTTCAGCATCTGGAACTTTCGACCTCTGAGCCCGGAATGGACGGTATGTCTATACAGCCCGTATTTTTTTTTAAAATGCAATGATTTGAAATTATTTTTGGTCTACGATGTTTAAACATCGTAATACACTAACAGGCATGAGTACCACAGAGTTTCCTCTTTAACCCTCTTCATACAGGCAATTGAACATTCAAAAGATGGGTTGTTTCCTAACCGAATAAATGTGTCCACCTTGTGGGAGGTTCAAAAATTCCCTCTATAAAAGAGGAAAATAAAAGTGTCATCAAACTTAAAAAACACTATTTTGCAAGAAAAACGAATCTCAAAAATTCTCTGTTTAAAAAGAGATCGCATCGATAGGATCTTATGGGATTGTAGTTTGGTGGGTGGTTTGGGCATAATTTGACTCGCACAAGCAATGCCTTAAGTGAATAAGGACGGGAAAAACATAAATTGGCCTGCAGAGAATATAGGGATTTCATGAAGTTTCCATGCAGTTAGATTTGTGTCGCAAAAGTAAGTTCTGGGTAAAAGTTGTATGACGCAAAAAAAAAAAAAAGTCGTAAGTTGCTTTTGCGAGCTCCTCATTTCAACACTTCGCAACAGCCGCGCTGTCACCCTCCTCTACTCATGTATGCGTTCCCGTCCAACAGATGTTACCAGTCTTAAAATATTGCACATTTGTCTTTTTCAAAACTACCAATATAGATAGACTCCGTTGACATGAATGTATCAACTTCACCTCCAGTTTGTCTCTGATCGTATTCATTGTTTCTTCCCCCCCCCCCCCCCCCCCCTAGAGAACAATTGCTTGCGGTAGATTTGCGGTTCTTAACGCTAACCTTGCTTACAGAAAATCGGAATTCCTTCCAGTTACAATTTGACTATTATGTTTGATTTTTGTTTTATGCCAGCAGCGATGGAGCGGTATCGTCCTGAATTCCTCGTCCATACGCCAAGGTAAACACAAAAATGCACTGGTGCTGGTGCTACTGGTCTGGGGAAAAACCACCTATATAATGATTTTCACTTTATTTGTTTTGAGGAAAGCCCCACCCACTTCTAATAACCTTGCACGCAGCATCGTTGATGCTGCGAAAGTTTCCTATTTCAAACGTCGTAGTATCAGTACATGAGTATACCTCAAAGGTGTTTCTAAAAGAACTATTTTTAAGTGCACATAATTTTTTCTCGCCAGTTGTCAAGGAGTCCAGGCTCCAGACGCAACATTTTGATCCTGCACATTGGTGTACATAGGTCATATCGGAAATAAGTTCACCTGCATTAGACCACCACCGCCTCGAGTGAGAAAAACAATTTGCCGTCGGGTCACTCAGAATAGAATATTGTCTAGACAAAGACCTTTACTCTTTTCAGTCCGTTTCATGTTCGCGCGGTCACTTAAAGATTCTCGGATGTATTAAAAGTTACGGAGGGTCGATATCTTATGGCACGCGATTGCTAAATATTTCAAAGCCCAGGGGTATTGACTTTGCAGCCTGCAAGAAAAAAGGAGTGTCCGGTGTCCGCGGAGAAGACAAATGTGCCATGTACGCGCTACAAAAGACACGCTAACATGAGATACCAACAATTATTTTTCGAAATAAAATAAAGAAAAAACCGACGACGAGAATGCCCCAGATGCGGAATGAGTTCACACTGGAAAAAAACACATTGGATCTAGAGTCCAGACTCTCGAAAACATTGATAAGAAAAAATATCCTTGATTCAATCGGATTTTTGCTTGAATCAAAACGAAATCCGCTTAAGTCAAGAGGCTTGGTTTTTGATTTAAGCTAGATTCTGATTCAACCAAGAGTACGTTTTCTTGTCGATGTTTTTAAGAGTCTGGACTCTAGATCCAATGTGTTTTTTTTTCCATTGCATGCTTGACTTGATGAAACTAGGCTCAGACAATGCAATTAGAATAAGATAAAAGTCATGTTCATTTTTTGCAACGGATATCATTTGATGAAAATATGCGCACATCCATTGCAATGATATCCGGGCGAAACTATTATCTTTGCAAACCAATGTTAAAAATCTTATTCTCACAATTTGCGGAATCAATTTGGGTACAGCCACAGCATCCTACAAGATTCGGATTGATCAAAATTTGAATGGTTTTGAAGACCTCAGCTCACATGTTACATTACAGACTCGAACTTTTTATTTTGAGGAACTTTTCGTTTCGAGTGTGCATAACCCTGTGAACTTCAAGATTGTACGAGTTTCGCTCATAAACAATAGATCCTAATGATCATAAAGTCCTCTTAATGTATAACAGGTTGTCAAGTTTATGTCAAAAACTCGTCATTTAAATTTAAATTTAAATTTTTTTTCTCTACATTAAAAAATTACCTACTTCCGTGGTGTTGATTCAGTCTAATATATTTCAATAAATAAACGAACGACTCGGCGACAACTTTCAAATTGCGCCGATCATGTTTGGGGGGTCAAATCACAATAAAAGAGATCTCACTTGTACTGAATCATATCAGAAGGGACTACCTTACCTAGCTCATAAATGAAAGTACCCGAATGGACAGAGAAATAAACACACTGAAAAGCCGTAGTTACGGGTTATGTAGACATACCGTCCGCATTCCGGGCTCAGAGGCCGAAAATTCGGGGCGTAGCACCCGGAGCAATCGCAGCTCACTGAAAAAAAAATCGGTAAATCCGAACTAGTTCGGATCATATGGAACCACGATTTTGTTCGGCACACACGACCGAATTATTCGGTCTGCTCAAAACAAACAACACTCCGAACAAAACCTGCTTCCATATGATCCTAACTAGTTTGGATTTACCGAACTTTTTTTTTCAGTGACAGCTCCAGCACCCGGAACTTTCGGCCTATGAGCCCGGAACGGACGGTATGTCTATATAGCCCGTAACTTTTTTTTCAGTGCAGCACAGATGTTTTTAGAATTTTCCGCGGCCGCAAAAATTTTGTATTGCAGTATGTCCTTGATCCTCATCTGCCCATTTCCCTCCACCTCGTGTCCCATACTCCCATCATCAGCACATGGTGCCAACAACGATTTCATCAAATTTGACAACGAGCAGACTTAACTGAAAGTGGGTGTATTCTAATCAGGGGAGAAGAGGAAAAGCCCTCGTTGGGGCTGAATCGATAAGAGGCGGCTTTCGGCCTAGGAGCCCGGAACGGACGGTATGTCTATATAGCCCGTAACTTTTTTTTCAGTGCAGCACAGATGTTTTTAGAATGGACCACTAGACAAGGTACGAATTTAAACATTCTGATACATGTTTCTTAGCCAGAATTTCACGTAGAGCACGATTTGCACAACGAAAACCAATGAAACAAACTTTAAACGAAGATATCAACGTTTTCATTTCACATTGGTTACGAGGAAGTTGAACTGCCCGCTGACAAGAAACTCAAAGCTCTATGTGAGTCCAATCGCGCACTACAACGGTTTCAACAAGCTTCTCAATCGAGTAATGTTCATTTCCCACCATGTGTTGTTCAAACCATAAGTAATTTGCTACAGCTGAGCCAAAGCGTCAAGATTGAGGTTGCCAGATTTTTATATCGCAGAGACTGTCATGATAACGTTTAGCGCACGATGTGAATCACGCAGAGCATTGAGTTTTCATGAGCGGGTGGTTTGAATTCACGCACCAAGAATCATTAAATATCTTTGGAAAGAGGTTGTTTCGGTAATTTTCGTTGTGCGCATCGTATTTCACGTGAAATTTTGGTTTAGAAACATTTATCAAAATGCTGAAATTTGTACCTTGTCTAGTGGTCCATTCGCCGCGGCCGCAAAAATTTTGTATTGCAGTATGTCCTTGATCCTCATCTGCCCATTTCCGTCCACCTCGTGTCCCATACTCCCATCATCAGCACATGGTGCCAACAACGATTTCATCAAATTTGACAACGAGCAGACTTAACTGAAAGTGGGTGTATTCTAATCAGGGGAGAAGAGGAAAAGCCCTCGTTGGGGCTGAATCGATAAGAGGCGGGGGTGCGGGGGGCAATGGACGCGCGGGGAGGGGAGGGCGCTGAGTTGCAGACTATATTGCAATTTGGTGCGGGCTCGCCACTAACAAAAGTTGCCAAGTTTGGCACAAACACTTTAGACTCTCCGTGGAAATTCCGACGATTAGTCGCAAATTTGGCAACGCGAGGCCCGGCAACGGGATGCGGGGATTGACAAGACCATTATTAGCTGGAAAAGTAGCGGTTAAAGTTGGGATTGAAATTACTCCTGCAATGGCTGCGCTGTCGTGAGCCGTAACTATTCTCCATGAGTCACCCCCGAGCCTCCCCCCCCCCCCCCGCCGGAATAATGTCGGTTCACTTTCCCTCGGAAAATCGCTCGGAGGGGAAAATCATTGATGTATTTACGACCGAGTACGGCGGATTAAAATGCCAACAAAATCAACTTAACATAGATTAAACCCCGTGGTCTCGGATTGTTTGGTTTAAGATTTCTCCGGGCTTCAATATTATTTCAGGGCGGTTGGAAGTTGAGAGTTTTGTGGATGAGCGGTTTAAATGCGCTTCAGCGTTGCTACTTAATGCGAGGAAGTTGTAAAAAGCGAAGTTTTAATAAAGTTCTATGAAGTTCAGATACTTATTTCAACATTACTCTCGTCTGACTGATTAATAAATATGATGTTCGGCTTTTTTTTTAAAAATTTATTTATTAATATTTCAACTTCTGTATACGAGAAATAAGAAATATTGGTATGAATTAACAATAAATAACTTTGTATCAACTAAAAATCGACAGACGATCTGTTGCCTAAGCAGGTTTTTGATTGGGTTCCTCCCGGAAGGCGACGGCGTGGACGTCCTGTGAAAGGTTGGCGACAAGGGGTGGAGGAGGAGATCAGCATGTGCCGATTGCCTGATGGTCTCTGGGAGGATAGGGGGCAATGGCGATTGGGCGTCGCAGAGCGCAAGGCTGCGCTATAAAAACGGCTTAATGTATGTGTATCAACTAAAAATATATACAATTGTTTAGTCTTATTTTCTATCCTGGACACCCAGGTGCGAACACCGCGGATTTTTTAACCTTCATCCCCTCGTATTAAGCTCTCTCACCAATTGTTTAGTTTTTTGTAAACGTAACAAATGAATAAAAATGGAAAATGGAAAATGGAAAATGAATGAGGGAAATGAAATGGAATAGAGCAGGAAATGAGGAGATGCGATGTGCCGTAGGAGTTTTGGCAGGATCGCTGGTAGTGGTGGCTGGGTGTCGCAGAGCGCACAGACGCGCTATGAAAGTGGCATGTTAGTAGCAGTAATAATGAATTTGTTTGGGATATCTGTGCCTGTTCACCGGAAAAGAGACCTACAGCTCAGAAAACCTTAAAATTGACAGTAACCATTCACCTCAATGTCTAGAGGAGTTGTTCCAAATATTCTGGTGCCTAACCGTTCAAAATATTGGAACGAAGGAACGAAATGGCGGTTTAAATTCAGCGGTTCAAAAACTGCAGTTTCCCGAAAATGATACCTAAAGTATTCACACACCATGTTTAGAGTTCAATAAGTTAGTTTAAAATGCACTGTTATAGCCAAAAAAAGAACTGTGCCGATATTTTATAAATATTTGTGTCCTGTTTAGTTAATTATTCGGAACACTGGAAAACACCTTCTGCATGGGAAACTTAAATCCCCATTTTTCAACTCGACTTAACAAAAATTGCTTTCTTAAAAATTTGCTTCTGTGATAGGTTGTTTTTCCCGGGACGATCACAATTTCTTTAAATTTGGCATGTATGTGAAGGTGAGAATATTTCGATGGAAACAGCACAAGTCGAATCCTATCAAATTGTTCCAGGGGTCTCGTCGAATTTAATCAAATCAATACATTTTTTATCAAAACTTGTCCTGCAAAAGCGAATGGAATGTCTAATGTAGAGCAGTGAATTCCCCGAAGTCAAAAGGCCAATAACCACTTGACCTTTGCCAGCCGCAAGGCTCTTCAGCAATTCTAAAAAACCTCGGGTTGAACGATTGTGTTTAGTTTTATTCTTTTTTTTTTGTCAAAGGCTTTCAGGAATGTTTGAACCGATAGCGTGAGGACTTTACGAGTCCAGACTATAAAATTACTTAAAACAACTTACTAAAAATAATATTTTGACTAGAGTCATGTCGAGGCTAAAACATTATGTTCTGTCAATCTATTTTTACATGAAAACTGTAACACTAAATGGACTGTGTTAAGCAAATAGGAACCAAGCCGCACCAGCTATTGCCAAATTTAATTGGGCGATGTTTTTTTTTACTTGAAAACGGCTATGCGGATTTTTGTGCAAATTGCATAGAATTTTCTGCATAGTACGAAGCAAATAGCTTAAAATTTTCAAAAAAATCCGCAGAAACGTTACGATCGCTTGTAAAAAATGCAACTACTGAGTCAAATTTGGTAATAGCTGATGGCTTGGTTCCTTTCTGCTGAACGGGGTCCAAATGTAAGCTCTACATAATTTGTGTGTCAGAGGCGGATCCAGAAATTTGGCAACAATGGATTCCCCCATTTAAACCTATGTTAAATAATCAATTCTTGCTGGTGCACCTGGCTCCTCCAAGAATCGATACATTTCCATAGGTTTAAATGGAGGAAAGACAATGCGGCCAATGCGAAACGGCACTGACGCCCTTGGGTCCGCCGATGGTGTGAGTATAACCTCAAAACAACGAGTTAAATAGGATCGGACGTTGCCTAGACGGTGCGCGTAAGCAGCGGGTGTTCTTAAAATAACGAATTTTAAAAATGCTGCCTGACTTGTCTGAGAATCGAACTTTATCTCGTTGCAGATAATCGTGTCGAGCCGAAGGAGGCAATATCTGAATTCTGTGCGTGTTCTGCAATCGAAGTATTCGCAAATCGTCAAGTTGCGAAACGCCCTTTGACAAAAGCTCGAGTAAAGGCGGTCCCGCGCCCGACCTTTCAACTTGGCATTCGTGTTGCTTCCAGCGCTTCCTTCATTTCGTAATTGAAATTGGCGCGTCTCTCAGAAAGAACTTGCCTCATTATAACTCTTCGCGGGTCCGTATGAAGGATTTCTCGTAAGTCCGATAGCGCAGATGTTGCCTTTTCATGGCGGATTCCGCTCGTAGCGCCGGGATGATATGAACACCCGCTTGATTTATGATTGGAAGCTGACAACCACGACGGATGCTCCACCGGGACGAAGATAAGGACAGCGTTGCCAATCATTGATTGGGAATTGCTCGATTTTTTTTAGCATTTTCTGCTTGAAATTTACAAGAAAAATACACCAAACTGAAAAAAAAATTACCAATTTTATTGGTAATCAATTCCCGGTAACTTTGCCATTTTATCTCGGTAATTCTACCACAGTCGATAAAAAATATTGGCGTTTTTACCGGGGTCCGGTAAAATTACCGAGAAAGTCAACAATTTTACCGAGATTTCTCGGTAAAATTACCAATTCCATAACTGGTAATTTTACCAAGAAAAAACTGAGATCAAATAGAACCCTGAATTCTTGGTAATTTTACCCTTTTCTTAGTAAATACACAGAGATTTTTTTTTTCAGTGTTAAATCAAGAACCAAGCCTCTTAATTTGAGCGGATTTCCTTTTGATTGAAGCAAAAATCCGATGGAATCGAGAGTATTTTTTCTTGTCAATGTTTTCAAGAGTCTGGACTCTAGATCCAATGTGTTTTTTTTTCTCCAGTGTATGTAACAAGGTGGTAAAATAGTGCTGGGTCCACACTACTTTGCGGTGAAAATAAGGCCAAAAAGTTCAAACAATTTTCAATGAGAGTCAAATTTTGAGCTCTAATGAGTACAATCATAAGACTGAAGGGGAAAAGTGTTCAGCTCATGCAGGTGCATTGGAATATTAAGCTGATGTTACGCTGAGAGATCTACAACGTTTTGTGTCTTTTTCGACCTTATGAAGACTGAACACTCTCCTCCCTTCGGTCTTATGGTTGTTCTCATTAGAGCTTTTTTCGACTCAAATTAAAATTTGTGAGCTTTTTGGCCTTGTCTTCCCCCGCAAAATCATGTGTACTCATAGCACTATTTTACCACCTGAAAATTTACTCAATACCCCTTTTTTTGCAAAGCCCACTGACTGGTGCGAAGTATTTTTGTAAGTGACTGTCGACCCCCGAGTGCAAATTCATAAAAAGACCGCTCACATTAGCGGAGTGTTTAGTGTCACGTTTTTCGTCGAGTTGGGTTACAATTTTGATTATCAGATTTCGACGGAAAATTCTAGGAGCTGCGAACTTCAAGTCACTATAACTTGTGTTGGTTTAAAATTTTTTGGCGTTTGTTCCAAATTTTTGGTAAAATTATCTTTTAAGTTTTAGCCCCAATAGGCTAAATTATGATGTTTTTTAGACTAAATTCTCTCATCTTGTAAAAAACCTCATCGATTAAAAAAATTTAATTTTTTTAATTTTCATTTTCGTATTATTTTTTAAGATTTTTGAAGACAATGCTTCCTCTATCGACAAGGAGGGTAAACCATTAAAATTGCAAGAAAATTCATGGAAGTGAGCAAATAGCATACAAATAACGCACTATGTGGCAACATTTGGAGCCATCTATCAGGAAAAGGAGTGCGTTTGAAGCTTTTCCCCGGAAGCACCGGACGAATACCGCGGTAGGAATAATTACCTCCGTCGGAAACTTGAGCTGAAACTTTCTGAAAATCTTTATGTTCGCTTTTTGCACTCGGCGAATTTCAAACGGTGCACCCACATTGTGGAGGTGTAGTGCCTTTCCAGCTATTTTGCTTTTGAAGTGTTGAAGTGCGGAGGTCACAAAAGCCTGAAATTAACTTTTACAGGAATGTTGCATTTTGCTAGGAGAATTCAGCTGTGAAAGGTCATATTCATACCTTAATTTCCGTTTAAAAACCAGCAAAAGGAAGGAAAAAACCCGACACGAAAGAACTACGCGAACGTTTTACGTGCAGCATGCATATTCACACTCGTAAAAACCGGTATGAGGGAGAGTGTACTGTATAAACAATAATTTTTTTTCTCTTTTTTTTTGGTCAAGCATAGATCATTTGCAATTCTAAAAAATATTACGTATCTCTCAGGTTCAAATACTCGAGTGTTTCTCGTTGATTTTTCAATAAGTGATTGACCCCCTCCATGTTATTTGCGATTCATTCGAAAGATAACCAATTTTGATGTTGAAATCAGACAAAAATAAATTTAATTGTTACAACCGCTCTTATTTGGCTCTAAAATATTGCATTATTGCAGAGCCGGATTAAGGGGGTGGCCACATGGGCCGCGACCCATGGCGGCAAATCTAAGGAGCGGCAAACATTTGCAATTTTTTTAAGTGTAGGTATAAAAAAAAATCGGATTTAAACAAAAAAAGAAAAAAAGTACAAACGAGAAAAGGCAACAAAATCTCTCATTTACTGAGAGTATGGTAATTTCTAATTTTGTCGTCTCTTAGTGATACAAGAGACAGTACCTTCAATTTTATTAGTCGAGTTAAGAGAAAAACCAACCACGCAATTAAATTTGGCTTAGAACGGCGCGACTTAGAGAGAAATGATAACGAGGATTTGAGATGAAAAGGAGAAGCCCTCGGCGCGGCGATCGGCATGTAACGCATATTAGCAACTACAAGACTGCACGAATACTTCTCGCATTGCATCAAACACAGTGCGGTCATTGCGGTCAGCGTGAAACGAATAGCGCCTACAAGACTGCGTGAATACTTCACGCATTGCGTCCAACACAGTGCGTTCAGCAGCGGTCGAACGCATAGCGCCTACAAGACTGTCTGAATACTTCACGCTTTGCGCCGAACATGGAAGGCCTTGTCCACACAGAGATAGGTTTACGAAACTTAACTTTCGCGCAAAGTTCCGTGAACTTTTGCTAGTAGTGTTGACAATAGTAATGTAGTCAATAGGAGAGGTCGGACAAAATTTGGAAACTTTAAATGCTTATAACTCCATTTATACAAAGTTTGAGGTTCTAAAAGTGGTTCCATTGGTTTTCTCGTAAAATTTTCCTCAAGTGGCACCCCTTGAACTTTAAAATGTGACGAAATAAACATCAAAATTCGCAGTTTGTGTCAAAAATTTCATGTTCGACCTCTCCAATTCGGTCGATCCAATGTGAGTTCATCTGCGTCCGCACTAACTCATGAGCCCTGTCCACAACGCATTTGTCCCATGCCCACGGCTCATGAGTCCAGCATACAGTTTGCACATAGTTCCTTTCCGTGAAATTAAAATACCGCTCTTCCATTTCACCAAAAGGAATCACTCACATTTTTACATCGTTTCTTATCCAGCTCATAAAGAGCACACCCCCATCTTCCCCACCCGCACATAGTTTGATGTATTTCTGCCAGACGGAACTGTATGCATTAAGACATGAGCCATGTGTCCCATAAGAATAAACGCACAACAGGGCTCACGTTAAAATGCACATAGTTCCGTTTCGTAGTAATACGTCCACATGAACTTCATCGGCGACCGGACGTTCGAACTTTCACCATCCGAAGACGATTACAAAAAAGAAACCGAGAAAATTCACCCGGGGAGGGCGGGTCTGCGTGGAAGCTCAGACAAAAGTCCCTTTTTTGTTCATGAAGTCATCCGACGGGTTGGGGCTAGGGACACGAGGGGGAAGTTTGTTTGTTGCTAGCAAATCGTTTTGTTAACGGTGGCGCCGCGCTGGGGGGGGGGGGGGGGGCGAGGGGGGTTTCGGAAGTGAGTTGTCGAGCCGGAGCTCAGAGCTGGATGCGAGTGGAGTGAGGATGAAAAATGGGAAAATGGGCCGTTGCGACGTGGCACAGTAGACGGCCCCGATAATTTCCCGGACATCGCTTCGCGAGAGCTCGGGGTGTCGGGGACATTCCACCCGCGCTGCGGCCCTGCGGCCACCACCGTGCTTTGATTTGGTTCTGCTCCAATTTGCCCCGCCGAGGAGCCAGGAGCCCTGGCTTCCGCACTTCCCGAAGAGAGAGCGGGCACATTGTTCTCCGTTCGGGAATGTCTGGTGGAAAGCGGGTGACACAGAAAACTCCGAGGATCAACTTTGAAGGAGTGGGTATAGACTTCGAACTTTCCCGCACGAAGGAACGTGTTACTAGGCTGCAAAATTGACTCAAATGAATATGATCGTCTAAAATTTTTGCCTGTAGCGAGCAAAAAAATCGGTGATTTTTTTCGGTTAGAAATTCCGGGGTAAAAATACAAATCGCGATTGTAATTTTCGCAACGTAGAAATGTGATGACATTATTCCGTTTTAGAAACGACGATTTGTCGCAGGCTGAAAGTCATAAATCAAGCATTTTGTCAGCACAGGAAGATGGTCTAAGTTAGACGATCTACTGAGAATTGTATGTTTTTGACAGAGATTTCTAGGTGTTTCATCACCACTTTGAATATGAGAGAGAGAGAGCGAGAGAGCTAATATTTACATACTTGCAGAATTTTTCCTGGAAAAATCAGGAGAATTCTCAAAATTTCAGTCTGATATAGAATTATTGACAATCTGCCACTGGGTTTTGTAATTTGCGGACTTAAGTTTGTCCGAACACAATGGTTACTCTTCAAGGAATGAGAGGTCGACCTAAAATGGTCGATCCCCTCAAATGTTGCTATTTTCACACGGTAATTAATTTGGCCTAATCAAAGAAATGAGGGCAAACAGCGCCTTGCACCACAGAGTTTGCTCTATTCCGTTTCCGAGTCTCTCCGTTGCGGAAAGTTTTCTGGAAAACAACCTGAAGCAAAGAAACTTAGACTCAAAACTGAAGAAATTGAATTTTGGTCTGAGAGCGCTTCCTTTTGTCTTCACTCACAATCAAAGGTGAGTCTCCTTTTGTGTTCCAGTTCGTTGCTATATCATCAGGATATACTTGCCAAGTATATTTCAGTTGAGCAGTCGAAATAAAGAAAGGTGTGTGACGTGTGTATGATGTGAAAGCTCTAAAATGCTTAAATCAAATATCATATTTATTCTCCCTGAATTGAGCATGATTTCCACCAAAAGTAATATATTCCCATGTGTGTTTATAGGTGCTCAATTTCTTCTATTGTTTTGTTTAAAATACCGTTTAAAATACCATTTAAAATCCTTATTGGATATTAAAGGACGAAACGGACTCCACAGAAGCAAAAGAACAGAGGGCGCTTGAGACTTCTATCCCGACGTACTGGGTTCGAATTCCGGTCAAGGCGATAAAATGGGAAACTATAAACTTCTCGCCTTGACCGCTGGATAGAGGTCAATCGCGCTGGAGTTCACGTCTAGTTAATTGGTCAACTTCCGGCGTGTAACATAGACTTTGCCCAATGACTTTTTTTTAAACTGAAATACATATTAGAAGAAGCAGAATTGACACGAAGGGGATAATGCAGTTACGCATATTCCTGTTTTTCCTTCAATTTTCGAGGTAGGCAAGAAATTTCCTACGTGCAGTAATAGTTGCCTACCCGAGGATATGTGTCTTGTGTTGCTTTTCCAAATCTTTCTTTGCAGTGAATGTGATGGAATCAGGTAGAAGGGCTACTAACCCTAATCTGACAAACTCAGATCTAGTGACTTGTAAATAAGTTAGATGAGGACACACTCGAAATCGGAAGAAAGTATAACAAAAATAGATAATTTATGAGGAGAAGGAGAAGAGGAAGAACGATTGGAGGAAGTAGAGGAAGGAGAAAATGATGAAGAAGAAGATGAAGAAAATAAGTAGAATAAAAAAGAAGTAAAATTCGAAGAACAAGAAAAATAGGGAGAGGAAGAATAGGAGGAACAAGAAGAGAGAGGTAGAGAAGGCCGAGAGGAAAAATTGGAAGAAGAAGCAGAAGCAGAAGAAAATGTAAAGAGGCAGCAGAACAATTTAATTTTCTTCATCCTTTTTGACAGACATAGAGAGAGGGAGAAAAAGAGGGCGTTTCCTCCCCCTCTCTATGTCTTTTTCCTCTTCTTCCTCTTCCTGCTCCCTCTTCTCTTATCATATTCCTTCCTCTTCACCTCTTTTTGTTGTTGCTCTCATTCTTCTTTATCATTTTCTTCTCCTTTTGATTTGAAAACCGTAGACTAAGATAGGTGGAAATTCAAATTGTTTAGTGCAACGAAAGAGCCGATTTGGAATGATGCGATTGCAAATCATTGCTATTTCAATTCCCTGTTCTAAAAAGTATTTGAATACAGAGAATCAACATTTTTAGCCTAGAATCGGATTTTTTACCGAACTGAACAATCAAAGTTTCCACCTCATGTTGCTAGGTCAAAACGTCTAAAGAAAAAAATTTTGGATTTTCGGACACTCTGGGTTTGTACATTAGAGGACTTATCTGTAACAATAGCGGATGTGAAAATAATTACCTTTTCGAAACACGCTTAAAAAACTGTTTTGTTCAAACAAAAATTTAATATGTTTGGCTCTGGCATAATGTACAGATCTCGAAGATCGCACCTCAAGTATTTTCTCAAAATTTTCTCGAAGCCAAAACAGTTTTTTGAATGTGCGTCGAAAAGGTAATTTTTCACATCCGCTATTGTTGCAGATAAGTCCTCATTTTGATTTTTGAACTTTTTTTTTTTTTTTTTTTTTTTTTTTTTTTTTTTTTTTTTGACATTTTGGCCCAGCACCCATCTTTGGGACCGTCGGCTCACGGCCTGGGGGCTCTATCAGTTTTTTTTGTTTCATAATTTTTAATTGAAATCGAAATTGACGTACCGTGAGGCGCTTTTCAGGGTTAACCTCGATGATGCCGCGGAGGAGGTTTTGACAGTCGGGCGGGACGAAATGGGGGATGTGGAAGACTCCTCGTTTGACCTTCTCGAGCAGCTGACGGAGGTTGTCGTCGTCGAACGGCAGGGCCCCGACGAGCAGCGCGTACAGGATCACCCCGCACGACCACACGTCCGCCTTTCGACCGTCGTACTTGTCCCCCTAAAAAAAAAAAAAAAAAAAAAAAAAAAAAAATGTAAATTAATCAATATAAATGAATCACACAACTTAATTCATGAATATTCACACGTCTGTAAGTTGGCCTAATGGTTGGCGTATGGTAGACCAATGGAGATGTTGCATGTGTGAGGAATTTATTTGAATATCAATTCCTATGTAAAAGTTCGCGAGAAACACGATGGTGTCACTGGTTTTCTCTGAAATCAACTCCCAAGCTCAAAAAAAGCTCTCAAGTTGAGGCCAAAACGGAGGGGATATCCCACGCTATCCTGAAAGTCCACCTCTACATCAAAACAAACTCTCCATGCAAAGATAGGGAGGCAAATACATTAGAAGTGTTGCCGTGTTTTCAATTTTAGAGTCCTCAAATGAAGTGGCAGCCCTGTCAATGTATTTGCTCCCTATCTTTGCATGGAGTTTGTCTTGATGTAGAGGTGGACTCTCAGGATAGCGAGGGATATTCCCTCTATTTTGGCCTCATTTGAGAGCTTTTTTTGAGCTTGGGAGATGATTTCAGAGAAAACCAGTGGCACCATCGGGTTTCTCGCGAACTTTTACATAAGAATCAACAGTCAAATCGCAAATTCCTCACACATGCAACATCGCCATTGGTCCTAGATTTGAATTCCAGTGGTGGCGACGAATTGTTATTAGATCGCGGTCGAGTAGATCTGCAGCAACACACTCTACCTACTTGTCCTCAATCCTTCACAATTTGAAAGTCTGGAGCATGGATGTGGACTAACCTAATGCGGTGGCTGTTGGTCTAACGACTGAGGCCAAAGTTAACCCAAACTAGAGCGGGAGTCCAAGCTCTTGCAATAAAACACAAAAATGAAGAAAAATTCAAGGGATCGCTGAAATTTATAAAGACATCGGCTCAAGTTTAAAAAGCTCAGGTTTGCGCTATTCCCTGGGTGATACATGTTAAAATATCGTCCATTCCCTCTTTCTTTCATTCTCTTTTTCCAGGATATTTGTTATGTCTATCACTCCCCATTGATAAATTCGTCAGTTGCGCCAGTCATAGAATTGTGTTTTGATTATTTCAGATTGTAAATCGGTAAACTATAAGAGAATTTGTCTTATCACCAGGTTTCTACGTCCAATTTTAACAATGTTATCGTCCCTTGAAAAAAAATCCTTTGATTTATTTCTTCCACATTATGAAGAAATGGTATTCTTTGTGTAGAAAAATGTATAAATTATACTTCCATGGCTCCCAAAAGAAAGGCCTCAATTTTTGAACGATCATATAAGGTTTTAACAAGCGAGGATATTATGAAGGGAGTCATGTTTTTCAAGAAGATATTCGGTATCCTTTTATAAAATTGAGTCATTTTTGATTTAGTTTGTTGAAAAGTTGTCTTAGTTCAAAGCTTTCCTAGCACTGAAAGCTTCAATTCGCAGCCTGTCTTCGCTGAAATTTTTATCACCCCTCTTAAAGCACTGCTCGACTGCTGCAGTCGCAACTAATGGGGACCGGGCGGGTTGCGTTTCATGTTTTGTAAATATTCATGTCGTTTGCTTTCCCAGCGATTTATTGCCTCGGAAATGAGTGCAAGTCAGCAATAAAGAGGAATTAGGGATTCACCACTGAATCGATTTCCTTTCAATTGCAACGTTGTCACATCATAGTTTGAGCTCCCTGACCGTGGGAAGTTTCAGAGCTTTCAAAGGTAACGTTACATGAGCAGTTTGAGGGCAATCATTGATTCATTTGATGCACTAAGTGGTTCGGAGACGGTAAATGTCATCATTTAAATTTTTTATTCATTTTTGAAGGAAAACTAGACGAATCATTTCAGCAGAATCCACCAGATGATTGTAGACGTTGCATCACTTCCTTCATAATTTATTTATCGTATAGAAAACCAAGCAACGCCCTCACTTGGAATTTACTCAGTATATTCTTTATAATCTAGGAAAAAATTGCAGAGAGGTTAAAGGCGTTGCACTGTGTAGTTTCCTGTTAAAAAAGTAGGACCATGAGATGAAGTGAGACAACGTTAAATACGGTTAGGCCGATTCAGGTTAAATCCTTCTCTTCGGAGTAAATACGCCTCATTGAATGCCATCGCTTAGACTGATTCTGGTTTGATACAAATGAAAATTTAGGGGGTTAGAGAGCTAGTATGATACAGTAAGGAGATAATTACCCTTATCACTTCGGGACAAGCGTAGTGAGGTGAGCCACAACTAGTTTCCAACATACTACCAGTCGGCTGCAAGGAAGCCATTCCGAAATCCGCTATTTTGATGTTGTTTTTCTCGTCTAATAAAAGGTTCTCAGGTTTTAGATCCCTATGACTGAAACATAAAACAAGCGGATCAAAACAATAGCATTTGGCGGGTGAAAAAGATGGAGAAACGATTAGAAACGAATTTAAAAAAGACATGGTGCTAGAGGCAATACCTCACGATTTTTGAGGGTGTAAGGACCATCGCGAGGAGAAAAACAAGGAAGTAATCCGCCTCTTCTTCTCATGTCTTTTTATCTTAACTTGGAGGCTTTACAAATCTGCTTGTATTTCCAGTTAAAAAATTTCATTTACGATAAGTTCTGCTCTGAATTATACAATTTTTATGCAGATTATCCTTAGTATACTGCGTGGCTGACCACAGGAAAAAGACACTAGTTTTGAGTGACTTCGATGCATTGATTTCCATTCTTTGATGGACGTCTTTCAATCAAAAGGAGTGACATAAGCCCTGCTATGCATGGAGTCTTTTGGGTCTTGAAACTCAGGTCACGATGAAGGTATAGTTCTTTTTTATTTAAATGCATTCAAATTGAATGAACGACCGTTTGTTACTACTTTGGACCATCGAGCTAGGATTAGCCTAAGAAAAAAGTAGCCTAATCGCCTCTCATCTTCCATTTTTTTGACAGTAAAAAAATTCTAAAAAGATATTGAGTAAGTATATCCTCCATATCAATCCAAGGAAAATATACAGAGAGTTTCGTAACGGCAATGACTTATTTACTTTCCCAAAAAAATAAAACACGAGATGAAATCAGGCAACGATAAATGCAATTAAGTTGATTTTGGTTAAACCCGTCGCTTCATTAAAATACTAGCGAGCCGGTTTCGTGAAAAATTTGAATTTCAATTTTTTGACCTATGTAACAAAAATAAGTTTCCTATACAAAAGTCTCCAAGCACACAGGTTTCCTCCAATGAGAACGGTCTCATCATTATTTGATATTTTTCGTGATCATCATATGCACAATACATTTCGCACAGCTGAAAAACGCTGTGAGATTATTGAAAAAATGCTTACAGCTAATGTGGCAAGACGTATTGCCGTGCGCATTTGAAACTGGTGCGCCTTCAATATGGTATCTATGCAACATAGACAATGGTTAAGTACGAATAGTTGTATCCATACATTGATATGAAAACTGCGCATCTACGAAAGCGCAAGCTTCCGTGCTTTTCTGCATTTACAGCTGTCTCCATTTCGTATATGATATGTTTCTCCTCCTGTAACTGCCCTGTGAGATACGTACTTGTAGTTTGTTGGCAATTAGGAGTCTAAACTTTTTAAAGATCATTTTATCAGAGGCTCAGAAATGTGTACTTCCGGATCCCTAATTTCGCGTGATTTTTATTAAATTATTCAATTTCAGAAACTTACCATATTGAGTGACTATGACAAAAGTCCAAGGCAGAAATAATTTGTCTAAAAAATCTTCGTGCTTCTTTAGGCGTTAGTCGACACTTTTTCACTAGATAATCGAATAGTTCGCCGCCAGAAACATGCTCTAATACCAAATATCTGCAACAATTAAAGCAATAATTTTTTTAAAGATTTATCTTTTATTTACTTAAAAAGCAAAAGAATATGATCAATTGAGCTTACATTTGACACCCTCTCTCTCTCGCTTTCTTTTAGGGAATAGACTTGGTACCCACACATTCAGGTTTGTGTGGAATTTTCAATGTATAAGTTGCTGATCTCATTTCCGCATTTCTCATATAAAATATTCATTCTCAGATATTGAAAAGATAACCTGCATTTAATATTATAATGAATTGGATTACATCTTGCAATAAGGAACCACTATCCCTGGCTCTCCCATAAAAGCACATATCTGCATAGGGAAACCAATGGCATGTATGTTGTTTCTAAAATGGGCCAGAAATAGTGGCTCCTTATTGCAAAATGTAATCCAATTTGTCTTCTTTTACGTACGACTAGGGCATAGCATTGTTTGTCAGGCCATCTAATACCGAGCAAATTAAATCATAATGGTCATGAAAGCAAATATGCGGTCAATATAAAGGACTCGTCAAATAAATAAAAACAAAAACAGCAATGAAATATTGAATCATCCTCAGGAGAAAGAGGCCCATCTCCTAGACGGTTGTCCAGGTGATCTTTTCCTGAAGGGTTGTTCAGCCAGACGAATTTTCGCTAGTCTCCCCTCATTCCTTCGGTCAACAACGTGCTCCAACCACATCTCTTTCCTCAAACTGGTCGCCACTTGGCAACATCTTGCATGCCACACGCATCCCTGACGGACTTGCTGGTCTCCCAAAGTATAGAATCCGCAATTTTTCTCAGAATAATGGATCACGGAAAAAATTAAATTGCTGATTTAACAATTCAATTGCTAAAAAAAGTGACTGCAATATTTCAACGTAGATTTCACAACACAAAAATGCTATACTTTAACAGCTTGCAATAGTGGTTAAAGTAGCATTTTTATGTTGTGAAATCTACGTTGAAATATTGCAGTCACTTTTTTTAGTGACTTAATTGTTAAATCAGCAATTTAATTTTTTCCGTATATTTGTAAGTGGACATACCATATTTGCGGTTTGTATTAAAATAGTATTTTAAAAGAAGAGAGCGGTTTGGAAATATGTTTACTTCCTTATCATATACATTGATAAATCAAGATTTGTGCAAATAAAAACATTGAAAGTACATCAAATTATAGTGTTTCGATTGCTTTTAGATCATCAGCCTTGAGTCTGCCATTTAACTTGGAAAAAAAAATAAAAAAAATCATTTTATTTACAAATAACAGACAAACTGTGCCAAAATTATAGTGCTACAGGTTGAATAGTAATTAATATTGAACTTTAATACTTACAAATATTTTTTATTCTCATAAACATCTGATAATCCTAACACATGGGGATGGTCTATTAGTTTCATAATGGCTATTTCTCGCTCCACCTGAAACAAAAATACAAAATCATGAATTTACCTTACATGAGTTAGATCACATCACTGAGTGCACCTAGCTTAATCATATTCCTAAGTATGATGATCGCTACAATGCATCTGCATCTGAAAAATGTGATCTCTGATTAGATTTTTCATAGTATTCATCTGGAAAAGAAAGAAACAAGCAATACTTTTAAAGAAAGGCAACTATCTCATTCTAGCATTTTCAGATCGGATACTCGCATGCTGTAGACTTTTCGTTTGTTCAAGAGCTTGTGTAAAACATGTCTAAACCTAAATTCCAAATCCTTTCATGGAGAAGCATTTTTTTAGTGTGCTATATTTTGAGTGTTTTCAAGTAATTCTTGGTTCCTCGTGTGTAAACGAGTAAATTCAAAGCACTAAATACATCCAAATAGCGACAAACGAATAGTAATATTATCCGAAAATGTATGGTAATTTAACATAGCGCAAAGCCAGGGAGGCGCCAACGGTATTTTCGCACACGCGGTCATGTGAGATCGAAACCAGCGCGCCTTCAATATTTTGCTATGCAACACGGACATTCGTCAAGCACGAACAGTTGCATCCTGCACTTCTTACACCGCAAAGCGGAGCTCAGAACTCCCACCGACTTCACTCCCGGCTGTTTCCACACGAGGTGAATGAACGCTGTATGGACTCTGGTGTAAGTGTAAATATCACTCCAATATTTTTAACAGAGTAATGTTACAGTAGCAAATGGACTAGAACAGAATAAATTAAACGACTTAGCTTGGGTTTCAATCCCTTTCATTAATAATCTTTCAGATAAAATAAAAAGGTCCACCAAGAACAAAGTGATGATAACATACAGCAATCAAAGAAATCTGGGTAACCTACTCATCAACACAGGTGAAAAAATAGACCCACTTAAAAAAAGCGGAGTGTATAAGATTATTTGTGAATGTGGAAAAATTTACATAGGTCAAACGGGACGCACAGTACAAAAAAGATTTCAAGAACATAAAAATAATGCAAACAATAATAGAAAAAATCATTCCTCAATATCAGACCACCTGAGAGACTCTAATTGCAACCCAGATAAGTGCAAGGTAAACCTAATTAAAGAGTGTAATAAAGGCAAAAAATTAAATGTACTCGAACAATTTATTAGAAATAGACCGTCATAAAAATAAAGAGCTCCTTAACACTCAATTAGAGAGCTATGTGACGACATTGACAACACCGCCAATCTTACTCAGTTCATACAAGAAGAATGTAGGGAAAACATCTGATAAGAAATTAGCTGATCGAGAGGACGAGAGCCGCGATAATAACTGCGCCGGCGCGGCTATCACGCCGGATTTTCGAACTTTTCAACAATGAGGCAGTCACCTGAAGATGGGCGGCCTGACCACCCGAAATGGCCATCGTGAATAGTAAATAAGTAAGTAATCGGTTTTGCCAAAAAAAGTTTTAAGTCTTTATAATTGAGAATAAATTAAGCCCCTTTGATTCCCTCAGAATTAGTTTACCTAAGGTTAATAGTTGATGTGATTGATAGAATTCCGAAGATTCGTTGGGTGACTTATCAAAGAATTTACTTTCGCCTGATTTGATATGCTCTCCGAGGGATCATGACAATGCATGATTAATAATCCCGGTCGAAAATTTTGGTGGTTAATTTTGGTTGATGACGAGGCCAAGTGAAACTGACAAGCCGAAGGGGTGGTGCGTGCTCCCTTCCATTGCAGCTCCGTTTCTACCCCGTCTTCCTTACCCTACAAACACCAAAGCAATAATTTTGCGCTCTAGCCTTCTTATCAGAGTTCCCTTTTTCTGTGTAAAATATTGCAAAGTAAACGCCGTTGTGCGACGTATAATAATGCGAGGTGTCGAAGACTCTGACGTGGCAGAACTCAGTTTCATTGTTCGGATAAAAGAGGAGGGAATGAAAGGAAAAGCCATAGCGTTTCCTTGCAATATCAATGAAAGAAACAGATCAAGTCGAATGACTCGGTGAACAACTCGGAGATTTCAGGATAGTAGATGGAAATCTCTTCCGTTCTTGAATAGGATTTCGACATTCAGTGCCCTATGATGCAGAAATTTTAGGAATTTTTTCCTACTGATTAAATTAAGTCGCGTCGTAAAAGCTCGGAAATGGATGTAACTGCCCTATTAAGATATTGGTAAAATCTCCTGAAGCTAAATTAGACTAAGCAACAAACTTTCAGAAATTGATTCAAAGGAGTAAAAAAAGCGTGCCGAATATCCTAAATCCAAAATATTAGTTAAAATAAGGCAAGGAGTTTCGTAGGCCAAAAAAAGAGAGAAAGATGTACATCCGATGTATTAAAATCAATTAATGAATCGGAAAGTGCATGATGGTCGATACAATCGACACGATAATATTCAAGATACTCACATTCGACCGAATGTCACTTTTTTCAAAATAGAGATCAAAGAAGACGGACCTACGTCCTTGGTCCATATATAAATATATATAAAAAAAAAATCGAGGATTTTGAGGACCTGTGTGGATGTAACTTAGATAATATTTTCTAGCCTCTCTAGTAATTTGCCGAATTGCTAAAGAGAACAAATGAAAACCCTTCGTATTCTTCCTAGGTGCAACCTCAATCCTTATCTTAAAGACTTATCCCGTCTCAAATCGAAGTTTCTAGTGGCAAGCATTAATGTCTGCGAAATTTCTGGAAGCCTAAGCAACTATTTTTGACGCTATCCCACACAATGCTTTTCATGCTTTGTCTTGTGTGGATAGGCGCACTCACTCATTGTCTATCACGCTCTTAATGCAAAACCTCGACTACTTTGAATCTACCGCAGCTTTTCTTCAATAACACGCTTTCGTTGTTCTCGTCAAAGTCGCAAAAATCCACATGAAAAATCCGAAAGTCATTTGTCAAAGTTTCAGGCTTTGATTACAGAAGCTCGCTGAAAACCGACCCCGCCACTCTTGTCGTCTCAATACGCTTTGTGAAAAAAGAGAGCTTAATAAAGGGAGACGCACATTTCCTTACTCACACTGTAAAATATCAAGCGATGATGAAGCGCCAAATAATGAGTCGTCTCGCTAATCCGCGCGGTTGCCAAGTAGTTCAGAAAATAGATATTTCACCGAATCTCACAGTCATATTCAAAAGAGACATTGCAACCACTCTGATTGGCAAGAGTCCAAGGTTGCTAAATTGCACGAGGGATTGGCGATTTTAATGGGGAAATATGTGGATTTTTCGACCATTTGGCAAGCGCGCCAGTGACTTCACCGCGCTGAGGGGTGGATCTCGCGTAAGGGAGCGTCAAAGCACGGCTTGGTGGCGAATCGGCAAGTTTTAATTATTCATATTTTCAAGCTTTCTTGACTCCTACACATCAGGGATGCAAAGGGGTAAAGTGCTTCGGGCGGGGGTGGGCGCGGGGGAGGAGGTGAGTTTGAAACTGATACTTTCCCCCATTCGAGTGGATCATCGGGGGTGCGATTGTGGGCTTGTGGAATGAGAGCGCCCGGGGGTTAGGCATCCCCGGAATGTCCGTGTCACTCCCGCGGATGCCAAGTCGAAGGAGCTGCCATAAATTTGAGAGACGTGGATCAAAGAAATCCCATCGAGGGTATTCTCTGTAGGTATACTCACGCTCAGCCGAGGAAATTCGGAGAAGATAAGAACTATGAAAAAAAAAAAAAACTAACTTTACATGCGGCATTTTACTTGGATCTCCCTTATTTTCATCTTTTAGGATAATGAACTTCGTCAGAATTGGCTGCAGGTGCTTAGACACAAAGCCATAAAACAACAGAAAAAAAAAAAAAAAAAAAAAAAAAAAAAAAAAAAACTTCGTCAGAAATAATAGGTTGGTTTTCGGAGTACACTTTTCAGTTTGTCACTTTGGAGCCTGTTTTACCCCCAGAACCCCGAGTGTTACAATATATGAGGAGTAAAATTCACTCCGTAAGAGCAAGTTCACTCTACGTAAAAAATAGATTTTACTCCGGACTCACATTATCTACTGGATTAGTTGTCTGTTGAAACGTAGGTATGCAAGGCCGGATTCACCTACTTGCCGCCCATGGGCCGCCTGTATTTTGCCGCCCCCTTCTCATTCATTTTGAAACTTGATAAGAACCATCAAGTGAACGTGCCAGCGGGGGAGGGGTGCATAAGACTTATTTACTCGTGTTGAACACATTTTTTGGGGAAAGCCCTGTCAACACTACCAGCAAGTGTTCACGGAACTTTGCGCGAAAGTTAAGTTCCGTAAACCTATCTCTGTGTGGACAAGGCCTTCCATGTTTGGCGCAATGCGTGAAGTATTCATGCATCCTTGTAGGCGCTATCCGTTTCACGCTGACCGCAATGAACGCACTGTGTTTGATGCAATGCGAGAAGTATTCGTGCAGTCTTGTAGGCGCTAATATTTGTTACATGCCGATCGCCGCGCCGAGAGCATCTCCTTTTCATCTCAAGTCCTCGTTATTATTTCTCTCTAAGTCGCGCCGTCCCAGGCCAAATTGCGTGTTAGGTTTCTCTCTTAACTCGACTAATTGAAGGTACTGTCTCTTGTATCACTAAGAGACGACAAAATTAGAAATTACTATACTCTCAGTAAATGAGAGATTTTGTCGCCTTTTCTCGTTTGTAATTTTTTTTTCTGAATCCGATTTTTTTATACACCTATACTTAAAAAATTGCAAATTTTTGCCGCCCCTTAGATTTGCTGCCATGGGCCGCGGCCCATGTGGCCACCCCCTTAATCCGACCCTGTAGGTATGCTCTTCCTCACTGTTGCGAGCAGAACTCAGCTCTCGGCTCCCGCCTCTAGAGAGGTGGCGCGAAATTTGAATGTCAACACTTTTGCGATCTTGGCCGAAAACATAAATATGACCATCTGCTGTTGATGAAAACGAAAACATTCAGTGCAAGAAAATTCTTTAAGAGTGAAAATTCATTTGCAACTAGTGAGATAGCTGTTTGTTCATTTTTATCAACAGCGGACGGTCATATTCGTTTTCGGTCAAGGCAAGTTGTTGAAAATCTTTCGCGCCAAAGTTCCAGCAGCGGGGGCCGAGAGCCGAGTTCGGGCTGATTGGATCTGGCAGAACATGAACGATGTCTACGGACACTAAAAATTGTCGAAAGTTGGCTGAAGGTGCTAGACACGAAGCCATTAAACCAGCAGAAAAAAAAGAAGAAAAAAAAACCCGTTCCCTCAGATTTCTAAATTGACTTTTGAGGCTACTGCCGGCCAGGTTGGCCTAGTGGCTAGTGCGTCTGACTAATGCGGCCAATAGGCCCCGGGTTCGAATCCCGGTAGTGGCGACATATTTTCATGGAACTGACGAGTGGATCTGCAGAAACAACTTCCACTCGGCCTTAAACCCTGAAAATTTGAAAGCCTGGAGCATGGATGTGCCTAAATCCCATGATGTCTAAGGACAATAAATACTGTCTATCGATGGCTGTAGGTTCCAACGGAATATAAGCCACTAAACCAGCAAAAAAAAAAAAAAAAAAAAAAAAAAAAAAAAACTTTTGAGGCTATGTTTACATGTTGAATCAATAGATATCGAAACAATTGCACCTGTTTGATGTATCGAATACGATATATTGTTGTCAACCAAACGATACGTCGAACCTCTATCGAATACAATCCATTTCCCGCGGAAATCCTCAACGAGGCAACGGAGGACAATTTGAGCGTCATTAGCGCGTTAACCCTTTTCCGTGCGCCGAGGAAGAGCTAGTTATGCAATACCACGACGCAACCCCAGCGGTGGGGTCAAGGGTGAGCGGGGAAGGGGCGGAGGTTAAGTCGCCTCCAGGGCCCCGCAGCGGAGGGGGGCACTGAGAGGAGGGCGCTGGATACCAGCGATAATCCCTGGTTTTACGCTTCAAGGTTGCAGTTGTAAGGACTCTCACTTTTGTCAAGAGAGTAAAGATGTCTCGCTTGGAGGATAGTCGGAGTGTTATCTGGAAAGTCATCCTTACCTCTGTTGGGTCTTAAGCTCGAAATAAAAAGGGGACCGAGATGGATCCCTCAGCCGGGAAAATCGCTGCGTTGTTATCAGTGTGTGCATTCTTTTACAGGACTTTCTCTCTGTAACGACTAGCGTTTTAACGAGCACTGGAAAAAAAACACATTGGATCTAGAGTCTAGACTCTTGAAAGCATTGACAAGAAAAAATATTCTTGATTCAATCGGATTTTTGCTTGAATCAAAACAAAATCCGCTTAAATTAAAAGGCTTGGTTCTTGATTTAAGCTATATTCTGATTGAATCAAGAGTACTTTTTCTTGTCGAATTTTTTAAGAGTCTGGACTCTCTAGATCCAATAAGTTTTGTTTTTCCAGTGAGAGTCTCTCTGTAACGAGGAAATCGGTCGGTCCGCTGAACTTTCTACATTAAATATCGACTAAAGCTAAAACGAGAATCTCTCTATATCGAGAAAATCGGTCGGTCCCTTGAGTTCTCGTTACAGAGAGAAGGTACGGTACTCTTATTTAAAGTGAGAAGTCATGAAGTCACTTTACATTATTTTGACTGTCGCAGTTTTCAGATATAAGAAGAGTGGCTCCTTGTAAACAAATAACAATTGAAATTTTCGTTTTAGTTATTGATATTTTGAGTTTTTCCCTCTTTTGGCGCGTATACGTAGTATACCGCCTTTGCGATCGTTTCGAACCCTACTCGATACAATAACCGAGTCCCTTAGTTCCTTACCGAAAAGTGACTACCGCGAACTTCTGAGATTTTCCAAAGCGTGTAAAAAGTTTATTTATCCATCAATAATTATGATTTAAAGTTGTTTCTCATTCTGGGGCTCATTAGTTTATGTGCAGTGAATACCAAGAGTCTACGTTACTTGGTTTTTTCAAAAAAAGCCTAAGAATGCGACGCGCTGATTTAAATTATGCATATATAAGCAGAATCAAGCGAATTGATTCGAGGATGGCTGAGCAGGTCGGCACTCTCGAAATGAGAATTTAACTCCTCCGTTTTGTTCAAAACGTTGCTTTGACAGATCTGTAACCTCGGTTATAATTTCCAAAAGTTGGTACCCGTGCTCTGATAGTGCAATCTGTGTAAGTGCAATCTGTGATGAGCCTCGAGACTCAATAGACCATTAGCTAAACGTGGCTCATACAGGAATCCACTTACCCCTCTCTTTCCCACGCTCCTGCTCACTGCGTCGGCGTCTCGACGAACAATAGCTAATGACGGTTGCCAAGCGATGCCGGGATCCTCAGCCCGTAGTCCAGGTTCTTATGTACTCCCGTGGAACGGTAAGTGAAGCAAGTGTGGAAAGTATCTTAATCTCTTCATTTCGATGCGTTAAAAAAGAATTTCGATGTTGTCAAGCTCAATTTTGCGTCTAACCCCCCAAAATCAAGATGGCGGCCAAAATGGGGGCTCGGGGGGTGAAAATTATGGAATTTGATTTTGATGTCATGATTGGGGTCAATTCTTATGTAATTTTGGTCGTAGAATCCGAATTTGAGGTCCAAAATACTCTCCGACCCAAAGGAATGCCCCAAATCCAAGATGGCCGCCAAAATCTCCAAGATAGGGTCAAAACTGCGATACGTATGTAAAAGTGCCAAGTAGGGTGTCCTTGGTAGGGTTCTTTGGGTCGGAGATTTCACCTATGATATCAAAAACTTACCACGGATCCATTGAAGCCCAAAAAAATCAAAATGGCGGCCAAAAGGGCTGCCGTTGCGGGGTGAAATATTTTGTTGACGCAAATATCGTCGAATGAGGTGTCACTGAATAGGTTTTTTGGGTCGTAGATTCCAAAAATGAGGTCCAAGTAACAAAATAAGCTGATAGAAGTTCTCCAAAAGCCAAAATGGCGGCCATAATGGCTGCCGCCCAGGCATTGAACGCGTTTGAACAGTAGGGTGTCCCATTTTGGACGTTACAAAAAAAAATTGCGAAATCCAACAGAGATACCTGCCAAAAAGTTGTCCCATAGTTAGAAAAAAAAGCACAAAAAAATCTCAGGGTCGTAGCTAAAGTTTGAGTGGTCCCGCAAGGTACTTAAGATGTTTCACCGATTCCTCATCTTGGCAATCTTGGCGATCTTGCAGATTTTTTTTCGGTAAATGCAATCGAGGTAAAAAGTCGCAAATGCGGATAATGAGACTTCTGATACTATATTTTAAGAGAAAAATAACGGTTTGGACCCACGAGGATCAGAATCCCTCGTTCTTAGCTCTCAAAATGCAAAAATCAGCGATTTTAGCATTTTGTAGTCAAACCGCTGCTCGACCGTCGCTCGACTTAAATATCGCGGCATTTGACGCGCTGTTTCACAATGATCCCATTGTAGGAGTAAAAAGTCCTCCAAGTATGTTCATTAGAGGTGTAAGAGGGTCACTTTGGCCAATTTTTGTTGCTTTTAAACATTGAGCTCATTGTTTAAAATGTTTTTTGCTTTGTTAATATAATTTTCCTGTTTTTCATCATTTTTTAAAATGGTTTAAAAAGGGCGACTCATCTTACACCAAAATTGAACTCCTTTGGCGAACAATATACGTAGATGGTCAAATACTTCCACTAAAACAGTTTTTTGGATTCAAAGCCTCCCAAAAAAGCCGATGTTGCCATATTTTATCCCCGGAAAACACAAAAAACCGAGTACCTATTTCAGTATTTGGAGGCTGTTCCTCACCGAGCTCATTGAGCAAATTTCAGCAAACCTTGAATTTTCATACGTTATGACCAGATTACTAGTGATTATGTACATGTGTTTATCTATACAGCCTCCCACCGCGGCGCGACGTTGCCACATACCATCGATAAAATTCGATAGAAATCCGCGTTTCCTTAAATTTGAGCCATTTTTTCGGATCTTGCACATGGAATACTTACGTAAAACTTAAAATGCAGTATTCAGAGATGGAAGGGGATCATGCCTTGTGGCAATATTCATTATTTTAAGATCCTGCGCTTATTGACGACCCATTTCTTACGAATTCTAAGCATGATGTTTGTGATGTCTCCAAATCTTAGGGAGTGCAAACTCCTTGAAGGACTTTGGGAGGGTAGAGGAATTTCCACTTTGCGGTTTGAGAAAAAAATGGGGAAATTACGAGGCAGCATTCTTAGCAATCGGTACCCGTCCAAAAGGACGGGGGTGGGGGGGGGGGAGGGCTAGGTTTAAGGGTGGGCAAAAATTCAGCATTTAGAACCCGTGTTTTTGAAATGTGGCACTGTTTCTTTTTGGTCCTCAGATCTCGGTCAATGTTTGAAAGTCGCATCCTCGTGCTGCACAACATCATGACTAGAAATCGTAGGAAATGGGTCGTCTATAAGCGCAGGGTCTTAAAATAATAGATATTGGCACAAGGTATGATCCCCCTCTATCTCCACGGAAAAAACGAGTTTAGGGTTGGGACTTGCGGGGCAGGGCCGGCCCTACACCCGGGGTAGGTAAAATTGCTTCACCTAAACATCGAAGGGGCAGGCCCATGCTGAAGTTAAGTTTCAGCCCTACCTGCCTCAGGGCCTAGTCCTACCTGAGGCGGGGCCGAGCACTAACCACATAGGGCTGGGCCCTGCAGAAGGTAGGGCTGGGTCCTGAAGAAGGCAGGGCTGGACCCTGCAATGCGGGAAGGGTCGGACCCCCTAAAAAAGAATTCGAGGATGTTACTCTACTTATACGAGCATATTTAGCGCGCTCTATGCACTGTTCTATGAAGTACTCACACAAAATCGGAGGGACTGTATTTTGGATATTTCAGTTTGAACATTGAATGCAAGGAAATAGTAAATTTTAAAAAAGCCTGAATTACGGCCATTTAAATAATTCTTAGCTCAATTTCGATGGCATATTCAGAATCTACATGAAAAAGTGGTCTAGAAATACTCTTTCAAAGCATGATGGATTGATAATGAGTCTCGCTATGGAGAGTCAAAGAGAGGAGAGTCGAGAAAATGAGAATCGCTAAAACGGGCTGTTTTGAATACCGCTAAAATTCACCCCATCTTTGGGGGTCGATATCTCGCGAACGGGGCGTCAGATGGGAAAACCCTTCAAAATTGGTTTCTTAATATGATATAAAGACCCCGTACACCAATATTCAGCCAAATCAGAAGGGGTCGAGTTTCGAGCTTGGTTGCGTTGACGTGGAATGACCCATATGTATTCCATGTGCAAGATCCGAAAAAATGGCTCAAATTTAAGGAAACGCGGATTTCTATCGAATTTTATCGATGGTATGTGGCAACGTCGCGCCGCGGTGGGAGGCTGTATAGATAAACACATGTACATAATCACTAGTAATCTGGTCATAACGTATGAAAATTCAAGGTTTGCTGAAATTTGCTCAATGAGCTCGGTGAGGAACAGCCTCCAAATACTGAAATAGGTACTCGGTTTTTTGTGTTTTCCGGGGATAAAATATGGCAACATCGGCTTTTTTGGGAGGCTTTGAATCCAAAAACTGTTTTAGTGGAAGTATTTGACCATCTACGTATATTGTTCGCCAAAGGAGTTCAATTTTGGTGTAAGATGAGTCGCCCTTTTTAAACCATTTTAAAAAATGATGAAAAACAGGAAAATTATATTAACAAAGCAAAAAACATTTTAAACAATGAGCTCAATGTTTAAAAGCAACAAAAATTGGCCAAAGTGACCCTCTTACACCTCTAATGAACATACTTGGAGGACTTTTTACTCCTACAATGGGATCATTGTGAAACAGCGCGTCAAATGCCGCGATATTTAAGTCGAGCGACGGTCGAGCAGCGGTTTGACTACAAAATGCTAAAATCGCTGATTTTTGCATTTTGAGAGCTAAGAACGAGGGATTCTGATCCTCGTGGGTCCAAACCGTTATTTTTCTCTTAAAATATAGTATCAGAAGTCTCATTATCCGCATTTGCGACTTTTTACCTCGATTGCATTTACCGAAAAAAAATCTGCAAGATCGCCAAGATTGCCAAGATGAGGAATCGGTGAAACATCTTAAGTACCTTGCGGGACCACTCAAACTTTAGCTACGACCCTGAGATTTTTTTGTGCTTTTTTTTCTAACTATGGGACAACTTTTTGGCAGGTATCTCTGTTGGATTTCGCAATTTTTTTTTGTAACGTCCAAAATGGGACACCCTACTGTTCAAACGCGTTCAATGCCTGGGCGGCAGCCATTATGGCCGCCATTTTGGCTTTTGGAGAACTTCTATCAGCTTATTTTGTTACTTGGACCTCATTTTTGGAATCTACGACCCAAAAAACCTATTCAGTGACACCTCATTCGACGATATTTGCGTCAACAAAATATTTCACCCCGCAACGGCAGCCCTTTTGGCCGCCATTTTGATTTTTTTGGGCTTCAATGGATCCGTGGTAAGTTTTTGATATCATAGGTGAAATCTCCGACCCAAAGAACCCTACCAAGGACACCCTACTTGGCACTTTTACATACGTATCGCAGTTTTGACCCTATCTTGGAGATTTTGGCGGCCATCTTGGATTTGGGGCATCCCTTTGGGTCGGAGAGTATTTTGGACCTCAAATTCGGATTCTACGACCAAAATTACATAAGAATTGACCCCAATCATGACATCAAAATCAAATTCCATAATTTTCACCCCCCGAGCCCCCATTTTGGCCGCCATCTTGATTTTGGGGGGTTAGACGCAAAATTGAGCTTGACAACATCGAAATTCTTTTTTAACGCATCGAAATGAAGAGATTAAGATACTTTCCACACTTGCTTCACTTACCGTTCCACGGGAAGCTTTTTTTGAACATAAGAACCTGGACTACCGGATCCAAGTATAAAATTGGTGATGTATTACTTCGCCACTTCGTCGCATTCCTTTCCGATTTCCAACCGTATAGAGTCAATCCACCGTTGAAACAGCAAATGATGAATAGGAGTCACGAGAAACCATGAGTGTCATATGAAAGCGTGCTATAATCGGGTCATGTACTGCGTAAAGCAAGAATTGCACCGTCTGATTACTTTGCTCTCATTGGTTATCCCTTATGTACGTCATGATTGATTGCCTCCGCATTTACCCCATTTTATCGGTTGGTGTGCTCATCTTCTTAGAGTTTGTCTATACTTCTTCGCCGTTGCCTAGTTCCCGATTTCACTGCTATGTCTGTCCGCCATTTTTGCGAGTAGATTCCGAGCTTCGTTTTTCGAGTCCTGTTCTTTTCTTTTGCGTGATTTTCATCGTTTTATTGAAAGTTTCAAGTGTGCATCTGTCTTCCTGCACATCCAGCAACATCCACGGTAAGATTTTTTTATATTTACTGCTGTATTTATCATCCACAGTTCGTCTTATACATGGCTCTTTGTCTACAAGGGAATTCAGCCCACTATGGCATCAGAGTAGTGCTATTGCATCAATAAGTGAACATGTGATTCTCATTACCTTCAATCCACCGGGCAATATCACCTTGAATGAAGAATCAAAATTTTTCATCATCTTATTTATTTAATGTGACAATTAGACCAAAGTCCCGTAACCCCTTCTTGGAAGGAAGCCCATTTGGTTCACGTCACTAATTACTGAACATATCAATATTGGGGCTATTTTCAATCTAAGTGATGGATCATGCTGTATACTTTGGAAATTTTGATACAAGTTTCTATCATGGGGTTAAGTGAAACTTATTCGAAACATACATGTCAGTACTAGGTTTGTATATCAATTATACCACAGTAAACAACCAGACTTGATCAATACCATTGTTGAGGTATCGTTTTAGATGCATTGTTAATCTCAGCCGACTTAAAAGTACGAAATTGCATGATGCCATCATGAGTATGACAAAAAAGTAGACATCCAGCCGCTATTCCAGCAATTGCGTTGTTGCGGTTAAGCCAGTTGTGTAGCGATGCCCAGAGCTCACTGGTTCACTGGCCAACTCGTCAGTCTCACAGTTGCTCAGCGCACCATCACATAGTATTGAATCATTGTGACCGTTTAATTTTAATTTCATCTATTCAATAATTTTCTTAAGTAAGACATATGAATTGATTCTTCCAAAACCTTTGATGATTTTCCAAATAAAACTCCTCCTGCATTATTTGTTATCGGCAGCATGTAGGTAATATAATGGATGGCATTTAACATTGTATTTTTCAATCCTCTATCAACAAGCCATAAGTTTTTCTTCATATCTAATTTTTCCCCAATGCTTTGAAGATGAGAATTAAATTTTTTTTTGTGAAATGCTTATCTTAGCTAAATAATTTTTTTGCAGATGGTTCGTAAAGTAGCGCCAAGAAAAAGAAAAAACTTCCAAAGCGAGAAAAATACTCCGCAGCGCAAGGTGCTTAAACTTCAACATGACGAAGCAGAAAACCCTTTAAACGTGAGTACTATGATTTTGTCATGGGAACGGAGTTCCCCATGATATTACAATCGTTCCGTTGCTTTCGCTATGGGATTCCCTATACCTCTGCGACCTTGAGCGTTTCGCCCAGTCTCCGATTTTTGGTTGATTTTCCGATGTATCAAAAACCGTTGTATTTTTTAGCCAATCATGTCTCTACGTCAAGTTGTGTTGATTCCTAAAATTCGCTTTCAGCGAGTTTTTTTCCACCTCGAGATGTCGTGTCTGACTGGTAAATCTGCGCAGAACCACGAAGTTCCGTTTTTAGGCAAATTCTTTTTTTTGGGAGGTTCTGATTGGTTATTTTTCGCCATCAGTCTTCTGTTCGTTGGTGCAAAAGATCGCCTACCTCGTTGCTCTTGAGAAGCCGCCATTATCCCACCTCAAATTTTAAACATAGATATGTCACTTTTGCAACTCTGCTGCATTCAATCCTTTCAAAATTAATTCTGCATTCAATAATTCATGAAAATTTAGTCAAGATACTTTCTAAATTGCATCTGAGCAATATTGAGAGTGTAAAATCACATCTCACCTATCTGCCTACTATGTTATCATTTACATTATAATAATCATTATTTGCCGTCGTAATCTGTATTTTTCTTTTATAATCATATTTCCAGAAGATACTGATATTGACGATGTCATCTCCGAAGTTGATGAACAAGATAACAATAAGAAGAGTACCTGGCATTTTAACGGTAAGAAAAAATTTAAATGCGAATACAATATACACTTGTAAGTTGATGGTGTAACTGCAGCAATACATATCTCCATTTGCAGCGTTGCAGAATTCCTGGCACATTTTATTTTCTACTTGGAAAACTACTGAACATCATGGTTTCAAAATTTCAATGATTTTCCTTTTTTCTATGAAGAATATTCTATGAAATCTTCAAGCCATGATGTTGGTTTTGTCTCCTTTTAAAATATGAAATTTTTGCAGAAATTTTGAAACACTGAAACCAAAATACGCATATTTACAGTTTCACAGTCAAAATATTACTTTTTTAAAATATAACATACAATATTCTTTTTGCTTCAAGAGAAATAGATTAATGTAAAATATGAATCAACTGTGGTTATGCATAACTGTGCATCGCTGATGTGCTTGTCTAGATCATTTAATTATTTGTACCTTAACACAAATTAAGAGGATGTGTTCAATGATTAAGCCTCCTTTTCCAAACCAATGAAAATATGCCTGACCAAAAATAATCCACCCTCAAAATATTTTCTCCACTATTCTGCCGTGCTAAGGAAAAACGCCATATGAACCTCCAGACATTGCCAAATCTCCTTCGACAAATCACTAAATTTCAAGGCAGTTTGTAAATATTTTTTCTTTCAATTTCTCAAGTATTTTTGCTTGCAATATCATCATAAAAGTCTGCAAATTTCTAGAAAAAATATTGATAATTATCGTCAAAAATAAACATTTTATTGGAGGAAATTAGGCAACTCCCTAATGTTCATACAACATTCTTCCTTGGCATGGCAGTATCGTCTATCCTGGTTACCTCCTTTTTGGTTTCATTCATGTTCAATATCATACGAATAGTAATTACGTGTCTTATCACTGATGGACAGAAACAGGCTCAAAGAAATCATGAAATGTATGTACTATTCTTAGATAACATGCTCTCTCCTCTGTTTCTCTATAATTATTGAAGAGTTAAAATATCAGCAAGTATCATGGGTTTTTATTCCTGTAATGACATTTCTTTCCTATTGATTTCTATATCTTCATTTTTTCATGTAACTATTTTCAAAATTCATTTCTTATTTTATATTGTACATTATGTTTCATAAACATTAGATGAGTCTGCAGTAGACGTAAACATGCCGATCACACAAATTAACACAGACAAAAATCAAAAGCCTATAATTGGTAAAGTAGTCTCGCTTACCAGTCTTGCTTCCTATAAAAGCCCCCAGAAAAATGGACTAATAATTAAGTCCATCCTTCAAGATATGTCTGGCCAAATGGGCCTGTTGCAAACTTTTGCTAGAGCAAAACTAAGAGTTGTTTCTTACAGATAATGCCTCCAAAATCACGATAAGCGCATCGGTAAAGTCTGAAATGCACTCACAACTTCACAATCTGCCTAAGAAATTTGCGGTTTTTTGAGCTTCCCGCTTCGAAAACGATACTACGGTACAGGTGAACATTTTGTTAGAGGAGCCGTTCCATTGGCGGCAATACTCATCATGGCCGACGCCAGTCCGCCAAAACACGTGTGATGGGACGAGATAACATCTGAACAGGATTAAATCAGATAACAATCGGCGTGTTTACGTTTATATTTTCCTCGCCCGCCTTAATTGATCTTGAACTCTCCTCGAATTACTCGCGGAACTGCGCAAGCGTCGGCCATGATGAATATTGCCGACGATGGAGGGACTCATCTAACAAAATGTTCACCTGTGCAGTAGTATCGTTTTTGAAGCGGGAAGCTCAAAATAACGCAAATTTCTTACGCAGATTGTGAATTTATGAGTGCATTTCAGACTTTGCCGATGCGCTCATCGTGATTTTTGAGGCATTATCTATAGGAAACAACTCTTCATTCTGCTCTAGCAAAAGTTTGCAACATGCCCATTCTGTTAACAGGATTCAATGAACAAGCTGAAAAATTAGCCTCAATTTTAGAATTGAATGAAAGTTATCAAATATCGAAGGCAATAGTAAAGCCTGCTGCACCACTCTTTAATAAAACAAGTCATCCCTATGAATTAATTGCGTCCCAGAAAACACAAATCGAACGAGTCAGCAAAAACAAGGTCAATTTGCCTGATGTCACTCACAATTTTGCTGCATTTGAAGACATTAATAATAACTTGATTCCCCAAAATACTATTGTTCATGTCGAAGGCACTGTTACTGAAGTATTTTCTGCTTCCTCCGGCATAAATACATATCAGAAACCATATGAACGCAGAGCAGTAACACTTACAGATTATGCTGATAATAAACTTAATCTTATTTTATGGAACGCCAATGTTAATATAATTCAGAAAGAGCATATTGGCCGCAGAGTCAAAATATTTGACACGAAAATTTCCTTATTTCAAGAAGCTGTCTATGTAAATGCATCCAACTCTAGAATGGAAATAGATTATTAATGACACACTTCTCCAATTTTTATCAGTACAAATTCTTAACTTCATAACAAATTGATAACTTGTAAATTTTACAAATATTTATTAAAATTTATATCTTTTAAATTTTTCATTCAGTATTCTTTTATAAATAAACAATGTATCATTTTCTCATATATGTCCAGTTTTTATGTAGTCTATAAATATAATGTTAATAAAATCGTCTCATTTTTACAATAACTGTGTACACATTTGTTTTAGATCACAAACCTGAGTGCCTTAGAGATATGACAGGATTTTTTGGCTCCTTTATTGTGACAAGTGTGCAACATCCAAGGTACGAATTATTGACGCGCCATATCAACACTTTGTGTTGGATATCTCTGCTTGTTTTCATTTAGTCAATTAACATGCACATAGATCCCCCCCCCTCCCCAGATAAAAGGGCATTTGATCTGATTGACAGAATTAATGCGCTTTGCTCTTTACGCTTCTCCATTGTCTTTCATGATGATTCAAGACAACCACATATTTAAATGTATTTCACGGTATTATAATGGAATATAAATTAGGGCAAGTTAGATGTTGGTGTTTTATTTGAATCGGAGAGTTTGGAAGTTATATCGATTATGGATGGTGTCTCATCTGCTTAAAATTCTTGACAGCGCACAAAATTCTCCATTTAAGGGTACCTAGCAAACAACGTCATTTCCTCGTCGATTTATTTTAAAAAGCTCTTGAATCATTCATGTAGGACTCGAATCTTTATTCGCGATCCTTGAACTACATTCGCTCCGAAAGTATATGTTGTGGCGCATCACGCTCTGTTACATATTTATTGAAGTCCACCACAAGATAGGGAGGCTTGATAATTTTGACCCATTTCTCCAGTGAAGACAACATTACTATCTTTTTACCACATTTTGACAAAATTACACACCCTCTACCATCTGAGAGTGGTAAAAATTCTGAAAAGGAAAGAAGAACAATGTCCGGTGACAGTGGCGAGTTGTGAGAGATCGATTATCAATACTTCTATATTTATAGCTATGGTAAAATATCGATCATGAAAGAGTTCGTTGCGAACACCTTGTATCTCGATCTTTTTCCTTACGTTTAAATGGCAAATCGATCGATAAATCGCAAAACACGCCACGTAACTGGGCTGCACGACACTTGCGCACACTTTTCGTACCGATAACGGTTGCGCACAAAATTCCGAATTTTCATTTGCGCACAGTTTTACCGATAACGTTTGCGCACACTGCACTATGTGGCAACGCTGCACCTACGCAACGCGAATCACCCGACACCGGGCCCGGGTTTGTTATTGTCGGCGAGGTGCATTATCGTGTTGTGATAAGGAAGGTCCACGACAAAAGGAGGAAGAGGTGTGTCTGGAAAGGAGTAACTCAGTAACCTGCGGACCGTTGCTGTCAACACAGTGCCGAATTTTAAATTGTTTTAATGTGCAACTTTTTAACGTGTTTTAGCTCGAGTTTTAAACAGTTTTAATGATAATAATCGTTTTTAATAATCGTGAGTTGTTTGACAGCATATTTTAAACCGTTTTTATTCCTTTATTCGCAAGTGTGTGTGAGTGTATTTCAGTTAAAATTTAATAAAATGAGTTCTGATACGGGCTTTCAGATAATGAGAAGCAATAAAGGCAAACCAATGATACTAGTCGAAGGCTATAAATTCCGACAATTTCGCGTTAAAAAAAAAAATATACATTGGCGGTGTTCGAAAAAAGAGTGCCGGGCTACGATCAAAACAGATGTACCGATGACTACTTTGCTTGAAACGACCAACAAGGAACACAGACCGCAACATGCTCCACCAAGTGATAAAGAAATCGAGCTGCAGCTTATAAGAACCAGTCTGAAGAGAAAAGCAACCGAAAATCTAAATGAACCACCATTGAAATTGATACGCCATGAGGTTGAGAATTCAAAAAAGGTAACATTTTCTGACCTACCGTCCCTTTCACAGTCCAGTTATCGCGCTAGAAAAAAATTGAAGAAACCCGTACCAAAGAACATTGATGGGGCTTTGGACGGGATGGCCAGTACGGTAACCTCTTCCGATGAAAAGATTATTAGAGTTGATAAAAAACATCAGATTGTCGCCGTAACATGTAAAGAAAACCTGCAATTTTTGGTCGACTTCGATGATGTTATTTTGGGAGACGGAACATTCACTTATGCTCCCAAGCATTTCAAACAAACTTATACAATCCACGTGTTCCATCGTGGCTTTTATTTGCATGTTGCCACGTTCTTCCTCCCCTCAAAAGCGGCAGAAACTTACTCAGCTATGTGGATTTATTGAAACAAATGTGTGTTAAACACACTGGTAAAGAATTGAACGTTAAACTTCTCCTACTTGACTTCGAATCCTCCGCTCACAAAGCCGCTAAAGTAGCTTTCCCTAATGCAACGATTAGGGGCTGCAGATTTCATCTGGGCAAAGCTGGTGGCGGCGGATACAGAAATATCCAGTGCTACGATATGCATTCACTCGGTCAGAAAAAAAAGGAGAGCAGTTAGAGATTCAATCATGGTTACAGCTATTCTTCTCTTTGTCTTATCTGCCCGCCAATGATGTCCCTGCTGCATTTGAGCAGTTGGCCAGTGCTACTCCTCATGTAAGTGGCGCCTCTGCATTTGTTGCTTACATTCGAAAAAATTACATAAAACTCGAAGATGTTCCCCCCTCATCTGTGGGCCAGCCCTTACACAAGATTCTTGCACAACGACTAATGGGGTTGAGGGCTTCAATAGTAAACTTCAAGGCGAGTTTTATTACCACCATCCAAGTGTGTACGAAGCAACTGACCAAGTTTTTAAGGCCCAGACTATTGTTTCTTTAAAAATAAAATCCGTACGGAATGGCGAGTTGTTCAATAAACGCAAGGCTCAACAAACGAAAGATGATGAAGTTATTGTGCTGACCAGTGCTTTTCAAAGTAAAGACCTCGATATAATGGAGTTCCTTGAAATGATCCGTGATGTGAAATATGCGAAGCAAGATGCATCAGACTCAAAAAATGACTCGGGAGCTGAAAATGACTCCTTCAATGAAGACGATCTGGACGAAGAAATTTCCTTTCATGAACCACCCACCAGCCATCCTGAGAATACTATTGGCTCCAGTTCAGACTCCTTCAATGAAGACGATCTGGACGAAGAAATTTCCTTTCATGAACCACCCACCAGCCATCCTGAGAATACTATTGGCTCCAGTTCAGACTCCTTCAATGAAGACGATCTGGACGAAGAAATTTCCTTTCATGAACCACCCACCAGCCATCCTGAGAATACTATTGGCTCCAGTTCAGACGACTCTGACGATGGCATTTTCTTCCGGCGAGAGTATTTCCTTTCATGAACCACCCACCAGCCATCCTGAGAATACTATTGGCTCCAGTTCAGACGACTCTGACGATGGCATTTTCTTCCGGCGAAAGTAAAACCAAAATCTGTAAGTATAGCCAATACTATTTATTCAATTAATTTAACTATTTTTTACATAATTCATGTGGAAATAAGCACCTCACACACACTCTCAAACTCACTCACTTCTGTTTCATCACTCGTTTACTCGCCCCCTCTGGTCGTTTTAAACAATGCGTGCGTATAAATATGCTCCGTATAATGCAGCGTTGCCACATAGTGCAGTGTGCGCAAACGTTATCGGTAAAACTGTGCGCAAATGAAAATTCGGAATTTTGTGCGCAAACGTTATCGGTACGAAAAGTGTGCGCAAACGTCGTGCACCGCGTAACTGTCCTGTGAGAAAATTTCTATAGATCGTATTCGATACATCAAACGGGTGAGATTGTATCGATATCGATCGGTTCAAAAATAAACATAGCCTCAAAAGACAATTGAGTAATCTGACAGAACAGTTTTTTGTGATAGATTTTTGATTCGTATGAGTCCTAAAGTAGTTATATTGCTACGAAAATTCTCATTTTCAGCTTTTCTGACAAAAATCCTAGCATTATGGTTTGAGATTATGTTCAATTGTTTTGAATCAAACGATACATCGAACCACTATTGAACACGATCCATTGGAGACTTTGTTGTGCACATTATCTCATTTCCCGCGAGATAAACGATGATGATGCCAGTTGATCATTTTACTGATTTTGCTACATTTTCCCTCAAGACGTACATCTAAACGCATCTCGGTAAGCAATTTTGCTTGTATGGTCAGATTGGCGAACAGGTGGGTTTCAAAACACCATTACTCGTCGCACTGTGGATTGCAGTGGCACCTTAAAAGGAAGCCCAATTGCTTAGTGGAATAAACCCTCATCCGCATTTCTACGTGGGCACTGTCAACCATTAGGAGCACTTCCGAGTTCCAGCACCTCCGTTGCAATGGTGGGTATGTCTCCATTAATTAAAAATCTCCGTGTTTAATCGCACGACGGTTTGTTTGCCTTGTTAATTTATTTGAAGTGCAAATTCTTCCGATTAGCACTGAGCAGTAGTAGATTACGTTGCTTGAATGATAATTTTGTGCCTCAAAAATTATTATCTAGCCTTATTCTATAAAGCCTTGCAGCCCTGCGTTGAGATCCACTCATTAAGATCTTATGCAAGGGACAGGTATCAAGTTCATATTCGTACCCTTTAGGTTCCATTTGCAGAAAGAACTCGCAGTTTTTCTCATAACTTTTGACATTTTTATTATTTATTTATTTTTGTCTTCGCCGTAATATACTTCATGAAGCGGGAATATTAAAATTGCGCGAATTATCTACGCAAACTGAGAGATTAGGAGTGAATTTCACTTTCTCAATGTGCTAATCGTGATTTTTCAGACAAAAGATAACTCCTTTCAACACGCCAGCAAAAGTTCGCTAGGAGCCCCTTTTTAGAGAGTATTTTCGAGGGGACATTGAAAAATCCCATACAAAAAGTATGATAAAAAATTAAAAATAAAATCACAAGCAAAAAAGTGTATAATATCGAGTGTGAGTTCAAAAGTCGCAAATTCAGGTATGTATTTTTTAGTTTCACCACCAGCTGGATATCCAGTCTAGAGAGTAATAATTGTCGCAGAGACAACTTTCACAAAAAAAAAAAAGAGAAATAAACTTCGATCAAGAGGTGTTCAACTGGAATTTCACGCCTCTGTTTATTTAACGTTGTTTGAAAAGTCTAAAATAACTCTCAAGTTCTCGCGTGAGCTCCCAAAGATAATTGATGGAATCGTGCGCAAAGGATTATGAGCTTATTTAGCTTGGAGGTGGGCTTCAAATTTTAAAAGTTTTCTCCGCCCTGTGAAACCTATTTAAATTCCCACGCTCCCTCGTTTTTTTCCATCCAGCCTCACTTTCCGCGTTGAAAGTAACAGCTCGGCCACTCTCACTAACAACCCACTCAAAATAATCGGCCATCATCCCATAAAAAAAATCTTCTTTTCTCCTCTACACTCTCTCGGCTCACTTTACCGTGGTGGCTCGCAAAAATTTGCTCTTGACGTTCACTCATAACCGAAAAAATTGCCCTGCTGACAGATTATTGAAATTGGTAGACAAAGCAATAGACAACGAAGACAAAAAGGATATGGAGGGGTCCTATAGGTGGAAGCGGGTGGTTGAAATGGACAAAAGAGGTAGGTAATAGGCTTAACGGCAACCCACGAGAGGCCCGATAGTTAGTTAGTCCATCATTTACCCCCTTAGTCTATAAGAACCACCCATTTCAACCAATAGGATCGCTCTACACTCCTTATGTCTTCTTTGTCTATAGTTTTGTCTATACATTTCAATAATCAGCCCGCTGGGTGGCTTGGAAAAGTATTGAAAATTCCATACAGTTGAAACAGCTTTAGTTCAGACTATCTTCAATACAGGAACTGCATGAAAATTGACTCAATATTTTGCATTGCTTCAGGAAAAGGAATGTCTCCAGTTTTAGTCAAGTTTTCACTCTGATCTCATGTTAAAAATACAGTCTGAGTCAAATAATTTTAACATCGAGAAGAAGCGCGTGGGTTTGCAAATAATTAATGACGTATAAGGAGTATATTTTGTTGATGAAATAGTAGAGTAAGTCAACCCTTAGATGCCTGCATGCCGAGTCAGATTGATCCGAGGCTTGCCTTGAAACATGTTTCCCGCGGGTTTTATGGGGCCAGCGCATATGCCCTTTAGACGTAGGTGGGTCTACAAATGCATCCTAAAAAAAGAATTAGGCACTAAACTAAAAAAAGAAAAAATTGAGTGTCTAAACAGTCGAAGAAAGTCGAGATGTAATCGGAACTCGTTTTTTAATTTCTTTCTCGAATCTAAGAGACATCTCATTGCCAGCATAGAGCGGAGCGTTGCAAGTTTACGCTTCGTGCCATCGCGCCTTCAATTTTGCAGATGCAACACGCACATCCATCGAGCACGAATAGTTGTATGTCTGCGCCGCGCCGTCATCAATGCGCGTACATTTACGTGCTCTATTTCCAAATTGTTTCCAATTCCTCGTTTTTTCGTTCGTCTTATTTATGTAAAGATGCTGCAAGGGCTACTTTGAACAACGTAGCCCAAGATAGAAAAGACGTACTTGAGGTTTGTTTTTTTAATTTTCTCCCAAAACCGAGCAACACTTCATTGACAGCATTGAGCCCTTGTCCTTTACGGATAAATTAATAGAGGATAAATCTAAGAGAGAGCTCCCTTTACAAGTTTTTCTCAGCATGCAATTTATTTCAATTCACAAATCCCGACGAATAGTGCTAATTTGATGAAATTTCACCAGTAATTTGCTCAATCCGACACATCCAGCAGTCATCATTAGGCGGAAAAAAATGTTGATCGACGAAAATTACCTTAAACGTCTCAATCATCTAACAGCCAATCAGAGAAATCAACCAATCAGAAAGCTAGTGCTACTTAACGAGCAACTCGGACCAGTTGCAATCTTGCGAACTACACGAGCCTCAAATGGTCGGACAACGAGGTCTGGGTCCTGACGTAAGAATTCCCACCTCTGTGTGGCTCTAATTGCTAGACAAAAATGGAGGAATCAAAACCAGAGCTGCTTAGCTACATTACAACGTTGCAAAATTGTCCTTGATAGCCTCTGAATTGACTTCCTCAAATGACAGATAAAAATCATAAATGAAGTAACGGCATTGTATATCCCTAGTTAAATTGAGCACAAAGTTTCAGCTCAACCTTTAATTTAAGCAAATGAACAAATGATGAACCAAATAAATAACCCTCAAAAATATAAAAAAGATCGCTGATTTAAAAAATAAATACCACCTTTCAAAAAGCCGCAACATATCTCTTTCAAGAATGACCTTTCAAAAGCAATTTTCAAAAGCTCTTGACGTTCGTTTAGGAAACTTTTTACGAGCAACTCGGACCAACTCGGCTATATGTTTCCTCGAGTAAAATGTAACTTTTTATAAAATTTTTGCGAGTAATTCCTTAAAAATGACTACTTTTTAAGTGTTTTTTTTAAAACCCTTTTTTCAGCAATTTTTTGTGCTGAAAATCTACAATTAATAATTCAAGATTTTTTTTTTTAAAAGAAAAACATTTTACTTTAAAAGCGTTTCCTGAGACGAGCATTTCCATAGTTTTTAAAATGAATTTTGAACAGTCGTTGCTGCTAGGAACGCATCAAACTTATTTAAAAGTACATTCATAGTTCAAAGTTACACTGGAAAAAAAACCACATTGGATCTAGAGTCTAGACTCTTTAAAAGCATTGACAAGAAAAAATACTCTTGATTCAATCAGATTTAAGCTGAAATCAAAAGGAAATCCGTTCAAATTAAGAGGCTTTGTTCTTGATTTAAGCTTAAATCTGATTGAATCAAGAGTATTTTTTCTTGTCGATGTTCTTCAGAGTCTAGACTCTAGATCCAATGTGTTTTTTTTCCAGTGTAGTCCTTAAAAGAACTTTTTCCCCATTTGATACAAAGTGTAAGTGCTATTGCTTATTCCCGTTCTCATCATGCGAGGCTGATCCGAGAGCAGATGCAGAGCGGTTAATTGCCACTTTCACGATTCCCGTTATATTATGTCAATGAGATTTTCCGAAGCAATGCAGAAAATACAACCTCACATGTTTATAACAATCACCTTGTTGCGAGGTCCTGATCAAAGGGCTATAATTAAACGTCACCGATCGGGTAGCGTGGGTGGAGATGAATGCAAGCCAGGCCACTAGAGTGCAGCAGGAGCGATTGAATGCAACACGCAACAACCAACCCCGCGGAGGTGGTTCAAAGGGAAACAGTGCGATTTATTTCCGTTTCTCATAATTGCAACCATCATTATCCGACGGTAATCGAGAGACCCGAAAGGGCGCTTTCGCTGCCAAAGTTACAAATGATTGTGAAAGGTTACTCGTGTAACGGTGATTATCATCGGAAACGTTGAAAAAGTTTCGTCGGATGGCAAGAATGCACGCATTGCTATGAATAAACCTCGGTCCTCTGTTACCAGGAGACAACCTTTTCAGGGGGCTAGTTTTAAACGAAGGTATGATTTGCATCGAATACATCCCGTGGACGTTGCCGATATCTCACAGTCAAGTCATGAAATTTTAAGAGTTTCGTGCCTTTAAATGTGTAATTTCAAGGCAACTGGTCACGTGCATACGCACACTAAGGATCGTATCTCATTGGTGGATGTAACGAGTTCTGTAATGATACGGGGGGGGGGGGGATTCTTTATTCGGATTTTCCTGTTGGTGAGTGTTTGGTCACAGCATGGAATGAAATGTTTTCTGGTTGGATGGTAGTGAAACCGAAATAGGAAGAAGGGGCCTCCGTTTGCTATAGTTACAGTTTACGTACGTCTTTCTCTATTATATGAAATCATTTGAGTATCGCGTAATGCATACCATCCGAGGCGCGAAGCGTTTTGGGGGGTCGGATAACGGACAGGGGGCGTAGTCCCCGGTTACAATAAAAACCACAGCTTTGAAAGCTGTCTTCTCAAAAGGCTTGCTGATGGCCTTCTTCTACCCACGTCTACAGTTGAAAGTTCACGTGAAAAGAGGATTAGGGGTAATCCTTTAAAATTGTGGCAATAACCCCATTTTGTTGGATGATATGGGCATTTCCAATTAATTTTGTTGGTGCCGCAACTCAAGTTGAAGGTAGCACCGCAACAGTTGGGTTAGTGACATATATTATTGGAAAACTTACCACCACAATTTTAAGATCCTTAATGAAGTTGAGTTTTACCCCTACCTCTTTTTTCCGTGTTACATCGTCCTAGTGCACTCATGAAACACAGAAAGAGCAAGTTTTTATACATTAAGTTTGAATTTTTTAGCAAACGTGCGTGAAAAATCCAGAAAACTGGAATTCTCAATACAGAGGGATAAGGCTAATATGAGCACAATTTTCCCTCCAAGAGCAACGCTGTTTGGTGCAACACTAGTTACGACCCTTCAGGAAGGCAATTGCAGAATTTAAACGCACGTTGACTAATAAATTCCAACTTACTGTCTTACGATTCTTGCGTCCACCGCAATCAGTTTGTGAAGTTTTCATAGTTAATGTTCAAGTTTTTTAAGAAACGATGGAAAGGAAGTCGTTTGGACTCTTTGGGGTGAAGAGACGAAATTCCTCCGGCTTGGATGGCGTTTGACAACGTTGGAAAATCCCTCCATGCCGCAGGTGCTGAGAGCGACGAGGGTTAAAGGGACGTAAAGCTTACTTACACGATATCCGTGCCCCCTGCCGAACCCCCTCTCTTTTCAAAGAGGCATTTCCCCGTGATCAAACCTGCGCTCAATGGTATTGCACTTTAACCTGAATCGAAGGTCTTTTTATTTAATAAATTAAAAGGATACCTACATCGACGGCTGGCGGTTTATTCCCTCTCCATTCTGTCGAACTTTCTCCGATCGATTATGAGTTCAACTCTGCCGTGCTAAGGAAAAACACCGTATGAGCAATGTATCGAATGTTGCCAAATTTCCTCTTAGAAAATATTTAATTTTGTCGAAAGTTATGAATACTTTCCCTTGGCATTTTCTGACACTTCAGATAAAATTACGAGCAAAATTCTCTAAAAAATCTTAAGAAAAGTATTTTAAAAATTTTCCGGAATTTCGTGATTTATCAACGGAAATTTGGCAATGCCTGAAGGTTCATATGGCGTTCTTCTCAAATACGGTAGAACTGGGATGGATATCTTCGAGTGAATAAACCTGAAAGAAACTTCGTTGGATTTGCGACTCGTTGGTGGGGGAACCATGAAACCCTGCATCTCCGTTTTCGATATTCCAGACTCCCTTCGTTACCTTTTTAATGAGGGAAAACCAACCGTCGGATATTTTTTCACGTTTCATATGATTTTTATCTTGTTTCTCTAATTTTTTACCTGGAATATTTCTCGCAAAAATGTAATTTATCAGAGAATTCCTATATCGAATAGAGTAAGAACTTAGAACGGATATTTTGAAATAATGAAATGTATTGAGATACGGAGTTTTCGAGTTGTACCTACCATTGACGCGTACATAATTCGTTAATTATGATCATTAAAATTAACGCAGATTACATCAATTTATTTTAGTTGAAGGTTCTCGTTCCCCTACCGCAATGTAATTAGTGCACTTGTTTTAGTTGAAATGAAATGCATGATTTATTGTGAAAATTAAGCGATTAATTCTGTTAAAAGCTTTTCCTTTCGTACTTTCTCGTAAGGATTCATTTCATTTTTACTGAATTCACACCTATATTATGGAGACATTACAGTTTTTTTTATCGAAAGCCATGCCTTAAATTGAAAGCACAATGGAATAATATACTCTAAAACATCCATTTTTTTTAAAATTAATACTTTTTATTAAAGAGTCTTATTCTAATTGTAGCTCTAGTTCTAATGTTTGTCACACATCATTCACCAAAAGAGATGCTCATAAATCTTTTGCACGTTTTTTCTTTTCCTTCCTTCTTTTTTTCATATTTTGGGTATGTTCTAACGAATAAATTCTAATACCTGATACCAATCGTTTGTTTTATTGAAACCCATTCATTCTATCCAAGCTTTGCCTCAAAACTTTCCACCATGATTGAGTCAATTGGAAAAGCACATCTTGTGGGGCTCGCATACTGAATATCGTTCCCAAAAAAGAAGAAGCATATTTCAACAAATTATGATGGATATTTGTTGAACACAGAATTACCGAATTTTGGTTTCCTTTAAGCATGATATTGTTGTTCAATTATGTAAAAAGTACCAGACTAGGTCAACGGTTAAAATAAAATTTAAAAACTCACCAGTCAGAGAAAATTCGAAACTATCCCATGATTTGATCTGTTTTTTCCCCTTAATTTTGGTTGATTCAGATAATTTTATTATGGCCAATTCACTTGTGACTCCATTACATATCCAGCCTGAGTGATATCCATAAAATCCCATGATATCCTATGATTCTTTTGTATTTCCAGCCTAGAGAACTTTTCAACAGTCGGTAATAAAATCCGCAACATCATTTCACTTTCCCGGCGCCATGATGCAAATGAAAGCAAATGCATGCCATTAACGGTGTGCCCCGTGTACCGGCGTACATTCGCCATTCATTGAAATTGATGAAGTGTTGATGTTTGCTGAAACGAAACTTAATTAGATAGAGGGTGGAACGCGGGGGCGGAGGGGGGGTGGGGCTTTGAATCAAGAAACACGTCTGAGAGAAATCGCGATGCACCGCGAAAACGCGGGAAGGGAAGGAGGGATGATGTAGGGGAGGGAGGGCGGAAGTTTATCGAATTAGGAGGGTAGGAACCTCGTTCTGTTGCCATGCCGATACTTCAGACGCCGAGGTATTACCGCAGTGAGCGCCTTACTCCCGTCGTTCTCAGACTAAATGAGAGCATTGACGAATGAAATTTGGTATCATTAAAGGTTCGGCAATCACCTTGTAAGTACGTGCACGTTCTGAGTGAGAAATTGGACCACATTTTGCAATGAGAAACTACTACTTTTGGCTCATTTTAGAAACGATATGTGCTGTATCTACGCCCCTATGCAGTTAGGTAATTTCGTGAATGAGCAAGGGATAGCGAGCGTAGACTAATGGGTTAGTTGCGCTGGTCACAGAATCAGGTTTTGGTGCTTGATTCTTCCAGATTAGCTAAAAATATTTAGATCCGTCCAAACAGCAACTCTCTACGTTTAATATTGACCGATATAATGCGCGTTGAAAAATTCGATTTACGACGTCATTCACGTGGTTATATGCCTAAAAATTTGCGTTTTGATGGAGCCATTATATGGTTTTTGCAATAGTATTGATGATTAATTAAGAATTCGATAAATTAACTGTACCTTAGAAAGGTTACCTTTTTTCGACCCCTTTCCCTGAAAAAGACGCACTTAAATTACTCGGTGTAATTGATTGATCTTGAAAAATTATTTGATGTTTCAAGGGTATATTATTTATCAATCTATGACGTACGTCTTTTCCCCCTCCCTCCTTTCTCTCCCAGGTAATCCCTTCTAAAAATTATACAATATGTACCGCGGTTCAAGTTTCAGCGGACTCGTGCTCTTTTGATTCAAGATATGAAACGGAATTGCCATTTGGAGAGAAAAAAAGTTCTAGGAACTTATCGAAGTGAGAAATGTTTATCAGTAGACCTTTCAACGTTGCTCAATGTAATTTGGCATGGGCCATCAGTGATAATTGACTTACATCCATTTCGATCGGCGGACCAAAAGGCAGGAGAATGAAAAGTCATTTGAAACCAAAATAGTCACAAAGCAAGAGTCAATGTCTACGCCTTCTACTCACGCTTTTCACTTTACTCCGCACGGAATCGTTGCACACGTGCTCGATTAGTTATACTGTCGTGCTTAAGAAAAACGACGTATGAGAACTCAGGCGTTGCCAAATCTCTTCCGAAAAATCGTGGGTTTTCGGAAAAATTTGAGAATATTTCTCTTCCAAATTTACAGAGGATTTTGTTCGTAATTTGATCTAAAAAATCTAAAAATTGCAAGGACGGATGTTCATAATTTTCTCCAAAATTAAATCTTTTCCGAAAAGAATTTGGCAAGATTCGCATGCTCATACGGCGTTGTTCCTTGATACAAGTATACATAGTACGTTTAAGCACGTTGGGCCGATTAAAATTGTTACGCGTGTATAGTATGTTCTGTTATAGTACTAGTATATTTAGCAGTTTTAGTATGTTCCTCAGTAGTATATATTCAGGAACTACGGTCGAATCGATTCTTTTCCGCGCTTAGAGAAAATTAAGCATGTCAAACGTATGGTGGATTCTCAACTTTGGCTCAGTGCATTCTGAGTGCGATTGATAGATTTCAAATTCAAACTATACAGGGACATCGCTTCATAAACATGTTGAAATGTGAGTCTCGAGGTGATGCCATAATTTAAATAAAAATTTATCGCTGTAAATTTTTGGAATATTTTTCAAATTGAAGAGTAGTGGCATTAGCCATATTACTAAAGTGGGAGAGAGCCGTTCCTTCTCTTACTGCGATGCACACTCGTGCTGGCTTAATCCACCTTTAAAATACCATGGTGGATGTTTTTGGAGTGTGCTTTACAAGCAACCCCCACGCGACTGTGAGAGGTTGCGATTAGTGCCAATAAAACTCTCGTAAATACTGAAAGAGGAAGATTACGCACAGACGCACAAGGCGCCGCCTATCGTCTGTCCCCATCGACGCGCGATGAGTCACAGTCGCCTGTTCGCGTGGGGTCCGACTCGCGCGTGTAGTTGCATAATTTAAAGGAGCTTTGGGCAAATTGTTTGAGGTACGTATCTCTCCTGGAATTTCACCGAGCGTCATCCATCAAAGAGAGGGGCTTCAAGGAACAGTTGAAGCAACGTCCTCCATATGAAATAACAATTAAAGTAGAGTCCAGACTCTTGAAAACGTTGACAAGAAAAAATACTCTTGATTCAATCAGATTTTTGCTTAGATCAAAAGAAAATCCGCTCAAATTAAGAGGCTTGGTTCTTGATTAAAGCAAAAATCCGATTGAATCAAGAGTATTTTTTCTTGTCAATGTTTTTAAGAGTCTGGACTCTAGATCCAATGTGTTTTTTTTTCCAGTGAATAGTTTGAAATTTCCTGCTGATTTTAAATGTTTCTCTAAAGATGAGAAAGTGCGCTTTCAAGAAAACATTTAAAACCAACAACTCCTTTTAGCGAAACGCGAGGATGCAATTATTCCCACTCATTGGTCATTATTGTTGCCTATTGATGTAATTGAAGGCGCGTGGACCCACCTCGCGTTCATTGCCATTCATTGCGCGTTTAGGAATTAAAAAGCAATGAAATTATGATACTAAGGAGAAAAAAACATGGAAAAATTTGTACGTATAATTAATATTACTCACCTTCATGAGAACGGACTCGCTAAGTTTTTCCCTATTGATTATTTTAATTGCTACTTTTTTACCCGTCACACAATGGACGCCTAATTTCACGAGACCTGCAACACATAACACAAAGGATATTAGTAATGATTAATTTCTTAGTATCAATAATGAAAACCATATTTATAATTTAGTATAAAAAAAGAAGCATGCATCTAACAGATCACCGCAATTATTTGACGGAATTATTTCAAGGAATGATTTGTACGGCAGACTGTAGAAACACATGCATCAAAAAGTATTTCATTTCAGGGAAATTCTTTGAATCCAGAGCTCATGGTGACCAAATTACCAATACTTAAATCTTCAAAATCTTGAATCTTTTTAAAATATTTGAAGATACCTGCTGTGTGCTGTGTTGAATAATTGACTAATTAGTAAGACCCCGTTTGAGAAAGTTTGGAACTAAACAGACCGCTGAGCAGGACATGCATCTGTTATCATAGACATAAGTCGCTGATCATAGGAAAATGTTCATTTACATCGCTCGTAAATAGATGATGCGGTTTGAGAATAAGTTCCATACTAAGACAATTTTGATAGTCAACCCACATAATTTTTTATTAAAAACTGAACCGTGAAGTAAACATTAGTTCTACTCTACTCCAATGGTATACAGTATCCAAATTAGTCACATTAATTCAAATGATGTGTACAGTTCTATTCCAAAGAAGGGAGCTTCCTCATTCGTGTATCCTCCACGCTTTGGAAAACAATACATGATTCTGTGGACCACATCAGAAGATTCGACCTATTTGGCAGGATCTCAAAGGCGCAGTCTGCTCATAAAATTGCACTTAATTCGAAGGGGGACCCAACGTGATCAGCGAGCCAAAAAATAAGTTGCACTGCTGGTATTTTCTCTGCCACTAAATTTATGGTCGCCATGTGATCAACAAAATACAATGAAACATTATGCTGAACACTTTTGTTTCAGCTCCATCGTCCATCCGGCCTCCTTTGAAGAGAATAACGATCAGATAAAATAGGATATAGAGAAATATACATTCATGGCCCATTGATTTTTCTACGAGTTTAGAATCCCTTACTTTTCGAATACAATGACGTGTCTTAATTGAGTTTCTTTTGTTGAATTCAACCTTCTGTTTAGTTTTATTATTATCTACTCACTGAATCATATTTTAATTTGATTTTAATTAATTATTTGTCAAACTTTAAAAGAAGAAAGCTTTGACTAATAGCTAAGTCCATTCCAGGACCCATGAGATCACAAACTGAAAAAAGGTCTGATCAGTCATTCAAATGATGAAATGTTGAATGAACCAGTTGCTTTAGTATGAGAATCGCTATTTTTTTCAACGCTATTTCCGTTACTAATAAACGCAAAGACTTGGCTTCCGGACAGAAATTATTATTTTATCGCATACATTTAATTTTCACGACCCAGAGACGTATTCATCGCCAACCAGACTGCCCTTCCATAAATTTTCCAACACTGGAAAAAAAACACATTGGATCTAGAGTCCAGACTCTTGAAAACATTGACAAGAAAAAATACTCTTGATTCAATCAGATTTTTGCTTAAATCAAAAGGAAATCCACTCAAATTAAGAGGCTTCGTTCTTGATTTAAGACAAGAAAAAATACTCTTGATTCAATCAGATTTTTGCTTAAATCAAAAGGAAATCCACTCAAATTAAGAGGCTTGGTTCTTGATTTAAGCTTAAATCTGATTGAATCAAGAGTATTTTTTCTTGTCGATGTTTTTTAGAGTCTGGACTCTACATCCAATGTGTTTTTTTCCCGGTGAACTGCACGACGAAAGACGGCATCTTTCATACGAATTGATCTCTCATTAATTCACACTTATCATTGAAAATTAATAGGAACCATTCAGTTCCTCACAGCACCCTTGTTCTCTAAAAATCGATATAAAAGTCTCATGTTTACCAAAATTTTAAAAAATAAGTTCACAGTGCGACGGTTGATAGTAGAATGAGTCGCTTTGACCTTGTCTCCACCGTTCCTCTAACCTTGGAGCAACGTATGGCTTCTATTTAGGATTACCACGATTGATCAATTACGACCCTTCAAATTAAAGCCGGCTGAGAATATCCAAGCGACGAATGTGTTATGTGTATCCTCGGTTCTCTTCGCCTGAAAGAATGTTTAGCATACCTGCGTAACATCGCTTGTCGACTGAAAGCCGTGAGAAAGTTTTCTCTTCTAGCACGACTCGTGAAAAAGGAAACTTCATTCAGTCACAATTCGAACAGTTCATACCTCACCGGAGGTGCCCCTGGAGTCGAGTTCTGAAATATGTCCGTTTAACCTGAGCATTTTATTAAAAAAGTTTTTATTCCAGCTATGTTACTTTTATAGTTTTTTTCCTCTCCCCTTTCTCGCCCGTCCCCGCTGAAATGTAGCGAGGTTATTCAGAACTGGATGAGTTATCGCGGCCGGAACTTTCTCGTGTTCGACTTTCAAAGTTCGATTGCTCTGGCACTCTGAGCGCCGCGGCTCCTTGAGGAGCGCACAGTTAGTAGAAATGAGACTGAATATTTGACAAATTTTTGAAAATTATTTTCATGAGGGATGTTTAAAAGCAAATCTTCCGTATATTTTAAATACTAGACATATATACTTAATATCTATCAATATGTATAATCAATCTGTAAAATATTTTAGGATATCCTTCAATTGGAAACTCTTGAATAGAAAAGAGTGACCTACTTTTTACATGATAGATCGCATAGACTTCGTGTGTATATTTCTCATCACTCTTATACTGTGAATTGAACAACTTAGAAACCGCCCAAACCCATATTTTTCAATTTTAAAAGAAAACTGAACAGCATGACCGGTATTAAAAATCCGCTCCTGAGTAAATCTTTTTAATTTTATCTCATTTTTTTATTTTCTCAGTAAGTTTTTAAACTTTTGAGATAAATATTATTTTGATTCTGCATCAGGAGGTAAAAACTTTTTAATCCTTTACCAAACTATATTAAGTCGATTCCAGTGCTCAAAAGTTTTTCCAAAATATTTAGACTTAAATGATTAAAATAATGCTATTTTCCTATACTGTATGAGAAAAAACCGAGGTTCAAATTTCCAAATTAGTTGTGTTCTACGTGAACTCTGTATTAATAGTAGCTATAAACAGTAATAGTGACATTTTTACCATTAAATTACAAAAGAACCTAATTATACTGAAAGCAACTGTGTTCAAAATGAATTAAATCAAAAGCAACTGAGTGCATAGAGGTTTTGCGCGTCATATAGTTCCTTTTAATATTAATTACTTTCACATTGTTCTTTTTGGCATGATTACGTCTGATTTTACTAGCGTAATGGTAAAACCAAGAGAGTGGAAATAGTTTTACTCAATGGTAAAAATACCATCACTGAGAGTTATGAATATAACTGAAAAGAGAAAAATTAATGCGGTTATGATCAGTAAACTTAAAGTGTTGCATGCATGTGAATTCCCTGTTAATGGTAGCCATAGCTAGTGATATTAGTATTTTAACCATCAAGGGATAATCTTACCTGGGATTTTTTAAAAATATCACTTAATTGTAATAATACCACCATTGTTAGTTATGGCTTACACTAATTGACGCATCTAGGATCGAAATCTACATTCTCCTTTGCTGTGTCTAGAGATTTGCCAATCATTTTAATTGATTGTAAAGAAAACGGTGAGTTTCTATTTGCGTAGTTTCTGGAGAATTTTCTACATGTTAGCAAGAAAAATTACAGTATCTTACGCACAAAGTCTTATAGATTACTCCTTTTAAAGCACTAAAATATCTGCTACATTTGACGACACCGAAATGGAGTCTTCATATATTTTGATTCTCGGTGTTTCAATAAAGAGCACGTACCTACGGAGGATCACTATTTTGGGAATCAAAATCACGAATTTTTCTCAGCATGGTCGTCGAAACTCCGGTTCTCACCACCGTGAGCCGAAGGGATTGAAAATCAATATTCTTATACTAATGGCATGTGAGCATTCCGCCGACACGCGTTTTGTTTTTCGCTCCGAAATGATTTCCGAGACGGCGATTTTGAAGGGGAACGATGAGTTCATTTGGGTCGTTTTACGCGTGGGTAGACCGCGCTCAGGCGTTGTGCTCGGAGCTTTGTAACAAATTCAGCCCTTTTCATTTTTCAGTTACAGACGGGGAAATTTGATTTACCTCGCAAGAAAAGCGCTACGCACGAACGCAGGGGTTATGTCTTATCGAATTTCTCCTCGAGGAAAAACGTAAGCTCAAGAATATTATCACTACTTTTTCCACCAAATGTCGAATCAGCCGGCCGATTATTGAAATTGACAGACACAGCCATAGATAAAGAAGACATAAGGAGTATAGAGTGATCTTATTGGTTGAAGTGGATTATTCCTAGGCTAAGGGAGAAAATGATGAACTATGTCTAAGGTCTCTCGTGGGTTGCCGTTATTTAGTCTATGACCTACCTCCTTTGTCCATTTTAACCATCCGCTTCCACTCATAGAATGCCTCCTTATCTTTTTGGTCTTCTTTTTCTATCGCTTTGTCTACCAATTTCAACAAAAAGCGTGCTGATTGTTGAATTTGGTAATCAAAGCGATAGACAAAGAGGGATACTATTGATGGAAGTGGATGGTGAATAATGAGGCTCTAAACTTCACAAATATTGGGAACGAAAAAAAAATTAAATAACGGAAAAATGTCTTATGATACTTTCATATGAGTATGTCTACTACTCCCACTAAAACAAGAATTTTCTTCCTAAATTGTGAAGGATATTTACACAACCATTAGGAGAATTTTATTTGAGAAATTATGTAATAGCAAACAATTTCAAAAGAAATTATTTCCTCAAAAATAAAATTGTTAACATTTTTAGGGGGATTTTGGCAACTTTCTAATGCTTTCTGCGCCGATTTTTCTTAGGACACTAGTATGAGGGAAAAGTTAGCTAACTCTATTTTCTGGCTACTTTGGGACCAGGTTTTACTGACTCAGCAGGGACAGTTCTTCTCAACAAAGGGTCGCCATAGTAACGGAGATCACGTATCAGTAATTCTCCATTTCTTACCTTTGCCTTACATAACCTCCAAAAGAAAAGGAAACCAGGGCGACGTTTCCTCGAGAATAAGCACTCTCCTCCATTAGGGAACACCCCAACTCGATTTTCAGGCGGTGGAGGAAAACCCGGCTGCGCCATGCACACATTCAAACTCCGGAGTTCGAACTTTGAGCTTTCGTTTTGCTCGGGCAGGCTGGAGCCTCAACTTCCGAGGGGTAGGCGAGAGCTAGAGATATCAATCGTGGTGTCGCTGAGACAGGCCTGGCCGCCCATTCGCCTTCCTGGGCAACAACAACGCAACTCCCCTAGGGATCCGGTGTGGATACGCGTTTTTTGCCCCTACGCCTTCACGCCCCACCTGCGGGACCCGACCGCGGCTAGTTCGGCCCGCGCCACGCGTCGGGGAAAAGATGCGATTAATCCATTAACCGAGGCCAATTTGTTATGAGGTGGTTAAGGGCGTGTAAACAGGACGTCAGAACGAGTCGAGAGAGCAAACCGCAAGAGTTCGCGCCCAAAGCGGAGGGATACACCGTCGGCCCAGTTCACCGTCCCCTCCCTCTCCCTCCTTTCTCGATCTAATTCTCTTCGTTTATTCTTGGTCAAGACGCGACGGTCGGGCCCAAGCTCAAGAAAGAAACCTTTCAGTATATGTAAAAATATGAGCTGTATTTTCATTTAAAATTAGAAATATTTTTTAAATGGCCGCTAGATGACACACACTGGGGGAAAAAAAATCGCTTGGATCTCTAGTCCAGACTCCTAGAAACAATGACAAGAAAAATTACTCTTGATTCAATTGGATTTTAGCTTGAATCAAAAGAAAATACGCTTAAATTAAGGGGATTGGTTCTCGATCCAAGCAAAAATCTGATTGAATCAAGAGTATTTTTTCTTGTCGATGTTTTCACGAGTCTGGCCTCTAGATCCAAGCGACTTTTTTTTCCAGTGCATGTCTTGAGTCATAGAAAAACTGCTTATATTGCTTATCGACGGTGTGAGTCGGCAATCACATAACTCGGTTTGCGACGTCGCAGACTTCCTGTCATACTCTGTTTTTTAAACGGAAAACCACTCAACGGCAATTCTTTAAAAATGCCGTGATTTTTCTTCTCTGAGCGAAGATTACTCTGCAAAAACTTCAAGGAATGATGTCAATTTGTTCTCCTTTAAAAATAGCATAGAGGCGGAGATTTTCAGACAACGCAAACTTGTTATAATGCTTATAGTCAAGGTGAGTATAACGCAGGTTTGCTCTTTGGACTCTTTTGGCCAGAATTTGGCCTTCGGCTCCCGCCGCTAGAGCTGTGGAATTTGAATTTTAACAACTTTGCAGTCTTGACCGAAAACGAGTATTATAGTCTAATTCGGATAAAAATGAACAAAAAGCTACCTCACTGAAAGAAAATCCTAAAACATTCTTAAAGAATTTGCTTGCACTGAATTAGTTCATTTTTATCGACAGCAGTCGGTTATATTTGTTTTCGGCCAAAGCTACAAAGTTCTTGAAATACATAGTTCGCGCCAGAGCTCTAGCGGCTTGAGCCGAATTCCGAGCTCTGGCCAAAAGGGTCTGGAAAAGCTACGTTTCACTAACCTTAATTATGACTGCAGTTCTTTATATCAAACGGAACCTGTTAGATTAAAATGGTTTTATTCTTGAATCGTTAGAATGTATAGATCCAAAACAAAAGATAAAAATGAAGTAAAAATTGCCAACTGAAACACAAAACAACTGTAATTTACACGTGGGTTTTTAAATAACAAAACATTCGGCCTCTGAGGCCAAGCCAGGGCGGATCGTTTCACAATGATGGCGATCCTCATGCGCCGTCTCTCATCATCAAGGAAATATCCGAAGCAATTCCACCTACTCACGTATCTACGATGTTTAACTATTGTTGGGTATTAAGTGATGCAACTATTCGGCCTCTGAAGCAACGCAAGGAAGTATCGTTTCGCAGTGAAGGCGTTTCTCATGCGGCGCGGCGTGCTGCCAGCGCGGAACACGCACCGACGCCTACAAACCTAAGGGGCTACCTCACGCATTGCGCAATGCTTGAAGTATCCCCTTAGATTTGTAGGCGTCATGCGCGTTTCGAGCTGGCAGCACGCCTAGGGTGCGTCAAAAAAAATGAAAGTCTGAAATGTTCCGCTCCCCAGGCGGCAATCGATGACGTTTGGTAAAAAAACATATTTGCCAAAATTTGGGCCAATTTCAATCATTTTAAATGGTGCCAAAGGTCAATTTTGTGATGAAATTATGATATTTTGGTTTAGACCTCGATTTCGTACAAAAAACTCGATTTTACGCTGAAATCGTGCGTTTACGAGAAAAATGTCAAAGAACTCGACTTGTAGAGGATGAAATTTTACACTAGGAGGACGTCTTTGTAACCGATAAAAATCAAATTGAACTAGAAAAACTCAACTCGGTATTTATTTTTTGGTCCTCAGAATTTCCGAGGTCTTACTAAGTAGAGGTTTAAAAGACTCATTTTTCACGAAAATAAGTCGAAAGAGGGTATAAGTGAACTGTAGGCAAGTGTTGAGGATGCAAATGTCATCAGAACTTCCTCAGTTTCAAAAAAAGTTCCAACTATTTTGCACAATCCTCCAAAAAGTGTAAGACTCGAGAAGCAGGATCGTGCTATAATAGTAGGGGGAAAGTGCGGTTTGACCGGGAAAAATTGCGTAACAAACTTTCCCTATGTAATCGTCATCAGTAGGTCCCCTGAACAACTTCCGAAAAGTTAAAAATGGCCCGACCCCGAATATCCCTCAAAAAAGTTAAAATTGAAAATGGCGGCCGTAATAAGAGGGTCCGGAAATCGGTATTTTAAAATGCTCATTCTGTCTCATCATGTGAGGTAGCATTTCCTATGTAATTTTGGTCGTAGATTTCGTAAATGAATTCCGCAAGGCCCTCCGGCCAAAGGGGGCGCTCCAAATCAAAGATGGCGGCCAAATGTGAAAGGCAGAAGGTTGCATTTTTTTAAATATTCACCGAAGGAACAAGGAAAGTGAAGTGTCTTTATTTTCATGTATTTATAGCCAAGAAACTTAAATTTGATGTTATAAATGTATTTAATAAAGGAAATTAAAGGAAACATACGACTACCGAGAGAAACGCAAGCTCAGAAGGGGCCTTGCGGAATTCATTTACGAAATCTACGACCAAAATTACATAGGAAATGCTACCTCACATGATGAGACAGAATGAGCATTTTAAAATACCGATTTCCCGGACCCTCTTATTACGGCCGCCATTTTCAATTTTAACTTTTTTGAGGGATATTCCGGGGTCGGGCCATTTTTAACTTTTCGGAAGTTGTTCAGGGGACCTACTGATGACGATTACATAGGGAAAGTTTGTTACGCAATTTTTCCCGGTCAAACCGCACTTTCCCCCTACTATTATAGCACGATCCTGCTTCTCGAGTCTTACACTTTTTGGAGGATTGTGCAAAATAGTTGGAACTTTTTTTGAAACTGAGGAAGTTCTGATGACATTTGCATCCTCAACACTTGCCTACAGTTCACTTATACCCTCTTTCGACTTATTTTCGTGAAAAATGAGTCTTTTAAACCTCTACTTAGTAAGACCTCGGAAATTCTGAGGACCAAAAAAATAAATACCGAGTTGAGTTTTTCTAGTTCAATTTGATTTTTATCGGTTACAAAGACGTCCTCCTAGTGTAAAATTTCATCCTCTACAAGTCGAGTTCTTTGACATTTTTCTCGTAAACGCACGATTTCAGCGTAAAATCGAGTTTTTTGTACGAAATCGAGGTCTAAACCAAAATATCATAATTTCATCACAAAATTGACCTTTGGCACCATTTAAAATGATTGAAATTGGCCCAAATTTTGGCAAATATGTTTTTTTACCAAACGTCATCGATTGCCGCCTGGGGAGCGGAACATTTCAGACTTTCATTTTTTTTGACGCACCCTAAGCACGCCGCGCCGCAGCGTGCCATAAACTTGCCCACAATTAAAAGGTCAGGATGTTAGAATGTAGGAAATTTTACATCAAATTCAAAAATAGCGACTCCATAAACATCCTTTACGAAACTTTCGGGATCTCTCAGTCACTATCCGACTTATTTCTTCCTATTCTTGAGGTTTGTACCATAGTGCGCCGACTCTCGTCATGAAGGAATCATACGAAACAATTGCATTTACGCTGTCGGTGGGTTTTTAAATGATGCAACTATTCGGCCTCTGAGGCCGCGCTGGGAAGTATCGTTTCTAAATGAAGGCGTTCCTCATGCGCCGTCTCTCGTCATCAAGTAATTATCCGAAGCAAATTCACTTACTCTCTAATCTACGCTGTTAATTTGTTGATTGAGTTTTTAAATGATGCGACTATTTGGTCTCTGAAGCCACGCCAGGAAGTATCTTTTTACGGTGACGGTGCTTCTTATGCGGTGTTTTTCCTCATCAAAGAATAGGGCAAAGTAGAGACAGGTTTAAGTGTTAGTGTAACAGGGCGCTCGACGCATTTTTTATTTTTAAGACACTAATGTTGAATGAATACAGCGCAATTCAAATATTTTGTGTTGTACTAAGAAAAATCGTGTGAGTCAGAATGGAATGTGAAAGAGGATCAAGAAAGTACCCATTTTTGTTTCATGCATCGGTGCACGGCTTTGCTACGGCGTTTACTTGCATTATCTTCTTTCCTAGCCTAATTTTTTCCTCCTGTGCAGGAGATTTTCAAAATATGTAATTTTCTCAACGATTCGTGACCAGTCTTGGACGTGGCGACACATTTACCCCAAAAGTCACGCGTTAAAATGACGTCCGATTGATGTTGGCGTAACAAGTGGGAATATATCCCGAAAGTCTAGGTCCTCGTCCATGCGAGGACGGTTCGAGGAACTTCGGGCGAACTTGTTCCAGGAACTTGTTATAACTCACCTGTAACTTGTTCCTGGAGCCCCCGGCTCGCATTACTAATTCGTTCAAACTGCCCTCGAGTAGGCAAGGCCTCATGTAGGGCCAGTGCCATCCATTTTGTGAAACTCTTGTGTTACTCTCAAGAGAGTTCAAAAAGATGAAAAAATAAATTAAAAAAACTAAAAAGTTGAGCTTAAATTTATAATGGCGGGTCCTTTTTCCGACATGATCAATGATTTCCCTGTTCATGCAGAGCAATGTGGTACTGATAGAGGAATACGCTGAAAAACCAATGCTGCTCTAGCATCTCTCATTTTTTCAAATCATCATGCGTGGAGCTATCAAAAAACTGAAAGAAAAAGATAAATAGGACAAAAAAGATAGGGACACGTTTTTAGGGATTGGTCCTATTTCCGATGCAATTAATGATTTCCCTGTCCACGCAGAGTAAACTGGAACAGGTAAGGGAATACCGTGAAAATTAGATGTTGCTCAAGCGTCTCTCATATTGTCAAACCATCATGCGTGACTTTCGAAAAAACTAAAAGAAAAAGACAAAAAAGTTAAGCACAAGTTTTTACGAAGGATCCATTTCCGACGTAGTCAATGATATCCTTGATCACGCAAAGCAAGGTATTATACCCTGAACGAACGTCTAATGTTATTTCAGCATCTCTCATTTTGTCAAACTACCATGCGTGGGTAACAACAAACTAAAAGAAAAAGGGAAAAAAGGACAAAAAATTAAGGTCAAGCTACCACGGACGATGTCCCATTTCCGATGCAATTAATGAAACCCTTGTTCAGCAAAATAAGGTGTTACAAGTAAAAAAATGCCGTGAAAATCAAATGTTTTTCTAGCATTCCTCATTTTGTCAAACTATTATGCGTGGCTATCGACAAAGTGAAAGAAAAAGGAAAAATAAGACAACAAATTGAGGGAAAAGTTTTTAGGGATTGGTCCCATTTCCGCTCCGATCGATGATTTTCCTGTTCACGTAGATGTGAGGTGTTACTAAAGTAAAGGAATACACTAAAAATCCAATGTTGTTGCAGCATCCCTCATTTTGTCAAACCATCGTGCGTGGCTATCGAGAAACTAAAAGAAAAGGGGAAAAAATTAAGGAAAAGTTTTTAGGGACAAGTCCCATTTCCGTCGGAATAATTTTCCCCCGTTTACACGGGACACGGCGAGTACGCGTGAGCGCCGTGCAAAAGCAGCTGACGTGAGGGCTGAGGGCTGAGGGCGCATTGCGTAACTCGTGGGTGACGGAGACGTGCGGGCGGCGGGACAGGGCACAGCCACCGTGGCGTCCCCGTCGGCGCCCGGTCTCCATGGCAACACGCACTGCACACCTTTAACGTCCGCGACCGCGACCGGCCCAAAACAAGCAGCCCCGAGCTCCCAGCTTCAAAAGCTCCCAGCCTCGAGCCTCGAAAGCTCGGCTCCCGCTTGACTCTCTCCACCCCACCTCGCTTCAGAGCCGTGACTCCGAAGGAATCGCCCGCCCGGCCCGGCTCCCCACATAATTCACACGCAGAGCCCTCCAAGCCCGACGTTGCCCCAACGCTATAGGCCTCAAAATTCATAAATTAACCAAGTAGACTACTTACATAGAAAGACTACGGACATATCGAAATATGGAACCCAAAAGGGCAGCCAATTTCTAAATTTCAATATCAAACCAAGATGGCCAAGAGTGTTCATAAATGGGCGTTTTTCCACAAAAATAAGTGAACCTATAGAGTACCTTATTAGAGAGTACGGACATATCGGATTATGGAGCCCAAAAGGGCAGCCAATCTTCAGATTTCAATATCAAACCAAGATGGCCAAGAATGTCCATAAATGAGCGTTCTTCCCAAAAAATGAACAAATTTATGCAGAAACTAAGTCAAATGCGTGCTTTAAAAACGACGGGCCGAAACAATAGTGATGATTAGCCTCTTTAGATAATTTGAAATTGTAGGTTGGGCCCCTTTGGGCCCTAAAAGCTCCATAATCCAACCTCAAAATTACCGACATGATCGTAATCTTCCAGTATACTCAGCAACCGACCGGCGAACTGTCGTCCTCTTCAATGACATAGTTGCAACCCCATGTATAATTTTAGAATTTTTCTTTTAGACAAGATGTTCCGCAAACACTGCGCACTGGAAAAAAAAAAACACATTGTATCTATAGAGTCCAGACTCTTGAAAACATTGACAAGAAAAAATACTCTTGATTCAATCGGATTTTTGCTTGAATCAAAACGAAATCCGCTTAAATTAAGAGGCTTGGTTCTTGATTTAAGCTAGATTCTGATTGAATCAAGAGTACTTTTTCTCGTCGATGTTTTTAAGAGTCTGGACTCTAGATCCAATGTGTTTTTTTTTTCCAGTGCGTATTGCGGCGTATTTTTGGAATTTGACTATTTAATGTTCGCAAATTATATAAGAAGCTATGTCGAGAAGAAACTAGCAAAAGTAGAATCAAAATTTTCGGACTAGCATGAAGATTTATGCTCTCTAAAAAAGCATATTTTTCCCTCTGCAGAGAGAAGTTTTTGGATGCAAAGATTCGAGTTGAAGCTCGTTTTTCCAAATCGAACCCAATGAAGGAATGAAGCTTTCAAACTACTTTCCTCCGTTCCAAATCAATGTCACTTGGTTCCCTTTTACTAAACGTTGTGTAATGTCTGAATAAAACATTTGGCGAATCATTATCTACAACCTGTAAAGAGGTATCATATTGATATCCTTTCCGGAAATAAAATGTGAAAGGACTTTATTTTCGTGCGCGATTGGGCAACATTGGTGTCCTCATCTCTGTGCGGACTTTTCCGGAAATTACAAGTTATGGAAGCTTAAAAGTTGAGCGAGGCATCCATTCCGAATGAGCAAGGAGTTCTCTTGTTTTGTCACCCAAAGAGTAAACAGGTATGGGAATTCGACGCACATTAAGCTAGTGATGTATAACAAATTTGCGAGACGTAACAACTGAACATTTTTGTTTTCCACGAACTTTAGATAGTATAAGCCACAAACATAAAGAGCAAGAACACGCAAATGCTACCAGCAACCCCCAGCTATTCACATTGCCTGTCGAGATATTGGAGACAAACTGGTCGGCATAAGTTATATGTGGAGATAATATTGGCGCCTACAAACCCAAGATGGATACTTCACGCATTGCGCAATGCTTGAAGTATCCCTATAGGTTTGTAGGCGCCAATGTGACTGAGGTATTAAGCCGCTACAGCTATGAGCAAACTGAGTGATCGTGGCCGAAATGCGACGAGCAACTATTACTGCTCTCAAGCTGCACCCATTGCCCATCGGGATATTGAAGGCGAAATGACCGCGACCAGCGAGAAACCATGTGTTATACTATTAACCCACTAATATCCCATGAGTAATGCAAATGCAAGGCTCGTTTGTAATTGGAGACATAGTTATGTCCATATACCTAGATTAGTATCTATATACTTTTTTCCCTTCAGTTTTAGTTCAGCACAAATTGAAAATTAAGGAGCTTTCCAGTAAAAAGGCACCGATAGTAAATTCGAGTTTATTCGGAAAACTATTTTAGAAGATTTCATTATTACTTTTTATTTTATGGTCACTATTGGTGACTATCATTGGGAATTTGAGTCCCATTGATCTAGAGAGCTAAATCAGTTTTGCTGGTCACAAAATCGTGTTTTCAGCTAAAAATAATAAGATCCGTCCAAACAGTAACCATATACGTTCAATATAGACCGAGATACCGCGCTTTGAAAAATTCAGTCTATGACGTCATCCACCGCGGGAGGGACACCCTTGGTATCCTCCACCTTGCTTTCCATCCAACACCTTGCGAGTTTCACTTTGCGTAACCAGTAAAAATTTGTGTCTCCCTGACTGTTGAAAGCATGGTTTAAGCAACCAAGGGTGTAACTACCGCGTGGATGATGTCATAAAACGAATTTTCCCAAAGCGCGATATATCTTTTAATATTGATCGTATGATTACCGCCGAGTCTTATATGGATCGGACCAAAGCTAACGCATAACCAATCTAAGTGGACCGATCGTGGCCAAAGAGTCAACATTCCCGCAAAGAGCGAACATTTGCTAATTGTGCCATGAATTTTCTAGAATCAGTCTCACTGCCCCGCGACAATTCAAAACAACCCAGGCGAAAAAAGGAAAAACTCTTCGGTTCTCGCGAAACCGGCGATCAAATTCAGAGTACTCGTTCTCGGCTCTCGTTCGAGTGCAATCGGCGATGCCGTAAAAGGCAGGAGCACTTTCCGCAAAACCGCGATCAAGTTTGTTTTGCAAATTCCTCCATGCTCGGTACCGGGAACGGCCGGGCGCGACCGGAGCGGCCGAGTAGCCAATTGGAAAGCGCGAGTTTCCACGTTCCCCGACCTGCACTGATTATCAATTTAGATTTCTCCAGCGGTCGCTCCAATTTCGAGAAAGAGCAATTTAACGCGAAACTCGATCCGCGCCCCGGAGAGTTCTTCGGAAAAACGCAAGGTCCACCAGGCCACCTGTCCGTTGTATCGCTTGCCATTGTTTGGACGTTTTCTCGTTGCGAAATCGATAACTAACAGCGGTGAGACTCAGTATTAGTTTGTTCCTTTTTAATTTGTTATTTTTATTTTGTTCTTTTTATTCTATGAATTCAGAGCATAAAAGTACGGGGGAGTACACATTTTCTTGACATTTCGTTCACAACCGTTGTCAAAATTCAGGGAAAACGATTTACCTTCCGAATTTTTTTTTTTTTTGGGGGGGGGGGGCGTAGCTTCGACTAGGGGCACTTTTGGAAAAAGTTTTATACAACAAAAAAGTCTTATTTTGACCCCTAGAACACGCTCCTGCAGTCTGGCCGTTTAACTCTGAATCACCCTGTATATGGTCGGTTGGAAATGAAGGTGTGAGAACTGCGAAACGTCCCGGTGTTTTATTTTATGTTTAATTATTTTGCGGCCTTAGTAATATTTTGAGTTGATTTTGTTTTAACATTTCGGGCTGATTAAATCGTTTTTTCTCAATAATTAATTTGCCGCCTCGGTGAGATTGGTAAGAGGAATTTAGAGGATTTTAAAACTCTGATGTTTTGTTCATCTGTCATGAATGGTGATTCTATTTTAACATTTGTGAATCACAGTTAAGTTTAGTACGATTGATTTAGAGGCATAGACCTCAAAAATTATCATTCATTTCATGAGATCTTCTCTTTTCTTGAACCAATGGTGGTTTTGTTCCGGAAATATTCATTAGAGGTTCTCTTCGATCAAAAGATAAATTCTCCTTTATATTTGCAAACGCAGTTTCATTATCAAAATTTTCCTTAGACGAACAGTTTTAAAATCAAAACTGTGTCTACTGTTTCAGCATAGATTGAACATTTTTCTGAGTTATATTATAATGACCCAATTGTATATAATGCCCTCAGATCAGGGTGTATTCGGTGTGAAAAATACAGGATAGAAGTTTGAATTGAACTCACTATGTGAAAGGAAACTGCTAAAAGCTTCGTTTATACGAAGCAACGGGAAAGGATGGAGATGGCAAACAGGAAAAAATATAAAAGTTGCCCTCTCTCATCAATTTGGAACAATCATAGTTTCTTTTCAAAATTCTTGTCTTGCCTCTTTCAACAAGCTCAGAATTTACGAGGAAATGCAATTTCTTGTTTACCTGCCGACATCTTTTTTGGCAGCCAATTCAACACATAGTTGACGATTTTTGGAGCAGTTCTGCCGTACTTTCTGACAAAACTCTGACGGAATTGGATACATCTTGCAGATCCGGAGGAATGGATCATTTAACATTACATTATTCTGCGGAGTTATGCTAAAGTGACAGACGAACAGGCTTTGTGCCAGAAATTAGAGGGAACTTCACAGATTTGCGACACAGCGATGCGATGTTAGAAGCAAAGGAGATGAATTATTTTGCATAATGTATCTGCTTGTCAAGTTTGGAGTTACGCACAAGTTCACGCAGCTACAAACCCATGAACACATTTAGGCGTGATGTTCCTGAACTCACGTCAAATTAGCGTATTGATTCTAATTACTTTTACTCATGTATTTTTGCTCGTAAGAATTAATCAACTTAGCTTGCGACTTGACTATCACAAACTGATTGCGGTAGACGCAGGGGTCGTAAGACAGTAAGTTGGATTTTTTCAGCTAACTTAAAAATCAGCATAAAGCTGGAAATCTCAAGACAGAGGAAAAAAGCTCATATGAGCACAAAATGGTCATGTGGTCGTTACTAGTATCGCACCAAACAGCGTATCTCTTGGAGGGAATATTGTGCTCATATGAGTTTTTTCCCCTTTGTATTGAGATATTCAGCTTTAAGCTGATTTTTAACGCACGTTGGCTAAAAAATTTCAACTTACTTTACTATCGCATTTAAAGACAGGTTAAACTCCAACTAATGATTATTTGACCAAATTCTACAAAAATCGCCTTCTTTAAATTATTTTTGGGGAGAAACTAGAAGTCTCTTCTTACACACAAGTTTACATTAAAATTTAAAATTTTCTTATCAAAGCAATGTCATAAAAAGTATTTCAAGCCTTTCACATATCTCCAGTGACGATAAAGACCGAAATCTCCCTAAATTTTGATTCCATCGTTTTAAATCTACGTTACAAATGATGGATTATTTATAAAACGGAACTGACGTAAGCGGAAAGATCTCAGTTCATATGTTGTGATTTTGATTTGATTTTTAGGTCACCCTATCTGTGTATTATACGAATCTGAACTTTATTTTTTCATTATAAGTTAATTCTGGAATTGAGCCCAAAATACCAACATTCACGAAATGAATGAAACGTTCTTAATCTGAGCCAGGAACGATCTTTTGAAATTGGATTGAATGATGAAGATCATTAACCAATCATTTCCGCCAATCAAGACCGCCGTTGATACACCTCTTAAAATATATTCTCGAACCACGTCAAAAATAATTAGGACGTTTTTGACAAAAGCTCTAGAGAACGTAAACTAGGTTTTGAGACTTTATCACTCCATTAACTCACTTTAAATCCACAGTAATTTAATTTTCTGTCCCATAAAAAGAATGTCGATGGCACTTAATTACCTCGTCCAGTAGCGACAATTTTATTGATATTTTATCACCTTAGTTTGATTTAATCCGTCCATCTCGTTCGATGCTTCACAAAGTTTGACCTGTTTCCATTCTCGACATCAAACCAAGACTGTCCTACACGTTGCACCCATAACGCTGGATTAAAAGGCAATATAAAAGTCGCCGTTCCTCAATGGAGAAAATTTAATTCATCATCCAAATTGCGGCGTTTTGAAAGCCTCAAAAAGACCGACAAATGGCGTACAAACTTTATGAGATGAATGAAACCTAAGTTAAGATACGCTGACCTACACTTCTGGCCCTGAGATTCCGCATATCATCACATTAAGTTAGAAGTGAGATAACTCTTGAGCTTCCTGCTTGGCAAGAACACCATCTGTCTGCCTTTGTATAATTTTCGCTGGTGGTAGCCGCACAGCACGTATCTTGATTCATCAAGGGTCAGACAGGTGGTGAAACCTAGATGAATCCTTTGAAGGCTTCAGGGGCACTGAGTGAGGTAATGGTGGTAGGCTGACCACTAGATGAGAGAAGTGTGGACTGGGTCCGGGCCACAGAACACATAGGGTTGTACAAAGCTGCGGGTGCAACTCAAGGGGTGAAATTTAAAAATTTGGTACACCCATCTCGTAAAATCAAACCCTCATAACCAGTCATGGTATCTAGATCTCAAGAGTAGGGCTGGAAATCCTCACCGGGATGTGCCGAATTTTTTTTTTTTTTTTTTTTTTGGGGGGGGGGGGCTCCGTAACCCTCCTCGTAATACGCAAGAAAGCAGATTCCACTTTCGATTAAAACAAAATAACATACCTTGATTACAGCGTTTCAAAATCTCTGTTGTTTTATTTGTTTACAGTAAAACAAAATAATCTGTACAGGATAAAACCAATACAAGTTCTAAAACAATGATGCTCCTGGTTTTCCGTTAAAAGAAATCTAAAGCATTTTTTATAGAGATACGTGTTTTGCAACTTTCACCATCCATTCGCTTTCATTTTCATTTTGTATATTTAAAGTCATCGTACACGGTGTGTGAAAAAGTTAGACCTAAATCGCCTACTTTAATGTCTAAGTTAACAAAATGAAATATATAACGATAATACAATTTCAGTACATACTGTAAAAAATTAAAATCCTCGTCGAACAAAGTAGATCCACGCGGGTGAATTTTCAGAACGCCTCAGTAATCTCATTCGAACTTAAGTCACCAGATTGAATAGATCGTATTCGATACATCAAACGGGTGAGATTGTATCGATATCGATTGGTTCAAAACAGAAGCATAGCCTCAAAAGTCAATTCAGAAATCTGAGGGAACGGGTCTTTTGAAATAGATTTTTTACTCTTTTGAGTACCAAATGCCAATGCAAAGTGAAATTGTGAGGAATTTTCTCATTTTCAGTTTTTCCAATTTAACGCCTAATTGATTTTATTGAGGTTATGGTCTATTGTTTTGAGCCAAACGATACATCGAACCACTATCGAATACGGTCTATTCAAATATTAAGCGCAATTCGTTGCGGATTACGAAGGGATCAATTACTTTTCATTGCCCGCTTGGCAAGTAAGATGTCAGTCGCTCGTATGGCTTGTTAAGCTGCCAAATCTTGCATTTCTGGGAGGTTCGGGATAGATGACACTCGTGGCTGGCCGTGAGTGATGCTCGAAACTAATGTCAAGGTGTCTGCGCGTCGCGTCGTTGCCCGAGGTTTCAGTCCAAGAACTTTCGATGCGGCTTCGCTTCAGAACTCTCGCTGAAAGCCCTCCCTCCAACCATCGATGATACATTTTAATACGTTTAAATGTAACCAGTCAGTTTGGTAACCTGAATCATAGATACAAATTTTTACGAGGCCAGCCCGAGAGGTGATAGGACAAAATGTTCGAGAAGAAATGTCCAGTGTAAAAAAATGGCCTATGTAATAAAAGTCCATGAGCAAAAAATGTCCAAGTGCCTGAAATGCCCAGTAGCGGTAAAATGAACCCGAATGAAGAATGCCCAAATGTCCAGTGTTACTATACGTCATAATTAATATTGCCATTTAATTGTTTTTGTTTTTGGCCATAATATTGCTATTGGACATTCCAGATACTTGGACATGTTTTAGATGTAAACTATTTTGACTATGGACATTTTTGTACTTTGGACTATTATTTTCGGATATTTTGTCCTATTACCGCCCGAGACAATGGTAACAGACGAAAAACAAGGGGAAAACGGGAGACAAGGCTAGAATATAACGATACAAGATTCGAGACGTTTCGACTCAAAACTGAGTCATTTTCAGTTGGTAAATAAATGAAAAATTCAATAATATCGATAGAAAACCTGAGACCTATACTTGTTGGTGGCCGAGATCCGAGAGAAAAAAAACAGAAAACAAACGAATAATGTTTTTTTGATATTTTAAGCCTCAAATATGGCTAGCATACTTAAAGCTACAATCTGATCGTATAATTAATGTATAATTGATACTTTGTCGTGGCTATAGTCTGCTGTGCTAAGCAAGAACGCCGTAAATTCATCGAGATTTCCCCTCGGTTTTTGGAACTGAACACTTTAATAAAATAAAAACTATTTTACCCAAGCACGTCAAATTTGCAGGTTAAGTTCTTGATAGTATTTGCAAAAGAATTATGTAAAAACATTGTCCCAAGGTACACAAGTTTTTCCGCTATGATAAATTGTTTCCGAAAAATGTAAAATGGCGTTTACGGCGTTTTTACGTTGCACGGCAGTATTCTTCCCTGAAGGTAAAACTTATCAATAGTGGCTGGGATGTGGTACTCCTACTCCATACAATGCTCGAAAGTATCCCGCAAGTTTTGAGAAAAACGGTCACCGCCCTGCCAATACCTTATTGACAGGCTTTGTCACCCCTGCCATCCGGAGTAGGGTTTCTCTCATTTCCTTCGCGAGGTGACACTTGAAAAGCGTAAGGCGATCAGTAAACGTCAGTTGCGCTCACCGAAGTTTCGGGTTGCCACATCGTGACAGAAATCTTAGTTTTTCAGAGAGAAAATAAGACGAGCGGCGAATTTCCCGACGCGATATGACAACTTTCGGTATCGATCAGATGTTCAATCCCTCATACAGCTCACAGCCGCACCGTCAATCTTTATCAAGTTGCCGGACTAACAGATATTCTTGTGTCGGACGAGATGGATCAAAAGTTTCTGAGGACACTTTTATGCCAATTTGCAGCTTTCGGTTGGTGGGCAAAACCACGCGGAGGAATGACCTAAAAAGTATAGTTCCGCGAATCATTATCACTGGAAAAAAAAACAAATTGGATCTAGAGTCCAGACTCTTAACAACATTGACAAGAAAAAATACTCTTGATTCAATCAGATTTAAGCTTAAATCAAGAACCAAGCCTCTTAATTTGAGCGGATTTCCTTTTGATTTAAGCTTAAATCTGATTGAATCAAGAGTCCTTTTTCTTGTCAATGTTTTCAAGAGTCTGGACTCTAGATCCAATGTGTTTTTTTTTCCAGTGATAATTGGACTGAACTTTGCAAGTAGGAACTACCTACTATCTTGCTCATTTTAAATACATCAAATGTACTATCAGTTCAAATTATCTATTCGTAATGTATAACGCACATAGGCAGATCTAGACACTTCAAACAGAGGAGGGGGGTGGAAAGGGGACCCGAGGGCCTCTGCCAGAAAACTTCCGAAAGTTATAGCATCTGACATGCAGTTCGAGTAAATTGTGTCATTAATAATGGGTCAGTTGCACTAGTCACAGAATCGTTTTTGATGCTTGATTCTTGCAGATCACTTAAAAATAATAAAATCTGTTTGAACAGCAACTTTCTACTTTTAATATTAGCCGAGATATCGCCCTTGGAAAAGTCAAGTTTTTGACGTCATCAACCGCGGTAATGACACCCTTAGTTTCTTGCACACTGCTTTCATCCAAGTTTCACGTTGAACAACCTGTACAAACGTGCGCCACACCAACTGATGAAAGCGAGGTGGAAGAAACCAAGGGTGTCATTATCGTGGTGGATGACGTCAAAAACCTGACTTTGCAAAGGGCGATGTCTAGGCTGACGTTGAACGTAGAAAGTTGCTGTTAGGGCAGATCTTATCATTTCTAGCGAATTTACAAGAATCAAGCATCAAAACACGATTCTACGACCAGCATAAATGACCCATTACCAAATAGAAGCGTCCTTTCTTCCTTTTTCCTCCGTTTCTTCCTTTTATCTTTCTTCCCTTTTTCTTCTTCCTCTTTTTCGAGCGTGCGGGGGGAGGCGCACGCCCCACACGCCCCCCCTTATATCTGCCTATGATGATGTATCCCTCAAATGGACGTATTTATGCTAAAAGGAACTACGTGCAAGAGGAAATATGGGGTGCGCTATTGGAAGCTGGAAAAGAAACAAAGTGGTCAGTGGATATAGTTCCTTTCGAGAAAATGGAAAATCTGGATTTTTATATTAAATCAACAGGAACTGAGCGCTAACTCGTGAGCCGTGAATATATGACAAGAGCATTGTGGACAGGGCTCATGAGTTAAAGCGCCCCGACGACGAGCTCGTTACCGTTTTGCGTCTCGATCGTCGCCCACCGCTGACGTCACTGGCGCTTTAAAATCCCCATTCATTCGACTTATGGCCCTCAACTAAAGAGCATAACCCATCTTTCCTCTTGCGCATAGTTCCATTTAGCATAAATACGTCCATATGATCTATTTCACATTAGAGTTTACCAATTTAGCCGTTATCAAAACATGTTTGCACACACCGACAACCCATAGAGCCGAAAGATACCACGGTTCCTCAATGGACGCCGTTTTGTCTGGGTGACAAGTAGCTGAAATTGTCCCCGTTATTACGCTCGCCGGTTTGCAGGAGCCTCCCGCACAGTGGAGCGAGTTAATTGGAGAGGTCGGACAAAATTTGGAAACTTTAAACGCTCTAAACTCCACTTATATAAAACTTTGAGCTTCCAAAAGTGGCTCCATTGGTTTTCTCGTGAAATTTTCCTCCAGAAACACCCCTTGAACGTTAAAATGTGACGCAATAAACATCAAAATTCCTAGTTTTTGTCAAAAATTCCATGTCCGACCTCTCCAATTGACTCGATCCACTGTGCTCCGTCCCAATGTGTTCGAATTCGCGCGTTTGTTCGCACTTGCATTTACAGTAAGGTATAGTACAGTGAGGCAGCTATAAATAGTCGGTGGCTTTTGCTTTGTCGTTGACGTGGCTATGTCGCATTGTTTACTGCGATTCCTCTTGTTTTCGTTGGCGAGGATCATGTTTTGATCATCGATTCATGCACCGCGGGTCAGCGTCCGCCATAGCAAAATGATTTATTCATTTATTTATTCTTTTTTAAAAAAAATATTACTTATCGTTTTAATATGCGTGTTCCACTGCTTTTGAGTGAGCTTTTGTTTCTTTCCTGCTCTATCTCTTGAAATCATGACCAGCAAATAGGATGGAATCAATCATATATATTGATTGATTGCATAGTATTTATTGTACTGCATTTTATGTTGCCTAATACCCTCTCAAGTTTTATTTTTTTTTTGCAGAGAAACAAAAAACATGACGTCTTGAAACTTGCTACGAATTTCCTGTATATTCTGGAGACCATACCCACCTTTAAAGACAGAATGTTGCCTGTATATATTTCAATCAAGGAATTAAAACACGGGATAAAATTAAGCTACGTCCGATGTAGGCAGATTCTGGTTAAAACCGTGCAAATGAAGTCGTGTAAAAGAAGTTTTTTGTATAAATTAATGCATCCATGATAATATACGTCATATTAGAGGTTTATATCATCCGAACCTTGCTTGCTGTGACTTATAATTGACTAGAAGTTCATAATGGGTGACATCTAAGACTTTATCGCTAAGTGTATGCGTCGTAAGCATAATTTTTTTACTAGAATCTTTATGAAGTGTTTGGTTTTTGAAAAAAATTTACATATTGTCCACCCTTTTTCTTTTCAAGATTCTTGAACATTATCAATTCACCAATAATTGTAACATTATCTCATAATAGCTGAGATAATTATTATTTGAAAACTTTGGAGGGGAAGGAGAATTGGGGGTAATGGATTTTCTGCCGCCGCAGTTTAATATTAATCTCCAAGTTTTTCATTCCAGTCGTATTTTATGAAATTTTCAGCGAGACAATCCCATTTTCATCGTATTTACACATTGAATGGAACATATGGCTAAATATAAACTTCTCCACAAAACAATTCATTGCTTTTCTCCTTTCTTTCCACTCCCTGCCTCCCTTCCATGTAAAGCACTAAAAAAATAACGTTGAATTGATAAAGGTCGGCGGTTAGCTGTAGTATATTACAAAAGAACGAGTGGATTATGAATTTCCCTCATTCATTTCCCCGTTGACCCGTCTTTACCCATTGTAAATCCACATAACAGTTGTGAGCCGGTTATATTTACATTCATGTTGCCCGGGCATGAGACAGGAAGGACATTTTAAAAGTGGGCGCAGCACAACACGACGCGGCGCTAACTCGCATTAGTTAGTAACTCTGTTTACCCCGGAAAACTCGTGAATAAACAGAGGAGTTGATGGAGAAAAAACAGCGAGAAACAAACGTGACTGAGGGATGCTGGGGCCAATTAAACTTTGACTTGGCGACAGTTTTCGAGAGGGCTGGAAAATGGGTCGGAGGTGAGAACCCAAAGGCCGCTCAGTTGCCGCGGTTGTCACGTACGGAGCATTTCGGCCCCATGTCCCATGTCTAGGCATCTATTTCTTGCAGGGAAATCACATTCAACCTAGAGTAGATACCTTTTTAGGGAGAGTATGGTCACTGAGTCTAGAACTCAGAAAAACGCGGAGCTGGACAGGGTTGCAATTTTTCAAGAAAAATAAAATCTTGAAATTTCACGTAAAAAATGTCATGACTTTTCAGAAAATTATGAGAGATAGTGAATACCGGTTCTTTTTCATGTTACGCAAAGTGTAAAAATTGTGACTTTCTTCTATTTTTGGTTGTTTGAGTGCGGGTTACCGTAGCCCCTGAAAAATGTGGAATATTTCAGTCTCGTGAAAATTCATGATATATTTCTCGGAAATTTCCAATCTTTCATATTTTTCATTTCACGCGTGCAACCTTGGAGCTGGGTCTGCCTCTTAGGCTAAATACGTGTAAGCGGTTTATAATTTTATGATTCGAATGGGCCTGTTGCAAAGTGTATATCTGACTTTCCCGATGCGCTCATCGTAATTTTTGGGCTATTTTAATAAGAGATGGCTCCTCTCTTTGTTCTAACAGAATTTGCAACAGACCCGAAAAAAACATGCGACTTCAAATGATGCCAGAGATAGACATCGTAGTTTACTCCTCAAATTCCTATTGCGTATCACCGATAAAAATTAATTTCTCTGAAGTTCTGACCGTAAAATAAATGGTACTTGAGGTCTCGACGAATTAAGAGGTATTTTTGGAGAAATTGGCGACGCTGAGAGAAAAACGTATGTCATGGTTCGCCAGGGAGTTTGCTGATACGTTGTTAGGTGAGTTGTTAGCTTATACGACTCTATGCAAGTTCAAACAATCTCGATCCTCGATCAACACTGACATCCAAACTTTCAGCTCCTGTATCAGCTGTTTCGGTTCGTGTTTCAGATCCTTCGTCACAAGTTTACCAATATTTTACACTTGCGAGCTGAAGAAGGGATCATTCTTGACATAAAATTCTCAGAAAGAGGACACACGATATACTTATAGCATGTAATGCGATCGTTCCAAGGTTTTGGAGGGTAGATAATAATGGCTCCACTACGTGGAAAATCCAATATTCGAGACAGTAACACTTGCTGCAAACGTGAAACTACCTTGGGAGGACGTATAACGAAGTTGTTTAAGATCCGAACCGTTTTCCGGGAAGAAAGAAGACAAAAGCATAATATCTTTTGAAAAATCGACCAATCAGTTACACCAGATAACGATCAGAGGCGTGGCGTGCTTTGGGATTTATCGATTTATCTGTCATTGAAACCTATGGAAAATAATCGATGGAAAGGGTGTTCGCAACGAACACCTGAATAATCGATGCTTTACCACAGCTTTAAATGGAGAAATCTCGATAATCGATCATTCACACCTCGACACTGATAACGATCGACAATATAAAGTCTTATTTGCTTAATATAAGTCTTATTTGGTTGGTGCTGTGACTATAATGCCGTAAAACTATGTATGTACTTTTTTTATTTAAACTATTAGTTTTAAGGAGCCATTTATACATATGAACCTTAAGCGTTCTCAATGATACCCCTTAAATTTAATTAAATATCCGCTCAAAACTAGGTTAAATAACACGACGATAAATGAGGCTATTAATTTTTCATCAAAAAATCAGTTTTGGAGATAATTTGCATCAATAGCGGATTTTTCAGGACGAGGACTATTCATACATTATTTCACGATAATTATAGGTCCTTTGATATTATAATATTTCTTTATGGCGCCATAATACTGCGATGCAAACTTTCAAAATTTGCAAAATCGGGGTCCTATGTACAATATACAACGTTGAACTTAAAAAACGCGAGCCGCGCACTGCTTTAAACAGTCTGCACAGTCATTCGAGAAGATCAGGCTGCTTTCCCGTAATCCGGTTTGATGATATTAAAACATAAAAATACTGTGGTGGCAATTGGCGAAACAGAATTGGCAAAATTTTATTTGCAGTAGATACTTTCGCTTAAAATAAGAAAAATCATAAGGCTCAATAAATATCCTACGCAACAATTCTCTGGTAACACCTCCACATTCCTGTAACATTGTAAAACGATACCGAAAATGCCCACTTATCCTGCAGTTCGTTACGTAATTTATAGTAATCCTCTGATAGAGAGGTGGGCAAAATTTCTAGGTTTCCTGGGGATCAGCGAGAGGATTTTTTTGCAAACCTGCGTATTCGCAGAAATTCATAAATGTTAAAATCTTTTTCCACAACTCCCACATTGCGACACAATGATAAGATACAAATGTTTTCCGATTGGAGGAGGTATGAGGTGACCTCAATTTCGATCGTAAATCAAATATATTTAGCTCCTTTGCAACATTTCTGAAGGGTCAACCCAGCTAAGCTTGATTTAAGTGTAATCCGGACCACTTTGGACTTTCCGAAGCCGAGCGGTGAAAATCATGGGCTATTTTACGAGGTACAAAGTTCCAATTACTGATAATAAAGGATTGTACGCTTGTATTTAAGGACCTATAAAATTCGGAGCCGGACATAAAGTCAAAGGCTCCCCGGCCTTTTTCATAACGCCACTTTTCTCTCCCCCCACCCCCTCCCTCCTGTCGAGGGTCCTTGTCTTTCGATCCCCTCCTCTAGTCTGCTTTCTCCAGAAGAGGAAATGATCAAACCTCCCGGTTCGGAATTTGATGGCTTCATCAAACGATTCAGAGGTCAAAGCACAATTAATACAAATAAATATTGAAAAATGGAAGCGGAGAAAAAAGGGATGAGTGGAATGAACAATAAAAAAATAAATGATGGAGTCGTTGACACGAGAGATAGGTTCTATATGAGCTTCAGCGTGGAAGAGTGTGCAGAAAGCGGAAGCTGAGAGAACACAGGGTGTTTCTTCAAGAGGAAACAAACATCTATACCTGAATTTGCTGAAACATGTAGTCGGAACTCGTTCAGTCTGTGATGAGGAATTTATCGTGGTATAAACTGGACTCCTTTTTCTTTTTGCGATGAATATATTGACGGTGACACTCCCAAACCTTGTCGCAAACTTGCTGTCATACTTCATTTTTTAAAGTACTAAACGGCAATTCTTAAAAACTACTGTAATTTTTCCACTACATGCGAAGAAAATTTTGTGAAAACTTAGAATGATAATGTTGATTTGTTTATCTCTAACAATATGAGATAGGATCAGAGATTTTAAAACATCACTAACGAGACAAGGGCCGGATTTTCCTACTTGCCGCCCATGGGCCGCCTGTGTTTTGCCGCCTCCTTCTCATACGTTTTGAAATATCAATAAAAACCATCGAGTAAACGTGCCCGCAGGGGAGAGATGCATAAGACGCGTTTACTCGTGTTGAGCACATTTTTTGGGAAAGCCCTGTCCACACTACTAGCGAAAGGTCAGGGAACTTTGCGCGAAAGTCAAGTTTCGTAAACCTGTCTCTAATGGACAAGGCCTTTCATTCATAACAAATGAACGAAAAAATTATGAAAGAACAAACACAAAAGGTTTAATGATTTTAACTTCCGCCGCCGCGCCGCGCCGACCGCACCGTGTTTGGCGCAATGCGTGAAGTATTCTTGCATTCTTGTAGGCGCTATTCGTTTCTTGCTGATCACAATAACCGCACTGTGTTTGATGAAATGCGTGAAGTATTCGTGCAGTTTTGTAGGCGCTAATATGTGTTACATGCCGATTGCCGCGCCGAGGGCTTCTCCATTTCATCTCAAGTCCGTCATCATTTCTCCCTAAGTCGCGCCGTTCCAGGCCAAATTGTGTGTTTGGTTTATCTCTTAACTCGACTTATTGAAGGTGCTGTCTCTTGTACCACTAAGAGACGACAAAATTAGAGATTACTATACTCTCAGGAAATGAGAGATTTTGTAGCCTTTTCTCGTTTGTAATTTTTTTTTCTACATCCGATTTTTTTTTTATACCTACATTTAAAGAAATTGCAAAATTTGCCGCCATGAGCCGCGGCCCATGTGCCCCCCCCCCCCCCCCCTTAATCCGGCCCTGAACGAGATTCGTGGTTTGGGAGTTTCACCGTCAATACGTATTCAATTTTGTGAGGAGGAAGTTTATACCTATACCGATTCAGGGGCAAATCAATCGGATTCCAATATCAACGCTGTAAGTTTAAATTTCATACCTAATAAGTTTAGGTAATTTTTATTAGGAATATGAACATTTAAGGTGCATTTTTATGCGGAGCGAAATTATAACCACTAAACAATGGATTGCTTTTGGAGTCGATAAAACTGCAAGAAAGGATAAAATCATGAATCATGGAATCAGTCGTACTCCCAAAAATAATTTAGCCTCATTGTAATGATTTTTTTTCTTATTTTCTCTCAATAGCTTCACATTAAAGCAAAAATCACGCATCATAGTCTCAAGGCATTTCACTGCGGCAAAGAATGCAAGGTGACATGTTTGGTGAAGTATTTACAATCGAAATGGCTTTACAGGTTTACGTCACTATGTCATCACAATTAGTCATTAATATCGAATCATGCTGTATATTAAGAGCATAATAGTGATGGGGAGAAAACTGAGGAGAGGATCGGAGAAAGACAGAGACAGACGAAAGGAGGGAGAGAGAGAAGAAAAAAAACCGACGAGGAGTAAAAAGAGTGTTGAATGTACGAGAGAGAAACCAGGAAAAGAGGAAGATGGAGTCACAAAAGTTCGCGTAAAGCAGAGTCGAACAATCCTAATCGATGTTACTCTCGATTCAGTGTCCCTGCATTTTTCGCATCGAAATATCGAATATCGACCATCGAGTATCGATCCACCGATGGAAATATCGCGTCTAACGTGGTTTATCCTATACAAGATAAACAACTTGAAATTTCGAAAGAAAATAGTACATAAATAGGCTCCATGACCAGTGGAAGAGAGGATAGGGATGGAGAGAGGGGTAAAAGGGAGGGGGAGAATGTCATTTTTTTTCTTGTCGGACGTAGATGAACTATTAGAATTCGTAGCGGCGCGTAAGGAGGAGCTTTCCCATGAATTAGAACTAGTCTGGGCCGGTGCATTACTGCGAGTTTCCCGTTCGCCGCACTCGCAAAGCCCGCGCTGCAGTCGCGTTTATTGTTTTAGCTTCATTAATAAAAGGCTCTCAACTTGTTTTGAAGGTGAAATTAAATTTTACTCTTCCTCCTCTGCTTCACCTCATCAACCCTCTTGTGAATTACGCTCGACTTAATCGCTTAATTTGCTTCTCTAAAAATTAAGGCCGTCTTACAACTAATCAGGGCAACTTAGTACCTCGATTCTCTTTATATTACACACACCATGATTTTACCAGTAGTAGCCGTTAACTTTCAGACCCAAACTTGTGGCTGTGAGTGTTCACTAAGGCAAATCATTCCCCTCCTTTCTTTACCCCTCCTCTGAAGAAGAAGAAAGAAAAACTTCGTGCCGACCGCCATATCCTCCAAACTATCACCTAATCCTGATCACTATAATTTTTTTACTCACTGGAAAAAAAACACATTGGATCTAGAGTCCAGACTCTAGAAAAGATTGACGAGAAAATATACTCTTGATTCAATCAGATTTTTGCTTAAATCAAAAGGAAATCCGCTGAAATTAAGCGGCTTAGTTCTTGATTTAAGCAAAAATCCGATTGAATCAAGAGTATTTTTTCTTGTCGATGTTTTTAAGAGTCTGGACTCTAGACCCAATGTGTTTTTTTTCCAGTGCTGCTTATGGAATTTTTTACTAATTACTATATGTTTATTAGAATATTAGATTACCTAAAAAAGATATTTCATTATAAAGTGAAGTTATAATTTTTTATCCGTAATCAATAAAATGCTGAAACAGTCAGAAGAAACAATGATGAATTGGTAGATATTTATCTTTATTACATCAATACAAGAATCGGAAATGATACTTTCAAAGTCTGGAGAAAAGGGCGAGAATTGGGTTTTCTATTTACATAATCGTGTGAAATAAAGTTTTCTAGAGCTTTCGGCCTTCGAACTGAGTCTTGTGGTATCTGATTGTATTATATATTATTGATAATTTGACTACTATCAAAATCCCTGATCTATAATACACCATGCACTGACCTTTGTGGAATCCATTAAATTTCAAAATTAAAAATTGATTGCTATTGGATATTCATTTCAGTAATCAATAACTATCCACATTTAATTATAAAAAACTCATATTCTTTTAGCTTGATTTTCCGATGCGTACAAAAACTTCTCAAACTTAATAATGTTCAATCTTAAGTTACAATTCGTAACCCTGTCGTCTTGATCTTTGCCACTTCACGTCAGAAAGCAGTTCACTGAGCGTCGATCACTCCACTTCATTCTTGACCGTACTTGTCGTGTAATTACTTCTAAGATCGGGAATTATCCGGTGAGTTGCAGTTATTTCCGCGCAACTGAGGTTTACGAAGAATCCTAAGCGTTTGTATTGATTCGTCTTCTGGAAATCTAAGATTGAGGCAAAACTTGAGGTAGGAGAGGTTCACTTGAAACGAGCACGTAGAAATGCTTGTGAAATAATCACATCAAAAAAATCAGAAAAGCAATCACAATTCATCGAGGATTCGTATTTGAAGTTTGAACCTGCCAAACGCACCATTCCACGAAAAAAATTGTTTCTCATCCATTCAAACAGAGTTCTTCATCTATTACTCGCTTCGCAAAATCGACAAGATTAGACTGATTAATTTAAAATGAAACATTCGTAATTGCATACAATTATTTATTTAAATGATCAGATGAATTTTCTGACGCGAAAATTTGGGATGATCGGCACAGAATGTAACTCAAAAGATTACGTATAAACTGATGTCTGTATCGCATCTTTTTATATTGCAGCATATGTTACAAGATATCTTACGTCTGGCAAGTCGTAATACTGTTCAAAAAATATGGGATGAAAATATAAGGAATAAACTTTAGTGAAAAATATATTTTTGGAATCCACATCCATACAGTTTTCTTGACAAAAATCTTTAAATACATATATATATCTTTCTTTAAAAGTGTTCATTCTTTAATAATAAACAAATAATTATGGAATACACACGATAAGTCCCCCCTCGGATATTTAGGAAAAGTATCGCGTTTCTATTGTGTACGTCTGGAAATAATAATCAAAATCTTCTTTTTTTAATGACAACTCGCGGAAAAAGTATATCAACCCAAAACGCAAAAAGATGGAAAACGAATGTATAACCATGCAATAATCAAAAAAGAAAAGTGATGCAATTATATACAACGCCTCAAGAGTTTCTAAGAAAAAGTATTTTTAGCGAGGTCGCGGAGTTCGTAAGGTCGCAAAGGGTGGTGAAATGGCAACCTTACATTTCACGTCTCCCTTCCTACAAGTGAGAAGATATTTAAAAACACGTAATTTTTCATAAATCGAATTAGAGCAGAATTAGCTACGATGTTGGCTCGTTCAATTGACTGTTAAATTCATTACTGCTAATGCAATAAAATGGTTGATATAAATGAGAACCTCAAATGAGCCTGAAAGATTGACTCCTTTCACTCTCTAAGCACTACGCGGAACTACAGTTTTTCCTGGTTTTATTTTACATTACGATCGTTTCCGCTGAGAGAATTTATCGGGAAAGTCTATAAATACTGAACTGAAAATTACAGGAAAACAAACAAATTCAGTCCACAAATACGTGTCAATCATTGGGGAATCTTTTAACTCCTGCGAATAGAATTTAAATGTGTTTTTAACAGTGTGAAGAAATAACAAATATAGGAGGGGGTTTGAAAGTATGAAAGAAAATGACGAGGAAATCACTCACGTAAAACTTTTCAAAAATTGGGTAGAAAGCTCACCTGTAACAGATCAAATTTAGATTAATTAGTTTTTCACGTTCATAACTAACACATTAAACTGATTGCATTTTGCAAAAAGGAACCACTAGCATTGCAATGATGTTAAGATTGTGCAACTTCATCCTTTGCAATAAAATTGCGGACATTGTGAAAAACTATGACATGTAAATGGTAATTTTTGTCTTAAATTTACAGTTTTTAGCGAGTAAAATAGAAATTATTAAGGGATAATCGGGTTTTTCCTCCAAGACAAAAGAAGTTGAAGAAGTTGCACAATCTTAGCAACATTGCAATGCTAGTGGTTCCTTTTTGGAAAATGCAATCCAAACAGTATACATGAATGATGATCAAGCTCCTTTTTTTTTTTTTTTTTTTTTTTTTTTTTTTTTTTTTTTTTTTTTTTTATTGCACCCGAAAAATTTCGAAGAAAGCTCTCTTCTTTGAATGATTCACAAGGAGAGCGTGTTAAGTTAAGAAAAAAGTTACTCCATAATAGCAAATATTACTACATAAAATTAGTGAACGTGAGTTAGGCTTACGAGAAAATTAATAGATTTTTGCATGATGCGACAACTTCGACGGAAAAGACCCTCGAGGGGCGAAACACCCACGAAAAGGGTCGAGCCATAATTTGACTAAAGTAGAGCCCCTCGGACTCGTGGGTGGGTTGAAGGCCGTGTTTTGAAACAAATTTATCGAATTTGAGGGCTTCGATGCATTGCCCGCAAGGCGGACTCCTTCGACCCTATAAAACCTCCTCCAACGAATGAGAGGGATGTCGAATGTGACAAAAAAACTCTCCTCCTTATTGAGAACTCTATACCTCTCGTGAAAATGAAAAAATTTTAGAACCGACAAAATAATTTCTATGATCAGAATTGAACTAATATTATTGAAAATCAGACATGATTGATAACAACTAAGAGAAGTATTAGGTACAGTAATTAATCTATGGTCCAATAATGTTAACTACCCCAATTGGTATATGTAAATGTGAAAATTAATTACTTAGCAAGATAATGCTTGGGCCTCATTTATAGATTGAGTCTGCCGAGCATCGTGGGTACAATCAATTGAATAGACTTTGCTAGGATGAAATCGCGCAAAAATCGTGTAAACCGCATAAAATTCACGTGAAGAAAAACTAATGAAAAACTGCGGCTAGTCGAATATCTTGTACTAGGAGAGTAAAAATACTATTCGAATCAACTTAAATCTTTGAGACAACAATAGATCCTCCATCGGAATTTTGGAAGCTTTTACTTTCGGGACTGGAATATTCAAATTTTGAAGCTCCCACTAGGTGGCTTTTCTACAACATGTTGTTTTGCATTTCGTCCAGCTAACAAGCCGGGATCTGGTAAACTTATGCGGCACATTTCGTCACCTAAAGTTCATCAGCCATCTAGAGGGTCGATGAGCAGCCGACACGAGTGTGATGGCTGTTGTTGTTTCACACTTTTCGTAAGGATATGTCAAATGCTTAAACTAAAAGTTTCCATCCGTCGGAAAGAAAAGAGTGAAGGGTCTCACCTTGTCGCTGCTTAGATTATAATACAATTTTCAAAACCTTAACATTTGAAGGGAACAGGATGTGATTATTATTTGCACCAATGTGCTTAAAATCAATTCAAAGAGCAGGCTGAGATATGGTATGCCACTGAAAATGTCATTTGCCTAAAGGTGAGCTGAAAAATTGGAACGTAATGATCATATAAGCCCGCAATCATATGAGAGTGCTTCGTTAACGGGGACTCATGTGCGAATGTAGATAAAACTTTTTATCGTAAATCGTACCAATTAGTGAAGACCGAAAGCGCACTTTAATCGGCCATCCGCGTCGTAGCGCCGTGCCTGTCACGTTACAAGCGCCCTGATTATACACAGGGTGTCTAAAAATTCTGTCAGAGAGCGTCTGAGTATGAATACAATTGGACTTATTTCTGCCAAACGGAGCTATGTGTACACTGGTAAAAAACACATTGGATCTAGAGTCCAGACTCTTAAAAACATCGACAAGAAAAAATACTCTTGATTCAATCGGATTTTTGCTTAAATCAAGAACCAAGCCTCTTAATTTGAGCGGATTTCCTTTTGATTTAAGCAAAAATCTGATTGAATCAAGAGTATTTTTTCTTGTCAATGTTTTCAAGAGTCTGGACTCTAGATCCAATGTTTTTTTTTTTTCCAGTGTATTATGACGTGAGCCCTGTTTATGCATATACTCTTATGGGTCTCAGAGCGGATGTCTCAATGCACATGGTTCTGTTTGGTAGAAATACGTCCAATTGCAGTTAAAAAAGGCTGTAAAGTACTCAACCGAGATTCCAGAATAATAATAATTAAAAAAAAAAAAAAAACCCAGTATCGTCACAGTTTATTTACAGATATTTAAATAATCGGTGAGCAAAGGGTCAAATTCTACTCTTTCAGTCATAAAATTAAATCGATTTACGTGGCGTACAACTCCTTTGTATGTGGCTCCTTCAAATTTAATATATTTACGCCTAGTTCCATTCAGAATGTAAATGTCCCGTTGTATACCTAAGTCGAAGTTAGAGTTCCTTTAAACTTCCTGCACAGAGAATTGCATGTATTTATGCTGAAAGGAACTATTTGTAAATGAGTTAAATCAAAAGGAACTATAATGCATGCAAATCCTATGTACTTAGTCCCTTTAAATTCACTTCATTTGTTCATAGTTGTCTTTCAGGATAAACAAGTCCACTTTATAAACTGGACGGGCGACATTGCGACGGCTAACGAACATAACCGCTCATCTTTGACGATTTTGCAGAACGAAGAGAAATCGCGAAAAAACGCCATCTTTGTGATTTGAAGGTTACATTTACAATATTTTCATACATTACAGCGACATTGCAGCGCTCCCTTACAGGACTGGAAAAAAAAACAAAAATCATCAGTTTCCATATTTTACATTATAGAATGCGGCAAAGTCGCAGACTTGTTTTGGCCAAAATCGTTAGCTTCGCGGAATTGTTCGGTAGCCCTCGATTGGCAAAACTTGGAGGCACCCTATGGGAACCTGAAGCTCGCTGAAGGCGTGACTGCAAATGCACCGCTTACCACTAAGCCCATCGCGCTATTCCATTCCATTTCGCCGAGCATAATTGCATCAATAACAAACCGTGGCGGACAAACGATAATTATCGCGCCCTTGTCAATATTTTCACGCGAATAGAATAAGGGAGGGAGGGTCCGAGGGCCGTCTCCAAACGGGTCTCCTTCCAGCGCCTCGTTACGGGGATGGTGAAAGGCCCGCGGGGAGGGAAAAACTGGGTCAAAGTAGTGTTCCGCGTTGTGGAAATCAATTTAATTGCCGGGGGGGGGGGCGTCTTGGGTGGGGAGGGGGCGGTGGGCGAAGGGATTTTGAGAACCCCGATCCGTATTCATGAAGTGGCGCCCGGACCGCGAGGAGATCGAATCCGGGTTTGGGTTAGGAATGCACTCTCACTTGCGGTGACGTGAAAATTTACTCATTTGTGCACTTTTCGAAATGAGGCGTCTGGAACCGAAACTGGCGATCTCCGTTGCCCTGTCTAGAAATCGAGCAATCATATTAATTTTTTTATTTTTTTTTATTTTTTTATTTTATTTTATTTTTTTTTTTTTTTGCCTGGTTTCTCACAATCAAGAATAGAAATGTTTTTGGTGAGATTGATACAAACTTAGTGGTGTGATTTCTCTGACCGCACCAGAGATTGGCCTGGAGTCGGGGGAAGATGGGATTCTATGTGAGCTTTGAATTTGAGGACTTACGTACCAGGAGCAATCAAAATTTTTAGCTGTTTTTAACATTTTTACAAATTTCTTGCTTGATAACAGAATATTTACAAGATAGCATGGAGAATTACTCGTTTTTCAATATTAAAATTATAATGATTGCACAATTTTTAGGCGAGGCACTGGAGATTGCCGCTTTTGGTTCTAGACGCCTCAATTTACATGTCTCTTGGCTAAGAGAATCTCTGAAATTGCTTTTAAATAAGATCCGTGCTTTTTGCGTAATCAGTTTCTTAGGCAGCGATAGATTTGCTATTTTATTTTCGTTTGTGGTGATGTAATATATTGTTAAAGTTTGGGTCAGAAGTGCATTTTTTTTTGCAGATCGAAAGCAAAACGCACTTTCTATTGGCAAGGCCATACAATACTGCCGTGCAACGCAAAAACGCCGTAGATTTTTGCCACTGCCATTTTTTGGAAATAATGTATCATAGCAGAAAACTTGTGTGCCTTGGGACAATGTTTTCACAGAATTCTTTCTCAAATTATTATAAAGAACTTAACCTGTTTGAAGTGCATGAGTAAAACAGTTTTCATTTTATATAGTGTTAAGTTCCAAAAAAAAGAGGGTAAATCTTGATGGATTTACGGCGCTTGCGTAGCACGGCAGAATAGCGCATTCTCTTGTTTAGTGCGCGAGAGGTATCTTACTTTTTCGCATGAGCCCTTTTGATTATTTGATGAAAGTTTGTATACAAAAAGGAATGACGCCTCACTCAAACCCTATGCACATAATACCTTTTAGCATAAATACGTCCAAATAAACGTGGACGTTGTATGCTAAATGTACACAGCAACCGAAGAGTCTTTGAAAGTGGTAACTTACTTACATAAAAAGGGTGCAACTAGCTCATCCACTAACATTGGCCGAGTGCCAAACATTGTGTTTCACGCCCTAACAACATTTGTTCAAGAGCTTTTCAGCATTTTGGAGAAGGTCCCGTTATTTCTTGTTGTTAACTTTTGGGCGATGAAACTGAGTTTCATAGACGTACGATTTGGATAATAATATTTTTTTTTGAAACATTCCTTTTCGTGCAGACATATTTTTAATCAGAACCTCATTATAAGAGGACCTTTCTACAGAAAAATGTGCAAATAATTTCAAAAATTTTCAGTTGACCACAGGATCGAGGGAATTTATATAACTGTCGAGAGTTTTTCACCCTCTCTTTGCAGACATCAACTGGATAAATTTATTTTAACGATCTAAAGCCGACACTATCATTAATTTCTCACAGAGTTTGTCTGTTCTAGATTTTCATAATTATTGATGAAATTGAATTTATTTTTCCGGTTCTTTTTCAGTTTTTTTTAATCTGTCAGTTTATTCATGACGAAAAAGAAGTAATCATTATTTTCCAAGGCATGCTCGTTAATCTTATCAAATTATAAAAAAATTAATAAAAGAAGAGCACATTTTTCACCTAGAATCTTGATGATAGTAACTGTCTGAAATTTTGGAGTCAGTTTTGGTTTTGTTATTTGGAGAAATTTAAGTAAAAATTGCATAAATTTATATCCATCAGTGTTATGATAAACCAGGAAATCTTATCGATCGCCTCATGAGAATTACGATTCCTGTGAATTTGCGTGTCCTAAGAAATTTTGAAACTATCTGGTGTAACAAAAATATTAAAAAAACCTACCAATTTGGAGCATACTAAAATGTTCTTAAATGATGATGTTAATTTTCAAGCCTACCCATCTCTAAAAATTTCAGACCCTAGTTGCGAGGCTACGCATCTGCCTGTCACTCCCCAGGGTCTGTGAGAAAAGTTCCTTCAATTTTATGAACAAGCTGGTCGTTGAACTATAGAAAACCGTAGCCCGATCCCCTCAGTGCTAAGATTGATCTGATAAAATTTTCAGCCCTCTTTCTCTTTTATTTTTCCCTCGAGTGTTCCATCCTTCATCCATTTGAGAATTTTCATTTTATTTAAGTGCTTCATTCCAGAACCCGCCACTCTCAAGACTTTACTATTTGGATCATACGATTTAATAACATTCCCCCAGAGCAAATTTAGAGGGGATTAAAAATTAAAGGATTGAAACTTCAGTCATTTCTCATATATACCTAATCTTTACATACGGCACATACTTTTCCTACATTTAAGATGGTCTAACCATGCGGAATGATTTCAGAGAAAAACAGTATGCGATTGATGAAAATTTGTGTCATTTTTTTTATAAGTGAAATATGCTCTAGTAAATTTTGATTGGCGACCTACAATACCATTTGTGTGTTGGTTTCAAGCATGTTTTGATTGCTTATATGTATAATCATTCCTTTTTTAAAAATATAATTTATTAAAATATAACAAGCAAAATTTTTAATTAAAAAAATAGACGAAAAAAATGTCAGGCTCAATATCTGTTTTTATCCAAGGTTTTCGCACAGTTTGTTAACGAATCGCATACTGATGTGAAAGGTTGTATTTTAGGGAAATTATTGACTTTCAGACGATGCATTTCTGCCGCATGCACTAGAACTAAACAAGTCAATTCTTAATAACGAAGCGTTCCAAAGGAAACTTCCTGAGATTTTGCGGGGCTTCATATAAAGTCGTTTGCCTTACTTTCACGAATTCTTTTATTCCTCGGCTTCGATATTTCTTCTTCTTCTTTTCCGCTGCGCCTCCTGTAATCGTGCCGGTCCGGAGCCTCGCGATTTGCCTAATATCCATAATGCACGGAAACAAGTTCTACAACTGGACGCCACCAACGGATACACTGCTGCCATTTTTGAAAGAACCCATACGAACACCCCCGCAACCAGAGCAAATTTTTTTCGTCTCCCATTAAATTCAAGTTCAGGTAATTTTCGACTCTCTTTTCAGCACCAGTATCACCCTCACTTCTCACGGATTCCGAGTTTCTGTATCACCCTCACTCTGTAAAAATATCCAGTTTCTGTGTCGCCCTCGCTCGGAACAATAATCGAGATACTGCTTATTAAAGTATGTTGAGGAAAGGAAGATAGTGGGAACTAAACAGTCTTGTACCCTTTACTATATCTTCCATACTCGTTGATTGCTAAAATGGGGCTAAAATTTAGACGTTTAAAAAAGAAGCTTGAATAGAGAGTCTTTCAACGGTAGTACCAGAAACCAGAAAAACACAGTTGTATTTTTCTGATGATTTTGTCTTTAAAAGTGACTTAATTCAACTTCACACAGCAAGAGGTCGGTTTCAGTTGGTTTTTATGGTTTTGATTCTCAGGAGCTATCAAACTGTGTTTTGAACAATCTACTGAAGACTTCAGCTGATCGGGTGAAATAAATAAGTAGTCAGTTGGCACTCGCATTTCCAACAGCAGAGCTGTTTAAGAGAAAAATGAAATTCGAACGTCTCATTAGATCCCAAAAGTTATAATTAATACTAGGCACTAATAATAATTTTTGCACTTATTGCAGATACCTCATATCATGTGCAAAACGATGTTTTCTTGAAGTACACTCATATGTGAGGCTTTGGATGCATCCCCTCTAATTGAAGGCGAATGTTGAGAGTCTCATTTCCTTCAATACGCAGAGCGCTCTGCGAATAATCTCATCCTCTAATGGGATGAACTTGTTGCTACTTATTTTCAACTGGCTGTAGTATTGTCAACTCAAGGTGACTTGCCACTCGATGTACTCATTATTCGAATTTTTTGAAACAACAAATACATAAAATCTGAGGTCGCCACTTTAAGACGCGCTTCCTCTAATTTGACGAGAGACGGAACTTTCTTGGGTTGCAATTTTGAACCTGCTTTATTTTTAAATATTTTAATCCACTCAAGGGACTCGCCGAGAGGTTTCACGGTCTAGTGAACAGTAGTCGCCTTTAGAATTTTGGTTTTAATTTCGGCAAAGCCTTGAGTTCAGAAAGAGAGCAAAATGCGCGCGTTTATGAAACAAAAGGAAGGACTAAACCCTTCATTTTTAAATCATCCAAAATTGGTGTTATTCCCCGTCTATGCCTCGCCAATTGGACGTATTTTTGCCGAACGGAACTATGTGCATTATGACGTGAGCCCTGTTATACATATAATCTTATGGGTCTCAGGGCTCATGTCTTAATGCACATAGTTCCGTTTGGCAAAAATACATCCAATTGAGTCTGTAGAATTTTAATAAGTATCGAAAATCACTATCAAACGAAAATAAAAAGTGTGCCAATTAATTGTGGAAGTAAATTGGTAAGTAATACAAAATTGCCATCCCTGCGACTTTCGAACATTTGTAACGCAGCCGCTTCATGAAAAATCTTCCTTCGATAATTTTCATTCTTGCCGAGCAAATTTTCAAGTTGCCAAAGTAAACAAATTTTAGTTCAGTGTGATTTTTTGCCACCCACGCCCCGCGCAGATTTGCCCTAACCATCGCATCAGCCCGGCGCGGCGCGGCGGAGGGTGGGTACAGTTTCCTCGCTGTGTGGCAACAGGGTTGGGCGGGGAGGGGGGATGAGTTGTGGGACTCGGGAAATAGTTGTAAGCATTATGCTGCTGGGAAAAGGGAAAAGGGAAAATCGATGCCCCCCGCCTCCGCCCCGCCGCCACGGCGCCGCCGCCCCCGCCGGGCGCCGGGCCGCCACCCCTCCGCACAATGGAGTCAAGAACCTGAGAGTCTGCTCAAAAACTATCTCGACACATTCAAGCACGGTCGGCCCTCGGCTGGCAGATACGTTTAATATCCTCGTGGACATGCACAGAGACTTTCGTCCTGCTTGGTGCCCTGGTCCGCGTCACGTAGTGTCATTTTCTGTGCAAACGCCGTTTGTTTGCAGTCGCAATATGCATGCGGGCGCTTCACAAGTCAACAATCCTTAGTCATCCCATTCTCTCTGACTCTGACAGAAGGGAATTTCTGCTGAAACTGAAGTTGAAGCTGAAGGTCCAGTACAGAAAATTTATAATGGATGAAGGATTGTATTTTGAACTAATTTTTCATCGTACCAAATTCAGAAAACATACTAAAAAAAATATCACAATCTAAACCTGTACTTCCTGCTGATTTTGGCGCCAGCCAATGCCAGTCATGAGAGTAGTTGTACTAGTTAGAAGTGTAAACGCACCAGCTAGCGGTATAGTTAATCCAACCACACTTATGCTGACGGTGAGGGCACCAGCTAGAGGTATGGTTGATCCAACCACACTTGCAGCTGACTTAACCATACCTCTGGCTTTTGAAAATACTCTAATATCTGGCGTCAAAATCAGCTTGGAGTCTAATTGGGATTGTGATATTTTTTCTCCGTTCAAAATTTAAGGTTTTAAAATCGAGGAAATGATCAGTCCTGGGACGCGCTTGAAATGAATGAATGGAGTGATATGGGAAAAATAAAGAAAAACCACGCAGCAAGTGCTCTGTAATTGATGGTTTAAAATACTATTCTTTTTTAAACATGTCTCCCTCCGTTCCTAAATGAAAAGAAATTCAAACTTTATCGTACGATAAACATGTGAACTTTCATACTTTCTATTGACTTACTATTATCACAGAAAACTGCAGAGAACTTTGAACGCTTGCTTCATGACAAAAACTGATCTCACCGTATAATTTAATTCGAATGAAAATAGTTTTGGAACTACTCTACGACCTGCCACACTTCCATCCTGTCAAATAGGGACTTGGCAGGTGTGTAATTGAACCCTACGCAAGAACAACCACTTATCCATGCGCGTATAGGTGGTTACTCCTGCTCACTGTACAATGTCTATTCAAATGATTGTGTTCTTGAATTTCTCTGGTAGTGATGGCAAGTCCATCCCTTGATGACCTTAAAAGAGACCGAAAATAACCAAATTATGATGTATCTCGCAAAATGGAAACTCTCAATCAGCAAAAAATCAAAAAGTTGAGGAAATTCAGCTATGATGGACCCAAAAACGGCCTTATTGATAAACCTTATTTAATGATAATTAATTCGCACATGGTACACTAAGTTTCTAGTTTACGCACGCCCTCTACGCCTTCTCCCAGGAGGAACCCAACCAAGGACCTTCTTTGGCAACCTATCTCCTGCCATTCTCCCAACATGACCATTCCAAATTTTGTTGTTTCGCCATTATGTCATGCAGGATGGTCCGTCTGCCATCCATGATCTCCCTTACCGTCTCATTCCTAACGCGATCCTCGCGATATCTCGTAGCTTGCCTTCAAAAGTAAAGGCGTTCTTTAAAAACGAGCATTTGCGTTTTTAACTAGTTTTGTCTACTTTGATTTGAGCTTTTACTGAGCTTGTCAAAGAAACATCATTATGAGCATAGTTCTTTAATCATTTCTACACGCAATATTTTTTTTCTTCATTTTTGTCTTCTTGAATTTGTTGATTGATCAATTTTTTTTAATCAACAAGGTTAACTCTAAAGACCCTCCCCAAGATTGTTATTTCTCCCTGATACAGCGCAAACAAAAGACATCCGGAAACACCCTAAGTAAACGGTGCGTGGGTGGTGTCGAAGTCTCTGCCCCTCAACTAGATTTGATGTTGCATTGTCTCCCTCCTCACCATCGAAATGGCTCAAGCCGCAGATCTATTTTTCCGGCCTCAACCCCTCGCGGAGCATGTCCCTCCCCTCGGCTCACGGAGTGGGCGATTTCCGTAAATTTCATCAACTCCATGTTTGCCGTGTGGCACGGCTCACCTGGGCCATTACATGGTGATCGGGAGAGGGCGAACTCCTGGTTCTCGCATCCCACCCTAGCGGCTAGCATTGATGAGTCACAGCTGAACTTGAAGTTCATGTCAGCATTGCCGGACTGTCTTTTAAAATACTGGCTTTCGAGTTAAAAGTGGACGAGGAAGGATTACGTTCGGAATCAAAGGATACGTGACATTATGGGCGTCAAAAACAACATAGTGTATGATATTTTCACGAGACAGCTTGTATGCAGCCTGATTTTTGAAATTTTGTGTTTGTCGGCTGGACATGGATGACATAGGTTAAATGGCGAAGCGTGATTGGTCGGCTAAGTCTTGTCGCTGCTTTGACGAGTGGTATGGACGACATACTGTCGGAAACTCAAAGGGTGCCTTCAGTTCGTCGTCAATTCCAGTCGACAAAGCAGCGATAAGACATAGTCGACCAATCACGCTTCGCTATTTAACCTATGTCATCCATGTCCACTCGACAAACACAAAATTGTAACAATCAGACCGCTGGTACGTGCATGTGAAAAGGATGCCAGAAGATGAGGTTCTGGATTGGGTCCCCTCTGGCAGAAAACGCAGAGGATTCCCTGCCAAAACGTGGATTGGTGGAATAGGGGAGGATATGGGGGGATGCGATTTACTGGAGGAACTATCAGATCGCTATCAGTGGCGGTCAGGTGTCGCAGAGCGCACGAAAGCGTCATAAGAGCGGCATGTTAGTAGTAGTGGTAAGTTATCTATAGAGTGTTGCTTTCTCAAACCATTTACTTCAGAGGGAGTGTGCCACTCTATAATAAATTGAATGCTCAATTTAAGCTTAAAAAAAAAAAAAAGTAAAGCTTTAATACGTTTGTATTAGAGAAGTTCTCCGTTTATTTGCTATGGAAGCGCGTATTTAAGTTCCCCAAAGAAGATGAGCACTATATGATGATGAGGCAAAACCATTGTGGTAAAATATAACATCAGTTGACTGTTTAAAGTAACCGCAAATGAGTAATTAAACGACGAAGTGCAGGACTTTATCAAAAGGAATCAATAAATGTTTAGAAAAGGCTCAAGCTCAAAGCTGTTTGTTTACTTCTCAAGAGACCAAATTTCAATTCTGTTCGATTTCGAAAATGTCTTTTTGTACCTTAAAAATACAGTAAATACGCAAGACATTGTCGTTTTGCCATTTTCAATAATTCTGACTGCCGTTTTCAGCGCCGAACTCTTCCTAGATATTCAACAAGTTACAAGATAACTGGAGCCAGTTATGATGCTTTGACATATTTTTCCGAAATTTTGCAGCACTGCATCACTGCGGCATCATCAGTCAAAAGTTTCCGTGCGATGCCACCCTTCCGCAGGCTACTTATGCCAGCAAAACGGGGTCCAAGATCGAGCGCATTTTGAACAGACTTATTGTTGAACGCCACGGGAGACAATACCGTTTCCTCCTCTGGGTGCAAAGGAATATCAATAACGTAAAGAGTACGATTGAGCTGCCACAATAATGTAAATATTAAATCAAACTGTCTCCAACCGCGAGGACCTATTAGTGTTGGTGCTTTTGTAATCATGTTTGTTCGCCCACACCTTACTAAACCACGCTCTATTATCATCAACTTAGGGGGCCCTTTTTGTAGTATTATGTTTTTCAGAATCATAATGAGGATGTTGCGCACCCATTTTGTACCATTTGACCGTTTGACCATTGACCATTGACTATTTGACCATTGGCCATTCGACCATTCGAACATTCGACCATTTGACCATTTGACTCCATTTTGATTCCACTACATGTAGGCATGTACATCACATGTACATGTTACATTACATTCCACAGGCATGTAACGCTTCGTGTTGCATGTAACATGTGTCAAATTTGATACAAATTAGTTGTGTTTCAAGATTTGTATCAAATGAAATGTTTTCAGGTTATAGAAAAGTTAAAATGGTATTGTATATTTTGTAATAACATGCTCTTCGTAAAAACTAGGAAAATTCTAGTTTCCTTGGGAATCACGGAGGGAAACATGTTTCATACATTATTAGAACTTAACAGATAATGTACCTGACACACAAAAAATTACAATTTTCAAGATCTAATACCATTTATAAGAGTTTAGCGCGCTGCCAGGTGAACGATGAGTAACCTACGTACAACACGAGGTAAAATTTCTCAAATATAGATAATTTTTACAATCGGGCAAAAAGAGATGTAGAATGGAAGCGATGTAACCATACCTCAAATCAGAAGGTTCAATTTAACACCACTTAGCGCAACGAACGTTCAAAAAATCTAAAAATTCGTCCTTACGCACAGGGCCGGATTCACCTACTTGCCGCCCATGGGCCGCCTGTGTTTTGCCGCCCCCTTCTCATTCGTTTTGAAACTCAATAAAAACCCTCAAGTGAACGTGCCAGCGGGGAGAGATGCAAAAGACGCGTTTACTCGTGTTGAACATATTTTTTGGGAAAGCCCTGTCCACACTACTAGCAAAAGTTCACGAAACTTTGCGCGAAAGTTAAGTTCCGTAAACCTATCTCTGTGTAGACAAGGCCTTCCATTCATAAAAAATGAACGAAAATATTATGAAGGAACAAACATGAATGTGGTTTAATGATTTCAACTTCCGCCGCCGCGCCGCGCAGATCGCACCGCGTTTGGCGCAATGCGTGAAGTATTCACGCAGTCTTGTAGGCGCTATGCGTTTCACGCTGACCGCACTGTGTTTGGCGCAATGCGTGAAGTATTCATGCATTCTTGTAGGCGCTATCCGTTTCACGGTGACCGCAATGACCGCACTGTGTTTGATGCAATGCTTGAGTATTCGTGCAGTCTTATAGGCGGTAATATATGTTACATGCCGATCACCGCGCCGAGGGCTTCTCCTTTTCATCTCAAGTCCTCGTTATCATTTCTCTCTAAGTCGACGTACCAGGCCAAATTGCGTGTTTGGTCTCTCTCTTAACTCGAATTATTGAAGGTGCTGTCTCTTGTATCACTAAGAGACGACAAAATTAGAAATTACTATACTCTCAAGAAATGAGAGATTTTGTCGCCTTTTCTCGTTTGTAATTTTTTTTCTAAATCCGATTTTTTTAATACCTACACTTTAAAAAATTGCAAATTTTTGCCGCCCCTTGAATTTGCCGCCATAGGCCACGGCCCATGTGGCCACCCCCTTAATCCGGCCCTGCATACGCAATAACTGAAAGTTTGAGGACAAAAATTGGGAATTCAAGAAAAACGTTGTCGAAACTTGTCGGCGCTGTGGCCAGGCTCAGAAATGACTGAGGTTATTAGAGATTGCTCAACATCTAAAACTGAAAATCAGAATGTTTTACACCCTAAAATGGTTTTTTTGCCGCATCAAACAATTTTAATTTTCACCTAATCGCGCATTTTGCCGGACGCCGTCACAATTATTGGGGCACAATTAAGGCGCTTTTTAGTGTACTCATGAAGAAAATGTTATGAAATATGAAGGCGCAATGTCGGCATGAAATTGCACTGGAAAAAATGTCGGTTTATGAACCGTAAGTTTGGGGTTCTACATCTGCCGGAATATTGGGTTCAGATAACCGCACTCTCACTCCTGTAAGCTGTATTTTGATTTATGGAACCGAGCTTTTTCTATAGTTGGACTTGATTCGAGAGCTCGGTTATATGAGCCGGGAGTACAGTTCTATGAGCGGAGAATACCCGATACAGGTCCATGAACCGAGAGTCCGGTTATATGAGCCGAGAGCACGGTACATAAACCGGAAGCACGGCTCCATGAACCGGAAGTACGGCTCCATGAACCGGAAGTACGGCTCCATGAACCGGAGTATACGGCACCATGAACCGGCAATGCAGCACCATGAACCGAGAGCATGGCTCCATCAACCGGGAGTACGGTTCCATGAACTGAGAGTGCGGCTCCATGAACCGAGAGTACGGTTCCACGAACCGAGTGCACGGCTCCCTGAACCGAGAGTACGGTTCCATGAACCGAATACTACGGGCGATTTTGGCCGAACGTTTATTTACTGAACGTTCCCTCTCAATGTGCGCAATCACAAGTCGGGTTCAGCTCGACTCCAGTCACCCTCGATTTTTCCAACAGGAAAATGAAATGTTAAGAGTCGGCGGGATGTGTCTAGGAAAATGATGGGTTGCCTTTTGATTCTGCTTGAGTTCCTACCCCAAGGAAAAAGAACGGGATCGCGACGACAAAGCCGTTCCTCTCGCAAGGAGCGAAATGCTGCCCGCTCCGCGCCGCAAAGCCACCCTCTTGGCACGGAGTCTCCATAACACGGCGTCTGGGGCATAAAACATGAATTAAGTACGCTTTCCTCCGCAGTCTCAGAAATAAACTCAGTCGCCAAGTCCGCATGAAGGTAAACGATGCTTTTATCGATTTCCGCGCGAAATACCCGTTTTCGAGCGACCACGTGCTGCACCGCACCACAGCCATGCTCTCGCCCCTCGCCTTCAGCGTCGCCCAGTTGGACGAGGTTCAACCGGGGATTATTGCTTCGCAAAAAGCCCGGATATCACCGTTTGTTTTCCCCACGAGCCGTGTCCATATATTTCTAGAACTTAGCCGTGTATTGATTGTATCTCAATGAATTTCAGGGCTCATCTTCACTGAAAAAAAATTGGTACATTTTACCATACATTGATACAATGATCCGAGTATGGTAATAAACACCAAACTCCATGGTAGCATTTACCATGTTATGCATGATAAGTATCACCAGAGTTCTGGTGAATATTCATACTTAAATTCTGGTTACTATCGCTAAACAGTATCACTGTGTAAAAAATCAAGAAGACTTTCAGTAGATGTTACCATACTTTTTTTTTCAGTGTTTAAATGGAAATTTATTAATTTAAAGAATTCGAACTCCCACAAAAAAGGAGCCTGTTGTCAGATAAGTTGGCCGATATTTACCACGGAACACTACTTAAAAATACTTGAACTATTTGAAAAATCCGTCTCATGATCTTATTGTAAACAAACTGTGTATCAGTGTTGATCCGCGACCTTTCTGTGGTTGTAATTTCTATGTGGCTGAAAATTAAAGTTGTACACAAGTATTAAAAAACCAATCCAGGCTTGTGTTACCTTGCTTCTGCGGGAGTCAGATGTTTTCAAGATGGATAGTAGCGAACGACGGTCTGTGAAGAGGCCTAAATTCGTCGTATTCACTTGCAAACCAAAAGTAAACAACGGCCAACTTACCTGACGACACCTCTAACAAAAAACGGAAATTGAGATGTTGTTGGTACATTCAGAGTATCTTCATGAAGAGAATGTAGGACGTAGGTACTAGATTCCATGGACTGTATAGAGTACCTTAATAGGCAGAGTGTGGCCTCTGAAGGTTCCACTCGTGATTGGCTAAGCCATTTTGGGCCTTTTATTGAGCTCTTAGGATCCAAAAAAATGGCGTACCTCACGTGCTGTAGACCATTCCTGAGTGCAGATAATGAGGTTTTATTTGCATAAAGAACCATAAAATTTACTCATATACCGAAGGTGTTTACTCAGTTTTGAAATCGATATTGTGCATTATATTTGAAAATGTCTTTTCAAACTTGGACCTCTACTATGGCGTGCCACAGTAGAGGCGTGCCCCAGTAGGATCGTTATCAACCATTAACAAGGTTGTCATCTGCTGAATTCGTTACTAACCGTGTCATATCGAGGCCTAGCTTGTAGGCCAGCTTTTTTCTGGAATTTAATGCACAGAATTGGTTTCCAAACTAAGTAAGTACGCCTATATCTATCTAATTTGACCAAAATTGACCGTGATCCAATGGAATAGAACCTCAGTTCCTATTATTTCAAATCATCTGCAAGCGTTGTTTGATATTTCTCTTCATGAAGCTTAAGATGTCAGAGCCAACCTGAAACAGATTCTCAATAGGTACTCATAAACACTCACACGGTACTCTAGGTACATTTACCTAAGAGGAACAGTGCACGAATATTTTGTCCCGAACTTAACCAAATTGTTCGCCATTGAGTGAAATTTTATAACGGTTTGAGGTCTGTATTTTGAAAAGCGCAGTTGTGAGAGGAAAAATGTGAAGCTTTAATTCTTCATGTTTGAGTTTAAAAACTGTCTGATTGAATTCAAATGCACGCCCTCTACTGGTGCAAAATCAATTTACCCGTTGTTGATATATTTTTAAGGCTCTCCTCCGCGTACAAACTGATGGGTTTCAAAAGAGCTCATCGATGCCATTTCCAACCCTCTCATTGGCTAGCGATGCAAGGGGTAACCGATGAGCCCCACGACTGCGTTCACTTTGTAAATGAAGCCTTGTTTTGCCCTTAAAAAAATTCGGTCCGGAGCTAGACATCGTCAAAGTAAGATAGATCGGAGTTGTGAGTAAACGCACCCTAGTCAATGCATGCAGTCTGGTAGTCAGTAAATATAGCTTAGTAGTCAGTAAATGCCGGTTAGTAGTCAGTAAATGCAGGTTAGTAGTCAATATAATATGCAGCGTGGAGCAGCCTTAAAACATTCTAAAAAAATATAGACGTTCGAAAGCGTAAGTATGGCAAATAAAGACAGAATGAATGAGTCATACAGTTCTTCATTTAGAATTTCAAAGCCTCTGGTGTAAATTTGCAAATATTCCTCACTCAAAAGGAAACAAAGGAAAAATCTCAAGACCCTCATCAGATTTTCAAACCAAAGTTTCGTTCACACCAAAGGATCTCGTTTAGTTGGTATCTTAAAAGATTTTTATATTAATTTCAACGTAAACGGCTTGAAATCTTCTACAGAAAAGAAGAGAATGAAGATGATTTGGACGTATTTCTGCCAAACGGAACTACGTGCATTATGACGTGAGCCTTGTCAGGCATTTATTATTATGGGTCTCAGAACTCATGTCTTAATGCACATAGTTCCATTTGATAGAAATACATCCATTTAGTGTTTGAAATCGTGATAAGCGGTCGTATTTCAGGAAATAATCTCACTGCTGGCTTATGAGCAGGAATTGTGCCCGTCGTCGGAGAACATGGAACTGCCAGCTCTGTCGGCACTCGGCAGTGAAGTGACCCATACACTGGCTTCAGGGGCTTAGTTTAAGTGTTGAGCACTGGTATGGTTTTGTTTGATCAATCACGTAACGCGACATGGTGGTGCGGGGTGGTTTCAGCTCCACCAGAAATGGGAGCAAGGTTACCCGATAGGCACCGACGACGAGCCGAATTACAGGAGGAGCAAGGGTCGTGAAATTGCCCAAGATCATTATAAGATTAAGATAATTCTGATAATTTTTTTTTGTTTTTTGAAAATTAGGTCCTGCCCTAAGGGGCCGTTCCTAAATTATGTAACGCTCTAAAGAGAGGGGGGAGGGGACTCGACGAGAACGTTACGCCATTTTGTTTTTACGTTTTACAGGATGGACCTACGTCACAAAAGCGTCACAAGCGGGGGAGGAGTAAAAAAATGCCGGAAAAGTGCGTTACGATATTTAGGGGCGGCCCTTAACGGTCAAAATTTTTGTCCTGGTTCGTCGCATGTCCATCAAATTAGGCGACTCCGTACACGAGAAACAATTTCGGTTCATATCGATTACCAAAGTTTTTAGTCACAGAAATTGAACTTTGGCTCAGCAAAGTGTGATTCCTGTGACCAAATCCTCAGGTAACCTGAATCAAAAAACTTTTTTGTTGGTTATGAGCATACTCATCAATAGAAGGGAGAAATTTTGTGCCCTCGGTTCTTTCGGTTAGCATTCGGACCGCGTTAAACAGAAAGGAACCGAGCCACATCAGCTATTGCCAAATTTAATTGGGCAATTTAATTTTTTACATGACGAAGGTTTTGCGGATTTTCGTGCAAATTCCAGAGAATTTGTTTACCTGGTACGAAGCAAATTCCTTAAAAATTTCAAAGGTTCAAAGGCACAAACGTTCTCTCGTAAAAAATTAAATTGCCTAGTTAAATTTGACAATAGCTGATGCGGCTTGGTTCCTTTCTGTTAAACTCGGTCCATTTGTATGCATTGTAAGATGCTAAAATGTTTCCGACCGTAAAATTTTGTGGAATTTTCTCATCATCAAAACATATTCGAAAATATTCTTCATCTTTTTCAGGAGTAATTTTTCCGCCCGCATTTTCTAATCAAAAGGAAAGGAGACACAAATTGGCGTAAGTTTCAGATGAAAGCAATAAATAGAAGGGTTTGTCGCAGAGCAGCACCGCATGCAAATGTGATCATTGAAGATTACATTGTAGATGCTGGTGACTAACTTCACATACATAGGCTTTATAATGTCAAGCGCTCTTCTACAATGGCGTATGCATTTGAAATAGGTCACCCAACGTATGCTCTGTCTACCACTGGAGCCATTCAGAGACACTAAAACCAAATCCACAGATTTCTGAATATAACATTGTTATGAGCAAACTGACTACATTAGCGCTGAAACTTATTTCATTCCAAGTTTAATCGTGACCCAATTCTGTAGCGGCTGAAAAAAATCAAGATAGGTGGACACATAAGGGCTACTTACTCGGCTATCCTTTCACCAGGAAGCTATTTTAAAATTTGCTTTTTAATTTTTTTTTCTAATTAATTTTTCTTTTCGTCTCGTGGAGGATGTTCAAGAGACATCAGTCGCAGTCGGCTGCGACGATACCCAAATCGGGATAAAGTGTACCGGAGGCTTCGTCTTACCCACTGAGTTCATAGATTAAATTATTTACTGCGCTTTTAAGGAAAAATACTTCAGCCAGTTTCGATTTTGAAATTCAAGGTTTAAAAAGATCTATTTGTCTTTTACCAATCAATAAAGTTCAAAACATGACTATTTGACTTGCGTATTATATTGGGTATATTTTAGAGTTAATTTTTTGCACAAACATTAAAAGCCGAAGTAGGTATGCCTATAATTCTCCTTCTTTATCTACCGCGAACTACGAAGAAGTAAGTTCCGTAAGTTGTATTGATATAGGAAGATCGCTTTATGCGGAGGTTCCTATTGTGCTTTTAACGAACAGCGCCAACACCCTTCCATCAATTTGCCATTGTGCGCATGTATGCGCACTATGGCAAACTATGCGCACATGGTGCGCATTTATGCGCACCATGTGTAATGCCCCTTCAGCTTTTTGCGTATGCAATATGGTCATTTGTAGAGTAGGTATAATTGCAGCCAAGGTTAGCCAACTTCATGTTGCAGCCAAGGTTAGGTGGTAGGTTATCAACTACCATATCCAAGCATTTGGCGATTAAGTTACTAACTGAAGACGCAATATTCTCAATCTGCTTTTTTATAATTTTTCTTTAAATCTTTTCTTTAAAGTAACAACGTTTTTGTGCACACTCTTCCACCTTCGAGTATTCATTTTAAAGTCAACCGAAAATTGAAAGAATGATGTACATTAACATCGTAACTTTAAGTACTAATCTTTCTCTTGCATCCTCATACTTTTTTTGTGATGCATGAATGGCCAATCGGAATAAAGACACACGCTAAAATTGAGTTTTTGGTAGGTAGGGACATTAAAAATCTAATTTTTTTTTGTATTTGCACTCACACATTGATAGCCTCAGTAGCTGAGTGTCTCTAAACAATAATAACTATCTAACAGTACCCTGTGATTTTTGCATCTTTATTTGAAATTATAAGGGATAAAAAGCCCTCTGAAACTTTCGGTTGTCTCTAAGAGGGGCACTTATCCATCGATTAAGCACGCTTAATTTACTCTGATTCTGCCTTTTCACTTTCACCGTTCGAACGCTTTTTGAATTAGATATTCGAGAGTTTGACGGCTTTCTCTTACCCCTTAAAATTTGAAGTGAAGACGCAAAAATAATAACGCACACGTCTCTTCCCTAGTCAAGTTGATACACGCCAATAACTCAATTTTGCAAGCTGTGTAGCGAGTGCCCTTTATCAGATTATCCATTCATAAAGGTACGAGTATATTACTATTGAGGTATGAAGATCCGAGAGAAAAATATGTGTTTAAAGCTGCGATGACAAAGCACGGTATATGGTTTAACTGCATTATGGAATGAGGTACAGCTATATCTCTGATTCACCAATCAAAGAAACTATCTGCATAAGGAAGCGCTGATGGCCTGTCCGTTGTTTCTAAAATGCAAGAAATAGTGGGTCCCAATCGCAAAATATAGTGCAGTTAACTCTCCATCAGCATGTCCACAATGGTGGAATCTTTTATTTTCAGCGATTCAACATCTCGTTGGAAGTAGCAACAGTCATCTCACTCTCTCGTTGGTGGTTGACCATCGGATTAAGCAGTATGCCCAGCAAGTTTACGAGGCATCGACTCGTTTGCTAAACAGATTGCTCTACATGTTGCTCAACAGCTGACGAACAGGTAGCTATAATGGTTGAGTGCGATCAATCTCTGAAGAGTATTTTGTAAAAAGTCATGATGTTGGCTCGGTCTCCTAGAAAATAAAAATGGAGTCGAACAAACACCTGAGATATGCATTTTCCCAATTTCACTATTGATGTTGATAGGCGCGGCGCATCAAGAGGAAAACAGACGTACTTATGGATCGAATTGGCTAACAATTAGCCAGTATTTTGGAAACAAGGAAGCAAGGAGTATTTGGTCTGCTGGCTGTTCAAGTTCCCTCCCGTCTCCCAAGAAAAATTTTTTGCATTCGTAAATTTTAATGTAGAGACTATACAGGTTCTTTGTTTATTTACGGGTATATCTGAGACGAAAAGAAGCCTTTGAGGCACAAGTCATCTTTTTTCACGAATTTTAATAACTTAGGTTCCCCTCCTCCGAGTACAAATTGAGGTGAATCGATTCAATGGAACTGAAGACATAGTCGATTACCTCTCAGATTTCTTGTTGGTGAAATCAATGAAAGAAAATAACCCACTGTATAGTGATGTTTATGGAGTACTTCCGCGCAACTGAAGAGTAGAAATAAGAGTAGCAACCAAGAAACGTGGTTGCGGCTCCATTTGTATCAGCTAGTTGTGATCGGAGTACCTCCTGGAGCGCCTCACATCAGGGCATGATGGTTGTACTGTATTGTCCAATACTTAGATCAATCGTCAATAGGGATATATGCAGCGGGTGAATAGACGTTAGGTGTTGCACTGGATGCAGGCCCAAGTTATATCTATCAAGAGTGAAAAACTTAGTTCCAGCTCCATTCGAATCAACTAGTTGTGATCAGAGAACCTTCGCGAGCGCCTCACATCAGGGCACGATGATTGTATTGTCTTGTTCAATACACATATCAATCGCCGATGGAGAAATATAGCAATGAAAAGAAAAGAGCCCTTTGCATAATGATGCTTAAGGTGTTCTTTCGAGCAACAAAAGAGTAGAAACAAGAGTGGCAACCAAGAAACTTGGTTCAAGCTCCATCCGTATCAACTAGGTGTGATCAGAGAACCTTCGCGAGCGCCTCACATCAGGGCACGATGATTGTATTGTATTGTTCAATACACATATCAATCGCCGATAGAGAAATGTAGCAATGAAAAGAAAAGAGCCCTTTGCATAATGATGCTTAAGGTGTTCTTTCGAGCAACAAAAGAGTAGAAACAAGAGTGGCAACCAAGAAACTTGGTTCAAGCTCCATCCGTATCAACTAGTGATCGGAGTAACCCTTGGAGCGCCCCACATCAGGACACGATGGTTGTGTTCTATAGTCCAATACACCGATCAATCGTCGATGGATATGTAGTTTAGGGAAAGAATGTAGATTTCACTATGAATGAATGCTAATTTAACTACCCCAGTGGTTGAATTAGCTTTCCACTATAGTAAAATGTACATTTGGAACATGTCGGACGCATTTTTCAACAATTTAACTGTCAGATCAGCAATCCATTTCTCTCGTGGGTGAATAGGATTTGGGTATTGCATTGGATGCAGGTCCAAGTTATATCTATCGAGCGTGGAACACTTAGTTCCAGCTCCATTCGTATCAACTAGTTGTGATCAGCGGACCTTTCCAAGCGCCTCACATCAGGCACGATGGTTGTATTGCATTGTCCAATACACAGATCAATCGCCGATGGAGATTTGTAGCGGGTGGATAGACTATAGGTATTGCATTGAATGCAGGCCCAAGTTATATCTATCAAGAGTGGATCGCTTAGTTCCAGCTCCATTCGTATCAACTAGTCGTGATCGGAGAACCTCCGCGAGCACCTCACATTAGGGCACGATTGCATCGTCCAATACACAGATCAATCGCCAATAGAGCCACATAGCGAGTGAATTGGCATTAGGTATTGCATTGGATGCAGACCCAAGTTATATCTCTCCAGAGTGAAAAACTTAATTCTAGCTACATTCGTATCAACTAGTTGTGATCGGAAGACCTCTTCAAGCGCTTCGCATCAGGGCACGATGCTTGTACTGCATCGTCCAATACACAGATCAACCACCAATAGAGCGGGTGGATAAGCGTTAGATATTGCATTGGATGCAGTCCCAAGTTTATGTATCAAGAGTGAAAAGGGAGGGAGGGATGTTTACCTGTTTGCCCTTTTCCCAGGGTCTTTTCCAGGCGATAGGGTCCGACATACTGGTGCGACTCGGCGGGACTCATGTGGTTTTCCTTCTGCATATTCCTCGGGGGGCGGCGGGGCCGACGGGGCCTTTGGGGGCCGGATCACGAGGCCTGGGCCCGGGGACCGGAGGCACTAGACAGCATCGTCACAGCACTGCACTGCACCACCACAACCACCACTCGAGATCGGAGCAACGCGGGAAAGAGAGGCTAGCCGCTGCGATTTGCGGGCGAGGGCCGACTGTGGAAACTCAGCGGCCATTGGGGTAGCGCGGGCGATTATTGACTCGCTTTCGGGCGCCCCGAACCCGCTCGGGAAAGCGCCGCGCAGCGCGCATGTCCCCGCGCAAGAGCACCCCGGTCCCTGCCGAGCGCCGAGTGAATGAAAAGTCTCGTCTCCCCCCCTTCCCGCCCCCCGTGGGCCCTGTCCCTTGGAGGTTTCGGCTTTTCCCGGCTCCTGTCCCCCCGCCCCCGCCCGGTTCCCACTCGCAGATCGACTTTTCAGGTGTCGTGACACGTGCTCCCCGGAGCTGCCCACCTTCCTGACTGTCCGCTCAATTAAAAACGGAATGTAATGGGAAACGGCGTTGAGCTCCAAGACGCTCCTTCGATTTCCATCGCCACGTCTTGCTCTTCACGCCCACGCAAATTGTCGTCTTCTTCACGAAAGAACGTAACTCCATTGCAATGTTGTAAAATTTCCCCCTCGCAAATCGCATATAATCAAGGGAATTTTGGGCATTTCTAACTGAAAATGTCACTGATTTTTCCTTAGACGCCGTGCAAAAATCAGACAAATTTTTGACAAAATTCCACGGATAAAATTTGGTGAAATGAAGTAAATTGTTTGAGTCAATTTGGCAACCTTCGGATGGAGTTACGTTCTTTCGTGCGGGAGACGACGAAATATCCGCGACTTTTGAGTCGGACGAAAGAGAGGTATTGATACGTGGGTGATGTGTATTGTGTAGGTTACTACTTAACCCTTTGACCCCTGAGTCAGATTTTCACGGAGTGGTCCTCCAGGCTGGGCCAAGAATACGCAATCGTGTATTTTTAGTTTTACAACCGTCATTCGGTAATTTCTCAACCAAATAACTTGAAAGTCTCTGTGCCTTATCTTTAAGTACGTAGGAGTGAAGGTCAATCACTAAAAGTTAATTTCCAATATAATATTACTTCGCTAAAGTTGAATCAATGTTCATTTTTGGGAGCAATTACGGGAACAATTTTGTCATTGAAGACAGTTAAATGAAATTAAGACATTTAGAGTACATGGTTTTAGTCTTTTAGTACCATCGAGTTTAAATGTGGGTGGGCACCTTTTTTTCCGCACCCCTTTGTCAGCTGACTTTCACGATACGGATTGTTCGTAACGGCGCCGTATTGCAACTATTCCTGCTTCACTGATGTCCTGGTTGCATATACAAGAATAAATTAAGGCGCAGTAGCAGTAGAGTAAAGTTCGTTGAACCCTGATTGCAATTTTTATGTAACTAGAAGTAGAAACTTCTACGTAACGAATTCTGCTGACCTTGTTAATATCAAGGCTTAATAGATTTTACCAAGATCTGCGTTAAATGTACTAAGTTGATGACGTTACCATGCATGTTACCTGCTTTACATTCTTACCTGGAAGCGTTAATGAAAAAATGAGACAAAGTTTCCCTCCAACGGATACTAACACGCGCTCGACAAAATTCTGCGCTTCCGATGATCCTATCATCTCGGATGATTTCGAAGAAATCCCTACTTTTTATACGTGTTTCTGCGAACAATCAGCATTAAAGCATCGAAGCCACCGAACTCCCGGGCTTCATCTTGAGTGCTCACGCTGCATTTATCGCGATTGACTCGAGCAAGTGGTGCAACGACCGCCACGTGCCTACCCTTCAAATGCAGAGATGCCGGATTTACGAAGAGTGGTATGCATTTTCAATGGGTCCAAAGTTGGAGGCAATGTTCACTTTATTTCTGCAGCACTATTGAGGGCAAATTGGACGGCGGTAAGCAGAAAGGAACCAACCCACATCAGCTATTACCAAATTTCACTGAGCCATTTGATTTTTTACGGGAGAATGTTTGTGCAGATTCCTTTGAAATATTTGAGGAATCTACTTCGTACTATGCAGAAAATTCACTAAAATTTGCAGAAAAATCCGCACAACCGTTTTCATGGAAAAAATTAAAGTGCCTAATTAAATTTGGCAGTAGCTTATGTGAATTTGTTCCTTTCTGCTTAACGCGAGCCAATTAGGGATCCTTATATTGACCGATAACTTGCGATGCGGAGGTTCTTGTATCGCTGGCATGGACATGTATTATTTTTTTTTTATTTTCTTTCATTTTTTCAAAAGCTGGAGATATGATGGTTGATTATTATGTAATAGCGCTGAGTCTGCAAATTACCCCAGTTTTTCCCGTTTACCGACTCATTTCCACGAAAAATTGATTTTGTAAACAGTGCCTTCTTTTGGTCCCAAAAATTCTGTTTTTTAGTGGGAAATTCATTTTTCCAAAAACTTTACGGGTGATAACAAAAATTAGGATAATTTTCGGCAACAGCAGCATAAAAAAGACGAGAAATATTCATTAAGCACGACTAAACAAAATAATTTTCCCGTACTTTTAGGTGCAGAACAATGGACCAATTTTTCATTGAGGTAAAAGGATGGATTCCGTCATTTGGGTGGAAAAATGTAGGTATCAGACCCATGCTGTGAAAAGTTTTTGGACATGCCATAGAAGTTAGCCTATTTCTTTTAGGCTATTGAATACATAAATGACTTTGGTACGTCTCTATTATACACAGATTTCCCGGAAAATTAACATTTTGCAATTTTAAATTGCAAAATTCTTTCTTCATTGATTTTAAATTTTAAAAAAATGGATCAACGAGGCTGTTTTTCAGAGACTTGCTCGAAATCCTTTACTGTTCGTGAACAAAAAAAAAATAAATAAATAAATGCAAATCTATCAAAAACGAGAGAGACAAAATGCTTGAAAATGCGCCAGCGTTAGAGTTTTGAAGGGCAGATGACACCGTTGAAAGAATTCAAGGCTGATTTATCGCATCCGATGAAAACTTCGAGTTACTTTTCTCGAAAATAGAGGAATTCTAGAGGGAGCACTGGCATTACAAGCTCAAGGGCACTCCAGGTCCCAAGGGACGCGTGTCATTTGTTATTCTGCACCGTTGATGCTGTAAGTGTTGCTGGCTGCTTCGTAAGCGTGTGCAGGCGCTGCGCTGCAGGCAGGCGCGTCGCATCGCCGCTGTGCCGTCTTGTGTTGTGTGCTCGTGACAGCACCTTTGCAGTCCGACAGACGTCCCGACTCCAACCTGAGCCCTCATTTGGAATTCGCTTTGTCTTCTGCCCTCACTCCCGTGCCCTTCTTCATTTTTTACCGTGTTTTTATGATTTATTGAGGCGCCTCCGCGTCTCTTAAAAGGCTCCGGATAACGAGGAAATTGAAGAACGGCCTCGCGAGGGTTCAAATGAGTGCCGAGACAGTCGACATTACTCTTGCGAGACTTCCCCAAATAAATCAGTTTAGGATTCGAAGCAGTGAGCCTTGAAATCCAAAATGCATAACCTTCGGAAGCCATTGCTAGCCCGGCGAAATGCAAGAAATAATTAAATAAATAATACAAAAAAAAATTAAAAAAGAAATTATATAGTAAAAGATAGGAGTCGGTTACACCGGCTACAGAATCATTTCCGCTGATCCGATTTGATGAATTAGCAAAGTATCCTCAGATCAGTCCACATGCCGATTTGATAAAGTAGTACGTTCGTGGCCCCGATTTGATGAAGTAGTACGTTCGTGGCCCCGATTTGATGAATTAGCAAAGTATCCTCAGATCAGTCCACATGCCGATTTGATGAAGTAGTACGTTCGTGACCCCGATTTGATGAATTAGCAAAGTATTATCAGATCAGTCCACATGCCGATTTGATAAAGTAGTACGTTCGGGACCCCGATTTGATGAATTAGAAAAGTATCCTCAGACCAGTCCACATGCCGATTTGATAAAGTAGTACGTTCGTGACCAGGACTTACATTGCGAAAAAAGTAGCTTTTGACGTACGATTCCCTAAAAAAATGTAATTTCCCACTAATTTTGGAGAGTTTTTGAGCTTACATGCTCCCCTCCCACGAAAAAAATGTCTTACAGTGCAGTCACTGTCAATTGTACCTTTTTTTCAAGAGTAATTACTATACCTATCTCACTACTGAACGCCATGACTTGCGCCTTGCGCCATGACTGCGGTTTTTTTTTTTTTTTTTTTATCATCGTTTTAAATTTTCACCACGAAATTCAATTTCATGATGGTGTCATGGTGGTGATGGTGATGATAATTTTGTTTTTGTGAAATGGTTTTGCTCCCTCAATTGAATGGAGTTTTCATGGCTGCTCCATTAGCAGTTACGTAAAAAAACAAAAACAAAGCGCTTGCATTATAAAAAGGCCCAGTTCTATCATGATGCAAGGAGGCTGCAGTGGTTGCGGCGAGAAATAACCATGAATCCACTGTGTGGCTTAATGTGTGAACTTATTTAGTGGCGATGGGGGTTAAGTTGTTCGTCAATCTACGGAAAAAAAGATGTAGATGTTGCTCGATGATATGGGCATTTCCAATTAATTGTGGTTGTACCCAAATAAAGTAGTTTACTAGCCCAATGTTGCGGTACTACCCCAACTTTAGTCGCGGCACTACCACAATTAATTAGTAATCCCCATATCATCCAACAAATTGGGGTATTACCACAATTTTAGAGAAATATACCTCTAAAACTTTTTTTTCCGTTCGCCAAATGGTGCGCGAATGCGATATTTTTATTTGGGGGGGGGGAGGAGAGGACATGATACTAATTTATGCGAATTTAAAGGATTACTGATTATGAAAGCGAGAGGAACCTTGACAAAGACTGCACGTGAAAAAATACTTGAGGTGGAATACATACAGTCTCTCCAGTCCAATCTTCAAACTAACCACTTGTCTAGGTGCTCACAGCAGGGTTCATGGACAAGGGTTTCACGAGGGTTGTTGATGATTTCCAGAATATTCACCCGGGGGATGGCGGTCGCGGATTGGCAATTTCATCCTACCCTTTCCTTTTAACCTCGCAAAAATCGAGCTTCTTCCTAATTCAACTAATTTATTCAAACGCTCTACATTAATTTTAATTATTCATTTATTTGACTCTGTCAAATTCATTCAAACGGCTATATAAGTCAAAAGACCGTAACATGCAGTGCTGAGGGGAGCCTGTGCGTACCCTTATTTACACTTGACAATACTTTAATCTTTTATGCATGGTCTCTTTTTGAATAACTTGGAATTTTCAACGCCAAATTTTAAAAATGCATTTGAAAATAACAGTGAGAATCTTGTTTTTAAGATACGATAGACGAGAATTTTGATAATGACACTTCGATATAAAACATATTTTGTTGATTTTTGCCACAAAAATCCTTCAAAAATTTCAAACCTTACCAAGTATGAGATTTTCAACTCAGAAAACATAGTTTGGAAACAATTCTATTTAAAGTTTTGATGTGCCATGTTCGATTATGCAAAATTGTTGGGTAAACATTTATAATTTCGCCCACGCTTGGCACAAAAACTAATTAAACCATTTGCAATCAATTTTTAGGATTGCAATATGTTTCCTACACATGCATAATACATGCAATATGTTTCCTCTTCCTAGTGGCATTATTCAAGGTGTTCGATTCTTTTTGGCGGAGACGTGTGTTTACAGTGAGTTTATCTTGTCATCATTAGAATTGTGTTGCAAGCTCCAAGCCGAATCAGAAAGGTATCTCACCTAGAATCGATTGTTTACCATGCATTCAAATGGAGAAGAAGCAGTTTTGCCAAATTGCAAGAATTGCCATTGCAAAACAGGAATTTTGTCAAATGCCTAAGCAGACAGTTACTACCATTATTAAAATGGACTAAAATTCTGCGATTTTTTCAGTATTTGTCAAGGGAACGTTCCAAGTATACAAACAGGGGCGGATTGGCAGGCGGGAATACCGGAAAAATTCCGGTGGGCCGGTTGGTATTTTGGGCCGCTTTAAAATAAACTTATATTACTACTACTTTCTTTCTTTCTTTCTTTCTTTCTTTCTTTCTTAAAACTTAACCTTCCCCCTCAACCCTTTTGTATTTTCACTGACGTAACCTTGGTTTCCATGTGAACACACAGAGGTGTAAATGGCCGTAGATGCTAAAGCACCGCTTTAAAATAAACTTATCTTACTACTACTACTACTATTACTACTACTACTAATTTCTTTCATTTTTTCTTTTTTTATCTCCATAGTCTAAAAGTATGTGGAGAAATGGGATAAAATCTTAGTGAACTGTCACTTTCTCATAAAATAGGGTGAGGCTCCACGGGCCTCCATTGTTCCACGGGGCTGCTTTATGCTCCACGGTCGCAGCCAACTTTGCAAATATTTTGTGACTCTAATTGCGTATGTTCGCGCTTAAAAATGGCTTCTTGAGGTGCTAATTTTTCAAAATTTTCCCCCCCTTTCTCTGTGGAGTGTCCCCCCGACCCCCATTTGGTTTGTGGGCCGGTTTGGCTGTACATTTCCGGTGACTTTTTTCGTCCCAGTCCGCCCCTGTATACAAAATAAAACTTAATTGAATTTTTTATTATTTCATAATATTTTTAAGAATTTTTAATTTTTAATAATCATTTTCTGAAAATTGCTCATTTTTCCATAAAATATACATATAGATTATGTGAGACGCTAATCCCAGTAAATGATGTGAAAAGTTATGTTGAGCAGTCATGTGAAGAAAACCCGGTTTTTTAAAGCATTTTCCCCTAAAGACTTAAAAAATCCAAAATTGATACAATGAATGTGTAATCAGTGAAAACCTTCATAATATTACTAGCTATTTAGGCATTACACAAAATGCCAAATTTGACCATAAACCTGCGTGAAAACGACACAATATAACCCCATGATTAAGGAATCAGATACAACATGATGCTCATGCTGTGTTCTATTGCATCCCAGGTTCAATGAGTCGAGACGTTAATACTTTCCACTTCTCCGCGCTTGAATGCCAGGAACGCGTCGTTTGCGTAGGTCGTCTTGGGATCACGCGACGAAAATGCATCCGAAGGGAGAGGAGAGAATCCACTCAATGGAAGAGGTGGGGGGGGGGGGGGTTCTTGTTGAACACGAATGTCCACGTATCGATCCATACGCCCCTCTTCAGCGCGGCGTCGAGTCTGCGCGAAGCTTTTTTCGCTGAAAAGCTTCCATGAAAGCACCGCAGATGGCGGCACTGGCTTGATAGTAAATTTGCATTGAATGCGCATGGCAAGGGTTTCGTGATGTGGCGGGTTTTATGAATATTCTCGCAAAGGTTTACACACTGATCATGTTGAATACTGCTGATCACAACTCTATATCCGCACGTAGTTTTTTCCGTAATCTATTTTTTGTTGGTCTTGCCTTCCAGTTGAAAATGTACGTATAATTGGCCCAAACGTAGCATTCTGACTTTGTTTTACTTTTTTTAAAGTCACTTTAAATCCATTTTCAGTGTATTTTTCTTGTGAGAAATCCAGGAAAGTTTTATGAAAATTTAAGCCTCAGGCATACCCTATATCCAGCGCAACATTCCCGTTGCGTCGTAAAATTCGTATCATACGCAAAAATAATTCCCTTTCAAGTGATACACGGAGAAAAAAACTTCGTGCATGGAACCCGAAGTTGAGATCATATAGATCTCTGAAGTTTTTGGATCGCGCATCCAAAAACTTGAGGTCCAACTGCCAAAGTTCGGGTCAGACACCTAAAGTACTTTGGTATGTACCTAAGTACTTCAGATGTCTGACCCGAACTTCGGCAGCTGGACCTCAAGTTTTTGGATGCGCGATCCAAAAACTTTAGAGATCCGTATGACCTAAACTTCAGGTCCCATGCACGAAGTTTTTTTCTCCGTGTAATATCTCACTTCAAACAACGATAATAATTGGAGTAAATTGTGAAATGTGGCCTTTTGTAAAAATTTCAACTTGAAAGTAAATAAAGGAACGTCGGTGAAAGGATTTTGTAGTGAAACGACGGATGTTACAACGTAAATTGAACTACATTTTGCAATTAGGATATACAATTTTTAGCTTATCCATAAAAGCACCTATCCGCACAGGGAAACTGAAGGCATATACATTGTTGTTAGAATGAGCGAGGAATAGTAGTTCTCTGCAAAATGCACTCTAATCCTTCTTGTGGCGTCACGGGCGATGGTGCGGTATTTTTCCGTTTGAAACAAGATTGAATTTTTTGTGACTTAGAAAGTCACCAGGAATACAATGAGGTTTTTCCTCTTTCGCACGGCTAAGAGCAAATCTATCAAGAGGACGACTGGAACGCATGTCATTGACGTCCTCAGAATTCCGAAAGCTCACCATAGCGTTGAGTAGTAATGGAGTTGAATAAAAAAAGGCAAGGAAAAAACATGACTCGCTCTTTTTCAAAGGAGGGATTCCGCATTTCACCTTGTTTGCGAAATTTATCCCAGATATTTTCATAGGTAAATTGAAAATTGACGACAATTATAAAAGAGAAAACCGGCAATACAGGCTTATTCACCAAGAACGTCGGTAAAATCGTATGCCATGATGAGGGTGATGCTCGATAGTGACACTCGACATCGGAAAATGTGACACACACATTGTGTGCGTGTACAAATCTAAACACGCACACAATTTCTAGGATCTGCGCTGCATTTTGATTTTCAGCTATAATAACTTTAAGCTACAAAAAGCTGTTTTACATGAAGTTCATTTCGTGTCCAGAGACGTATTGTGCGTTTGTTTTCTGTAACTTAAATACCAATAGCTTTAGTCCGCGAGGTGTACATAACATGCTTGAAAGTGACGTGCTGCGAAGTTCTTCCTAATATTTAATATTGTAGTTCAATTTACAATTTGCAGCTGATAAAATGTTCCTTTCTTCATCAGCATCAAAACAAATAGTTACCTCGAACCTAATGCAAAGCTCCGAGTTGCAAGTTTATTCGGGAAAAACGTGAGGATAAGTGAAACAATCGTAAAGCAACAAATCACGAGAAAATGCTATCAGCAGGTGCATATATTTTTTCGCTCCAAGTGCACTGGCGAGTATACTTTTTATGATGACTGAGATCAAAATTCATCCTTTACTGTGGAAAATTCATAGCTTATTTTCAATTATCAAATCATACATCCAGAATCATACTGCTTCAAATCAAATTTTAGCCTACCTTAAACTAAAATAATGCTGCTCTGGGTGTCTTGCTTTGAAGCGAAATAAGACGTGCTGATATTTTACGTAGATTCGGGGTTGACACTCCTTTGGGCATCATGTTTTTGGTGGCTCTTAGGTTGTTCTTGATCATCACTTGTGCGAATGCAGGGCCAAATAGACTCAACCAGATAAGCGAACAAACTGTGTCGGAATTATTTGAGGCCGGTGAACTGAAGGCAGGTGTCCTCCTAATTCACCAAAAGTATGGGCTCCTGCTTGTTCTTGGCAATGGAAATTTAATTTTTGCACAGCCCGATATCTGCCTGTTCCAGTCCCGCTTCAGATTTTTGAGTAAAGAAATATTAGGAATTCTAACATGGAAGGTCAGAAAAATTATAGAAAGTGATGACCCGCCGATCCGACTAATGCGAGCAGCACTGGGATACAAACTTCTTGACCGTTCTTTGCCGTACAATTGTATCTTCTGCAACTTGGGCCATTGGTGGGCTTATATTCTCAAAGGAAGAACCATAAATTTCAAGTGCAAACGATCTTGCCCACTCTGGCGTTCTTGGAAGGGCTTTGACTATGGGCACGTGTCCTCCGGAGAATTTACATTTTTGGACGGACGAGGTAAGTCAATCTCGGATTTTCCTGCGGCTGAGGCTTATAAAGCTAGGCCTGAGTGCATGGGCGGATGGCTTCATAGAATGTGTATGCGAAGAATTAAATATGAGTTATGACTTTAGAATTTTGTAATTTCCAAATATATTGCATTAGATAAGTAAATTTTTATTTATTTTTTGTCAGCATATGTTACGGGAATCTGAAAAACGGGCAAAAATAGGTCGATTAGGGGAAAACGCAATATAGATTAAAAAATTGTAAATATTTAGGCTTCACCTCTTAGAATGTATAAACAGGCCTTCGGGTCATGACCTGTCTATCATGATTCCTTTTTGTCCAAACTAAATAAATTACCTTTTTTGTTCAAAAAAAAGAAAATAAAAGAAATTTGGCAACGCCTGAAGGTTCATACGGCGTTTTTCCTTAGCACGGCGGAATAGGCGAAAGGTTCATGCTCTAAATGAACGTAACATTTACGATGACCACTATTCGACTACGTGAAAGACCATGTTGTCCATACTCAAAGAATCACTTTTCCGCAATTGGTATAAAAAATATTTGTTGTGTGTATTCCAAGTAAGCGTGACATTTCACGATGACACCGCTATATATCTTTGGGTCACATTAATGCAATACACAGACACAAAATAGCTGCAGAGATATTGAACTTAATTACTCAATGTGGTCGCCAGCTAAAAATTGATACAGATTTTAATCGCTTCTCCAAATGCGTTCCTTTTGAGGTGCTAACGCCAAAATTATAAGAAAAATAAAGCAGCTTAATGGATTTAATTATTTAAGTGATTTTTATTGAAGTTCAAAGCCTTTTTAACAATCATTTAGAGTAAAATAACCCTCAGTAAAACGAATTAAACCACACATTTTGACTTTCCGAATATTCCAGCAGGTATGTAGTGGAACGGCTGTGGTCTGCATGTAAAATTGCCTGAATCTATTGGGAAGTTCCAGTTCATTTTTAAATATTTTCCTTTGCGGAAAAAAACCAAAAATTGAATTCATGATATAATGATCAATAATAATATTAATTCTTCTAAAAATCAAATCTGGAATAGCGTAATATCCCTATATCAAACGTATTGACCTATATTTGCCTCGCAAAGTGACGGAATTTTTCAAACTTTCAGAATAAATTTAGATCTATGTAAGGAGTATAAGAAGGTTTGATTGATTACGGTGATCAGCAATTACACTATCCAAGTCAGAAGTCAGGAATTTACGTTAAATATAAAAATGCACCCGTTTAAAGAGCTTTAAAAGTTCGATAGTTACATTTGAATCGTCAGAGCTTAGGAGTGGATGTACAGCCTTCAAATACTAGATTATTTTTTATGCATAAGTTTAGTTCATAACCCTGTTACTAAAATGTCGAATCATCTCGTAACGTCAAAGTAGACTGTTGTGATCCTCATATCAGATGAATCCAAAGTCTACCATTGGTATGAACCTCCTTATTTACCTTGCACCCCTCCTCACAACCTGTCCTCACCCTCTAGGGGCCGACTCTAGGGGGCGTTCTGGAACGGAAGCCAGGGGTACCAGGGGGGAGCGTTCCCCAGGATTTCCACGCTCAGCGCTACGCCCCCCGATTGGGCACTGATCATAGATAACTTCGAGCTAGACCCACTCGAAGCAACCATTTGCGAGCGGGGCATGCGGGGAGGAGGGGCGTGGGTCTCGGGGCCAGTTGGACGTTTTCATGCTGAAAGCGCCTATGTTCCACGCAAACCCTATGAACGTAGTCCTTTTCAGCATAAATACGCCCAGTTGTATTCATAGATAGCGTCTATTTATTCATGCAAATGTGCGTTTTGTTCCGCGATGCGGGATGCGCGCGGATCTGATAAGGCGCCAATGTGCAGTTTGCATTCTGCACCTGCGCCTGCGCCTTCCTCGCCTGAGAAGGCAGAGTTCATTGCCAAATGGTCGCGGAATATCCCAACTTCGAACAAGCGCTGGAAACAAGATAAACACTGGAAAAAAAACACTTTGGATCTAGAGTCCAGACTCTTAAAAACACCGACAAGAAAAAGTACTTTTGATTCAGTCAGAATCTAGCTTAAATCAAAGACCAAACCTCTTAATTTGAGTGGATTTCGTTTTGATTCTAGCAAAAATCCGATTGAATCAAGAGTATTTTTTCCTCTCAATGTTTTCAAGAGTCTGGACTCTAGATCCAATGTGGTTTTTTTTCCAGTGAAGGTGGAGAGTATTGCGATCTTTTAAAAAAAATTATTCTGAAAATTCGAATGAAATGAGTACGGAAGAATTTCATTATTTGAGTAGGATGGCTTTTTCCCCGCCAAAAAAAAAGAGAGGAAAAAAATCAGATTTATTAAATCTGCGTGAAGTTTGTCGGATACTTTCTCAGCTTTTAAACATGCTCTACAAATGTTCTTTGGCGCACGATCTTCTAGTTGGAACACAATACCTCATATAATTACATGGTATTTTAAAAAAAATAGAAGATAAAAGTGATTTTTAATCAAAAAAGGAGTTTTTTTTAACCTGGACTCAACTGTTGGAAAACAGAAATTATAAATTAATTATTACAAAAATATTTGAAGGTTTTTGCGTCCATCGACTCAAGAAGCTAGTCTAATTCCCAAAATTATGAGAAGCTTCTTAAAAGTTCAAACAAATTTTTTTTGAGATGGAAAAAAATCGATAAAACCGAACTATAAGCTGTAGCTTTAACCTCCAAGACTTTCTAGTTGGAAGCTTTTTAGATTTAGTCAAATTGCTAGGACATATTTTAAAATTTTTGCTCTAATTGTATTGAGAAAGTGCAGTTGAAAACAGTACCAAAATACCTGACACTTGAACTTTAAAAATAGAATTAACGGTTGTGCATGGGTGTTGAAAAAATGAGCACTCCAAAAGTTAGTGTGGCATGCTCAAACATTTTAGAGTAATCCGAAGTTAAGAATATGATTTTTCATTAAATGTTCGTGACGAATGTTTTGTAGTATACCCGAAGAATTGAAGGCGTTTTGTAATTATGCATACTTGTGTAATGTGGCGAGTTGTATGTGGTTCAAAGTCAGCTATTTGGTATTCCTCTTTAAAAACACCCTTGAAAATGAAGATATTAATGTAAATCAGTATGAATTAAATGAATTCTATGCAAAAAGATAAATAAATTTAAAAAAAAAAGAAAAAACAAATTACAAAGAAATGGAATCCTTTTTTCGAGAGCATCTGCTAAAATTAAATAAAAAGTACTGAAAAAGTATTAAAAATGATCGGTAGACCCCCGTGAAAGACGGAAACAATAACATCAGTGCTTTAAATTGATGAACACACAGCTGTTTTCAGCAAATACAATTTTTTCAGCCTATTTCAAAATCACTCTTTTACTTTTCCTGGATCATTAGCTACTTGTTTTTAGAATTTGACGCACGACAATGATAATGAGTAATAATGCATTCAGGCACCAAAAAGCATAGTTTCCCATTCAAAATTGTACGTAGATAACGAGTTACACAACAGGAAGTTTGGCCCAACGCCTGAAAAACGAGATATTAACATGTATACTCTTAACACTTATCAATTAATTGATTCACAAATCACACAAACTCACACTTAAAAACTACAATCAAAATTGGAAATAATAATGATGACACACGCATTCAGGGCCGAATTTACCAACTTGCCACCCATGGGCCGCCTGCATTTTGCCGCCTTCTTATCATTCGTTTTGAAACATCAATAAAAACCATTAAGTGAACGTGCCAAAGGGAGAGGGGTGCATTAGACGCGTTCATTCTTGTTGAACACATTATTTGCGAAAACCCTGTCAACACTACCAGCAAAAGTTCACAAAACTTTGCGCCAAAGTAAAGTTCCGTAACCTCTGTGTGGACGAGGCCTTCCATTTGGAGAAATGAACGAAAAATTATGAAAGAACAAACATAAATGTGATTTGATAATTTTAACTTCCGCCGCCGCGCCGCGCTGACCGCAATGGGTTTGGCGCAATTCGTAAAGTATTCCTACAGTCTTGTAGGCGCTTTGCGTTTCACGCGAACCGTTTATAAGAAATGAACGAAAAAAATTATGAAAGAACAAACATAAATGTGGTTTAATGATTTTAACTTCCGCCGCCGCGCCGCGCAGACCGCACTGTGTTTGACGCAATGCGTGAAGTATTCATGCAGTCTTGTAGGCGCTATGCGTTTCACGATGACCGCACTGTGTTTGACGCAATGCGTGAAGTATTCATGCATTCTTGTAGGCGCTATCCGATTCACGCTGACCGCAATGACCGCGTTGTGTGTTTGATGCAATGCGTGAAGTATTCATGCTGTCTTGTAGGCGCTGATATGTGGTTATATGCCGACCGCCGCGCTGAGGGTTTTTCCTGTTCATCTCAACTTCTCGTCATCATTGCTCTCTGCGCTGCGCCGTTCCAGACCAAATTGCGTGTTTGGTTTCTCTCTTCACTTGACTAATAATTAAAGGTGCTGTCTCTTGTATCACCGAAAGGTGACAAAATTAGAAATTACTATACCCTCAGGAAATGAGAGATTCTGTCACCTTCTCTCGTTTGTAATTTTTTTCTGAATCCGATTTCTTTTTACACCTATATTTAAAAAATTGCAAAATTTGGCGCCCCCTAAATTTGCCGCCATGGGCCGCGGCCCATGTGGCCTTCTCCTAGATCCGGCCCTGCTTGCATTTTTAACATTTGCCAAATGTTTATTAAGAATGTCTACATCCTCTTCAGGATTTGATTTCTGAACTCAGGATTTGATTTTTTTTTTTGTTGCGTGACTCATTATCTACTCAACATTTTGAAGATACATAAAAAGAGGTTGGATTTGTAACTTCACAAGATTCAATGTTACAAGAACAAAATTTAACGACTATTCAAAATACAATTTTCGACTTCGAATTTTTAACAGTAAAAAAATTTACTGTAAATTTATTTAAAATCGACGTCTAATTCATTTTCCCCATGCGAAGACACGACTTGAATCGAATCTTTTTTAAACTTAGTCCAGATCCAAACGCTAGTGCCCCGCAGTCGTTTCAATCAGATTGTCATCGATCGTCAATGAGGTATTGTACACGTTCTTCCCTAATGCTTTGGTACTGTTTATTCTCGTACCCCTTTTTCTCGGTACCCCTTTTCTCGGTACCCCTTTTTCTCGGTACCCCTTTTTCTCGGTACCCCTTTTTCTCGGTACCCCTTTTTCTCGGTACCCTTTTTCTCGGTACCCCTTTTTCTCGGTACCCCTTTTTCTCGGTACCCCTTTTCTCGGTACCCCTTTTTCTCGGTACCTCTAATGAAGTTCATACAGGTGTTGGGAATTTGCAATTTGAGTACTGATTCCTTTGTAAAATTTCGCGAGAAATACAATGGTGCCACATTGGAGAAAATAACACATTGGATCTAGAGACCAGACTCTTGGGAAAATTGACAAGAAAAAGGACTCTTGATTCAATCAGATATAAGCTAAATCAAAAGGAAATCCGCTCAAATTAAGAGGCTTGGTTCTTGATTTAAGCAAAAATCCGATTGGATCAAGAGTATTTGTTCTTGTCAATGTTTTCAAGAGTCTGGACTCTCGATCCAAAATGTGTTTTTTCCAGTGCACTGGCTCCGAAACAAACTCCAAAACTCAACAAAAGCTTTCAAAGTTGAGGCCGTAATGCAAAAGCTACCATTCCCCATACCCCTACTTCTTCGACCCAATCTAGTTTACAATCTTTGCAATAGGTAAAGATATAATATTTCCTCCGGTTTCTGACAACGTGGAGGCCTAAAATACGGGAACCAATGAGAAATGGTGAAATGGATTCCTCATGTCTTATCTCCGAGGAAAATGGACCGGAGGCAGTTCATCCGCGGACTGGTTTCATTCGCTGTTTGGCATTCGCCCGTCGTCCCACCGCGGAGATGTAACCGGAGCCGGCTTCGCGGTCTCGAGTCCTCCACTCAAAATGGGGACGAGCTACCTTGAGCTTCTGGCGATCCCGTTAAAAGCTCCCCCTCCCCAGAGCCCCGTCTAACATCCGAGCTCCAGTTAGCACCGCCTCGCTCCGCCCTTCGCTGGACGGCCAATCGGAACCCGGAACGTTGTGAGTACTCATCTCGCCGCGATGACATCATCGATGCCCTACCGCGAGCTTCGCTCCGGGCTGAGAAGGGGTTCGCCAACGGGACGTGTTCTTAAGCTGGCTTTCTTGGCAATGTGCAGGAGATGCACGATATGTGTGTGTTGCTAGTGCTCCATGCCGCTCTACGACACCTAACCGCCTTTGGCCCCTATCAAATCACAACTCGGCATCGAGTACCTTAAGATTTCTGCTTTAGTCCCACACTGGAAAAAAAACACATTGGATCTAGAGTCCAGACTCTTGAAAACATTGACAAGAAAAAAGACTCTTGATTCAATCAGATTTAAGCTTAAATCAAGAACCAAGCCTCTTAATTTGAGCGGATTTCCTTTGATTTAAGCTTAAATCTGATTGAATCAAGAGTCTTTTTTCTTGTCGATGTTTTTAAGAGTATGGACTCTAGATCCAATGTGTTTTTTTTTCCAGCGCATCCCTCGACCCTTACAAGATTTGCCACAAAATTCTTTTTTTCTCTCGCTTTTCTCTCTCTCTCTCTCTTTAAAAAAAATATGGTAGGCGAATTAGATATTTGCACGTGTCGCAGAATCGGAACTTGGCGCATGCATGCGATGAGATTGTTAAAACTTCAATTGTTCGCATCCAGTATTAACGGCGATATTGTCTTTTAAAGAAGAAGTTGTTTCATTAGTGGAACCCGGCACTGTTGGGATCTGGTTCATTTTATTTTTAGTTTTGTTGTAAAAATGATATTTTTAGGTTTGACCCCAGTTGAATGTAGGTCAGAATTAGCCAGAATTTTTTGCCGAATTTAGCCCTGCTGCATTTCATGTCGTGCGATTTCTTCTTATGTTATTTTTTTTCACGGAAAGCGAATATCAAGTTTACGCCTTATGAATTTTTGAAGACAATTTCTTGATTAGGGAGCAGCCACCCGTCGTCATACTTTTTTTAAGGGGAGTTTTTTAAGATTGGGTCGGGGTGGCTACCATCACCTAGAATTACAAAGAGTATAATCACAAAACTTCAAGGCAGAATGTTGGTGGATAGTGCTTTGTTGCACAACATAAAAAAAGATCGGAAATTATGCAAATTTGAGTGCACTTTAATTCAAATTGGCTCACCACATCCCTACCAATTCTTCTTTTCCCTGCGAGCCACGCCTTATGAGTCAAAGTTTGTGGTAAGCTCATAAAGACTAATTTTTAAATTTCACTAAATCCGCTGGCATATGGAAAACTACTCAACGGCAATTCTTGAAAACCTCCGTGATTACTCTGTGATAACTTCTGGAAATCATACTGATTTGTTCTCCTTCAAAAAAATAAAAGGAAAGCGGAGATTTTTAAAGACTGTAAACGAGGTACGTGGTCTGGTGGTTTCACCGTCGATGTGTTTTGTAGAGGTATTTTATACACTGTCTCTTGCCTTTGAATTTTTTGAAGGAAAGAGGGCCCCGTGTGAGATAGCAGTTAACAGCATCGTCCAAAGTCGGGACCTTACACCATACTATTGCATGATCACATGTGATAAAGTTGAACTTCTCTCTTGAAAGCCGAAACACAAATTCAGAGATCAGCTTATAAACACCAGACACCGTTTGCAGTTGAACTAAAACCGGAAATGTCAGAACGCTCCATCACTAAGTACAGATAAATTGAACATTTGGAAGCTGTTAAGAAACCCGGCCTACGAGGCTGTACAGATCTCATCTTAGGAAGTGGGCAAGTTTTGAATTGGAGCACTGAACTTTAACAATGAGCGTAAAAGCTATTGACGGTGACAAAGGTAGCAAAGACCCGTTATAAGTTCGGAGAAAATCGCAAGCTGACCGAAATGAATAAAGACATTTTCACACCCGACTCACTCTTTGTCGCGGAACGAGGTGAAAATACGACCATCTGTCGTTGAAAAGCAGGAAAAAGCACCTCTTCGGAAGAAAAGGGCATTAGCTATGCCTCTTTCATGCGACAGGGCGCGGCCTGCTGAATAAGCTGCCAAGTTGCGAAATGCAGTAAGTTCGCATTTGCGCTAATCCGCGATGATTCCGGGATGGGTGATTCACCGATTGCGGGGGGCGGGGAGGAGGGGGAAGAGGGGGGGGGGTGAAATATGATTGATAGGACGCCAAAGCTGAGTGGGGACTCCGGACTGAAACGGTTGTCAATGCGGTCAGTAATAACGTTCCCAGAAAATTATCACGCCCTAAATAGGCACGGCGCACAACTTCGGCGTTGTTGTGCGCAATATTTATAGGTTTTATAACCTATAAAAATATTTATGCATTTTACGGTTACCGTGCGATGGCCGCCGGTTTGCGAGTTGCGCAGGCGTCATAAATTTTAATTTAAGTTACGCGTCGCACGATGGGCATGCATTCGGCTCCCGCGGCATACGAAAATTGGGACTTTCAGTGACCGACCGTCACAGAAAATCGATGTATATCGATTTATTCTCATTGGCAGAATTTAAAGAGGTTTTATCATTGATATTGTTCGGATCCGATTCTATGTAAGAGAATCCTTATGGTGACGTCACCACTAGTAACGTCTATTGAAGTTCATCAGAAGTTTTTCCTTATTACCTTCAGCTCTAGTTTGACAGACTCGAATCTTTTAAACCCTGATATAGGGAGTTTCGCAAAAAACACCTGCATTCATTTGTTCTTTTCTTTCTTTTTCTTCTTCTTCTTCTTCTTGCCATTCCTCCTCACCCTCCTCTTCTTGCATTCCCCCACTCATATGTTCATTCTTCGCCTTTTCCTTACTTTTCTGATCCTTCTTCCGATTTCTAATACGTCCTCATCTGACATTATAATAGAAGTTGTAAGTTTCTAAACATAACAATATATTTCTTCAAGACTCCCCATGTAAACGTCTGAAACACTTAACTCTGTTAGATTAGGGGTTATCTGACGCAGAGTTGCGCGAAAGCTAAGTATCGTCCGTCGTGCGTAATTGGTGCGGAAAATGGTGACAAATTTCACCTCTCGCCCGACTTAACATCACAAACTCCATTCCTAAGAATATCACAAACTCCATTCCTAAGAAGAACACAAACGCGGGGCGGGGGCCATCCTCAATGATGTCAGATACTTGAAGGGAAACGAATGTAGGGGGAGGTAAAAAAAAAACCTAAAAAGGCGAATTTCCGCAAGTGGTTTTGGTCGACTTTTTCAACCAGATTGGCAGGGTTGCATAAACCAAAAGAGAAAAATGCTCATCTGAAGTCAAAATCTGAACCCAGTTGCTTGATGAATTTTGGTCAACGTTTGCATCCATTCACTTTCCGACCCTCCGAGACCTTTCGAGGTAGGTTGAGCGTTTTGGATTAGCTCGTTAATGCTGCCAGCATGGCCACCAAATGTTATAAATGTTGCAGCCAAATGTTATAGGCGCACCGTCGCCCGGTGGAAATTTCTTTTTGTTGTAACAGAGGTTGGCGGTAAGTTGAAAGCTTTAACCAAATCCATTCGCGAAAATTTACACGAAGAGAGCTGGGCGAAAGAGGGATCACCAAATCACAAAACAAATTGCCTAACGTCATTTATAAACGCTCCCTTTCTCCGAAAATTTTCTTGTCGGAAAAGTGGCTGATTTTCAATGGCGTCGCGTTTTTTGTGCGGGATCCAGTGGCTGGCTCCGAATGACCTGCCCGGGATGGACCCAATGGACGCACCATTAAGCGCTCACCATTCAACATTGTTGCGACCTGCCTCGCGAGCAATCATATTGCGCGACCGCCGACCGCACTCTCTTACTCTGTTGCACACCCTCCAGAAAAATCAGCCTACCTTACGTGCAATTACCAAAGGAAACCCCAAGAAGTCTCCGAACACCAGCAACACAGCCACGAGGGTTGTCAAATCGTATACGAAAATCCCTGATCATACCATTCCGCGCGTGTTAATAAATCTCGGGTCGACAACTGCGTCGTGCCCTCAACAGCCTCGGAACTAGGAGTGCAGGTGAATGCAGTATTAATTTGATGATTTAAGACCCCTGATTTACGGATTGTTTATGTCGAAGCTGTCGCGAGGGTCGCGAATCATCGCGCCCCCGACCAGTAGCCTCCCGCAACTTCGTCAATCATCTCTCAATCGGACCTGCCAAATTTGGAGATTTATTGCTCTTCAATACGCATGTAACTTTTTCAAGACGGTGTCTGTTAGTGTACCTGTCCAACTGCCCATGCGGCGGAAAAATGATCGATAGATTTAAAACGTGTGTACTCGGCTAATCACGCCACCGAACTAAGATATGGCGTGGTTAAATACACTAGATTTTCTGGTGGAGAAAACTTAGAGATTTTTAAATTATATGAAAATTAGAGGGTAGGCCCCCTGGCCAACACGCGGAAGTCCCTTTTAAGGGCCCCTGTGAGTTAATCTATAAATAGGGCTTATCTCTGGACTGTCAAATGGATTACATTTTGCAATAAGGAACCACCATCTCTGGCTCTCCCATAAGAGCACATATATGCATAGGGAAACCAATGGCATGTTTTGCTGTTTCTAAAATGGGCCAGAAATAGTGGTTCGTTATTGCATAATTTAATCCAAATATTGGTCACCGGAAAAAGTATTGAAATTGCCCTGATAGATTTTTAGAATAGACTGTGACAAGAAATTAAAATTTACATGATTTAAATGGCAGAATTTATGACTTCGTCACGTAATTGGGTCGTATTATTTATATAGTATATAAATAGAGCGAGCTCATCCAGGAACTGTCACTTGTCGATACCCGCAAAAACATGGAAATCGGCCCTGTAGAACGGTAAAACGAACTGTACCAACAAATGATAATTCATTGGATCAAAAAGCTTGCAGGAATGATACGCTTGATCCTTTCTTTCGCCTTCATATCTTACCTTTAAAACTTATTTTTTTTACTTACTATTTTTCGAAATTATAAGTGTGCAGGTAAAGGGTGGATTTCATGACGAAATTGAATAAATAAATACACATCTCATATTACTTGAGGATCAACATTCATGAAGCAAGTTCATCGTACGGGTTCTTGACCTCCTTGAAGGCCCGACCGGATTCGCCACACTATCTTCACAGCTCGAGCTTTCCATCTAAACGACCAGAGCTTTCGGGGGATCACGCCCGACAGATAGCATCGCGTTCCGGTTCTTCAAAGTTCTGAGGGCGAAACCTGGTGGTCCGAATGGGGTCTCGCTTCGGTTAACTTGCTTAAGCCTCCGAGTGCAGTTCGGAATCGAATCTCTAACCCGCGGCAACCAGCCTCCCTGCAACGTTGCCATTCAAAGACAATGTCCCTTTAGAGATCATCCAGTAAAATATGTCATGCACTCGTTATAGTCACCATCTTTGTTGTGCCTATGGCGACGACGAACTATCGGCAACTTAACAAGTGCCTTTGATTTTTCATCAACACCGCACGACAAATTGGACGACAACCCACTCCTGCCTTTATACATACATAACCGCCGCATTCAAAGCGATCTCTGCGCGCTTTGCGACACCTTGCCACGAAAGTCCCCTATCCTCCCAAAGCCCTCCCGGAAGTTGACACCCCCTCACTTTTCCTGAAATTCCCTGTCGCCACCCCTTAGTCTCCTTCCAAAAGGATCCCAATTAAGCATCTTTTTCTGCATTCCTGTCTATGTTTGCCTCATTTTCTCTCGTCCGCTTATCCCTATCCAATCGGCAAATACAAAATTTCGACAATAACGCTGGCAGGTATACATATTACATCGAATCCATCGTCATGAGGTATACATTTTCGCGAGTGAATTTGGTCGAAATTTTTAACTTACTGCCAACCTCCGGGCAACGGTGCGTTTATGCCATTTGGTTTCATGCCAGCAGCAATGACGACTACATCAAAAATTCTCGACCCATCTCCCGAGAAGAGTTGAAAAATGGATGAATGCAAATGTTGGCCAAAATTCATCAGGCAGCTGAGTTTAGTTCTTGGCAGCATCAGAGCATTTTTCCCCTTTTGGTTTGCAACCCTGCGGATCTGGTTGAAAAATTCGACCAAATCCACTCGTAAAAATTCGCCTAAAATGGTTTAAAATGCCAATTTTTAGGTTAGTTTAGTCAGATTATCCCTACGATCAGCAACTGCTTCATGATTAACATTCCAGGTATGAACACGGACGGATGGAAGCGGAATTCCGGTCGGCAACGCCGTTTCACCGCGGGAGAAAAGGCCGGTAAAAGGCCGATCCGCGATAAGGGGACCCGTCGCGGCGCGTGCTGAATCAATCTAAAGCGATCAACGCAACCGCGACCGGTGACCGGTGATCGGTGATCGGTGATGAGCGAAAGGGCGAAATGCGAGGGCAGGGAAGTAAAAATTAAAACCAGGCCCGCGGCCCTCTAAAATCGCGATCCACCGCCGCGGCCGTGCCGAACCGCGCCGCATAGCTCAGCGAAGAATTTCCGCGGAATATTTCCATGCTATTAAGATGCATATAAATAGATGCATTTGGTGCATGTTAACCGCACTTCCACAATGGCATACCCTGAGCGATTTTCCCCGGCGAAAAAGCGCGTAAGCGCACTTGCAGCCATTCGGAGGAACTGCTGTTTTACGAAAAGCTCGCTTTAGAACGAGGGCAGCTAGATCTTCGAATGCTAATGGGTCCTGGATTCAGTGCTCTCATGGGGTTTGTATCGGTCTTCGGTGGACGGAGGATCTTATGACTACCTTGTACGCTTTGTAATTATTTTTATCGTCCCCGGATTATTCTGATGCCCGTGTTTTGTGTTTCTCGAGGAGGGTCCGGCGCGCACGATGGGAACATTAAGATTGTGTTGCTCGTTACAGGTGAGTGTCCGTGGCAATCGCTCAAAATAAACGAGGCGACTCGCGATTATGAAAAACTGATAGTATTATGTTGCGGGTTTTGCTCGGGTTAGCTTTTTGTGGTTGGGGGTAGATAGGGAATTATCTACTTGGCCTTTAATGCATACAGCACCTACGAAGACGAGCATTCTTATAACAAAGGTCGCAGTCTACTGAAATCTATACTATAAGATCCGAGACCTCCTAAATTTGCGTATCTGGTCCGGAAAATTTGAAATGCCCGCCAATAAAAAATGGCGGTAATTCCAAATTTTGCCCCTTTTCTAAGCTCCAAGGTATAATCTATGATAAAAGAATGTGGATCATATTTCCAAAATCTGATTACAGCGAGCTCACTTAGGGTCTATCATCTGTCGATAGCCGCAAAAATTGTGGAAATCGGCCCAGTAGAACGCTCAAACGAACTCTGACAAAAAAGTAAAAAATTACATTGTTTAAAGGGGAGAATTTGCAACTTTACCACGTAATATAAAAAAAACCTGGGTCATATTTACGTGGGTCTACTGAAATATTCAATAACGTATCTTGAAATTCAAAAAAAGTTATCAATAATTTAAACCGTATGTCATGATTTCAATTAGAAATTTTCAGAACGAATCATTGCTTAATGTACAGCGTGGAGCTTTTGGCGAAAATTTAAAATAGGGGACATTTCAGGGCGAAACAAAAAATTCAAGTTCATAATTTTCCCTAGAAGTTGTGTTGTTTTAATTCTGGACGATTTCTGGGATCTAAAAACATATATTGTCCCAATTTTTTTGGATTTTTTTTTACACAGTTTTCCATATTCAAATTTCAGCTATTTTTGACGGTCGTGGGCACTAGATGAGTTTCAAAACAAAAATGTAGCACATGCCGCCATTTTTGGAAACGAAAAAATGAGCACCTTGGTTCATATCATTTAACATATGGCATGTATGATTTCAATGAATAACATTTCAAAATAAGCATGATGTTCGTGAGTTCACAAGTGAATAGAATTTACTTGTCAACTGATGTTGTTGCGATTTACCAAAAACTCCAACCATAGGCCCACGTTTGTCAAACTCGTCAATCAATCTGTCATCAAATGACAATAATAGATAAATAAAGATGAAAAAAGATTAATTAGGGTTATTTAATTGATGAAATAAAGTGACAACATAATTCGTGTCCAAAAATAAATTGTACTTATATGCAGGAGCATGAACACCCAATATGTTAATGGCTGTAATACTGTCTCCTCTAGCCTCAGCTATGTTCAGCTGCCATGATGATCTAACGTTCTGAATAAGGGAAAACAGCATGCTCCACAGATGACTCACTAGCCTGCAATGCGACTGAATCTCTTTGCATGCGGTAGATTTTGGCAGAACGGAATACGCGCATGGTCTGTCATGAGCAAGCGAAATGACATCCACCGAAAGTCATGGAATCCGAAGAATGCGCACATACGCTGCCAACCGGGAGTCTGCACTGCTTGCCAGTGGAGTTGAAGCTTGGATAGCATCTTGCCTGGGCGCTGGAATTTTTAGATAGATTTAGTCGCAATGCCAGATTTAGTCGAACGTTCATCCGTACGAAAAAAAGTAACATTGAAGTCCTGAAACAGCTGAGTGGGTGTTTTTTTACGTGTTTCATTGAGACACCGCAAAACAGTAACATCTGAAGAATCTGATTACTAAAATCGCAGCGAATTATTTCTAGATCATAATGTAGGTTTGGCTTGGTTTTTGGCAAGACGATCAGTAATTAGGGTATTTACGTCGGAGACTTAAAAAGCCTAATCGTTGAAAAATGTCGGTGCTTACTTTGGGACCATCAGAGCCTAAAAGTTGATTGTTTGGAGAGAGGTCAGGCAAAGAAGTCATACAAAATGAATGATCCAGTGCTGAGTTTGTCGGAAATATTGATAACGCTAAACAGTGCTTGAACTCAGCCTAATTTTACCGCCTTTTCTTAAAATTAGGCTGAGTTCACACAGTTTAGCGCGGGGAAAATAAGGCCAAAAAGTTCAAAATTATCGATTAGAGTAAAGAAATGTTGAGCTCTAAAATTGAGCTCTAAAATTAAGCTCTAAATTTGTGAGCTTTACTTGTTTCTTGGTTAAAATTTTAAGTGAATTGACTTTTTTGTGAGGTTTATCTCCATCCGATTGAGCATGCACCCGTAATATTTATATTTGTCAGACATGCATGCTTTTATATTATCTAAAGTGGATTCCCGTTTGTTCCAAGTGAAAAAATTACTCAGTTGATCCTGCTTTATGATGTTTGAGTAAACCATATTACAAATGCACGATCAATGAGATGGAGATCAACCTAAAAAAAAGAAAGAAAGAAAGAAAAAATTCTATTACTAAGTGCCATCCCACCGATGTACCTATTTACCGGCAGAGCGGCAAAACTTGACGCTTTTAGACATTGTTAATGCACTCAACATGATTTTCATTTAGTTTTACGCCGAATGAAATTTACTCAGTTGGCTGTACACCTCATGTGCAGCAGATTCGTCGAAAGGAAACAGAGATTAGTGAAACGCAATCCCATGTGGTACAAAAAAAGAGAATTGCGTGCTTTGTGTCTAAATTGAGGATTAGCCTTCCTTTAAGAGCCTCCTCAATTTCTTTATTTTTCCCCCGATCGTGGCCTCAATCTCTCTGTCTCGAAGTATCAAAAGCCGATGAAATTCACTCTCGGAGACTCTTCGCGAAACCGTTCGAGAGAAGCCAATTGGCCGCGGCACAGTGGATTGAGTCACTAGGAAGGGTCGGACAAAATTTGAAAACTTTAAGAGCTTGTGACTAGGTTTATACAAAATGTTGAGGTTCTAAAAGTGGTTCCATTGGTTTTCTCGTGAAGTTTTCTTTCAGAGACACCCCTTAAAATTTAAAATGTGACGAAATAACAGCAAAATTTGCAGTTATTAGTCAAAAATTTTATGCCCAGCCTCCCTAACTGACTCGATCCACTGTGCGTCGCCGGCATGACCAGATCAAACGCAGAATGCGCGATATTTGAGGCTCGGAAAAGGTGTCTGCAAGGAGGAATTCTCCCCGGAGGAACATGCACCCGAATTGGTCGTCTTTCTGCCAAACGGAACTATGTGCATTAAGACATGAGCCCTGAGACCCATAAGAATATATGCATAACAGGACTCACGTCATGATGCACATAGTTCCGTTTGGCAGGAATTACGTCCAATTGACTCCAGCTCCGCACGAGGACAAGACGAAAAACAACGATGCAAATCCCATAATTGTTCGCCCAGATCTGATTCTGTTTGGATCCGGGAATTTTTGCGGCGACTCTCACGCTCTGTCTGAGAGCACCGCAACCGTTTTGGCACCTCAGTGGACCGACGCAGTGGTGCCTGGTGGAGCCGAGGTTTGCACTGAAAAAAAAAAAATCTCGGTGTATTTACTAAGAAAAGGGTAAAATTACCAACAATTCAGGGTTCCATTTGATCCCAGTTTTTTCTTGGTAAAATTACCATTTATGGAATTGGTAATTTTACCGAGAATCTCGGTAAAATTATTGAACTTTCTCGGTAATTTTACTGGACCTTGGTAAAAACGCCAATATTTTTTATCGACTGTGGTAGAATTACCGAGATAAAATGGCAAAGTTACCGGGAATTGATTACCAATAAAAGTGGTATTCTTACCTGGAAAAAACAGTAAAAATACCGGTTTTTAGGTAAGCTTACCAGTCTGTCTTGGTAAAATTACCAATCACTGGTAAAAAAAAAGTGAGATGGTAAAGGTACCAACGGACCTTGGTAAAAACGCCGAGAATTTTTTTTCAGTGTGGTAGACAATAAGTTTAGTTAGTAATCGGATTTCACTTATCTTTCCTTACTTCAGTTACATCCACAAATTTTTCCAAAACCTACACCGTAAAAATGCTCCAGGTCTTCGAGTCGGACGGATGGGGTACACTAATGAACGCCTAACATGCGGAGGGCCCCAGTTCAAAATCCCGAGTGGAAAGCATTTTTTTAAATCGAATTTTCATTCAGCATTGGAGAACAAAATTGAGAGAAACTTCAAACTTGGGTTTGTATCAGCCAAGACTAATTTTTAAAATGTTACAATTTTTTTAGTTTACTTTTCTTATCCATCGTTAAAGTCTCTTAATATAAGTAATCTCATATACGTGTTCAGGGTCCAATGATCGGCGCCATAGCTCCATCACTCAGAACTCGCACCAAACCAGAGACTTCTCCACGTCCTAGACCCCGATCTCGAACCGTGTTTCAATCCCAGGAGGTTCACTGCCTGGCCGCTATGCAGCCCAACCCCAGAGGACGCTTCTCTCCCTTTGCTTGCTCCTGTGAGCTAATCTAAAGAGAGCGGGCTCATTTAGAGACTATCTCCTATTATTAGCCGCTAAATTACGCCATCCATCTTTACACATTTCATATAATATTTTATTCTCATGCGTTTTATTTCAAATTTCTTCAATATAAAATTTTACAAGATATTCATGTCCACAAAAATACTCTACTTTAATTGCACTTTTAAAGTGACAACTAAAAAAGAAAAGTAGGTACAAAAGGAAAAAGATTTACTAAATGTCATTATGGAGCTGGATTTAGTTCATTAGATGAAAAGTCGATTCACCGCTCAATGTAAATTTTGAAACATATATCTGCACAGATCCAGTTTACGCAGAATTTTATTTATATCTATAAATATGGCATCACCGCATCAATGGATCTTGAAATTTAATTCCTTCACCAACGAGGCGGAAGAATGAGTATTATTATTATTTCCTGAAGACAGTAGCCATAATCCGTTACGTGAGGACAAAATTCCTTTGTCAAGACTCAGCATTAGGGGTTTTCCCTCAATTCAAGGCAAATTGAAAAGACTGAGTCAAGATTGCAATGTCTGATTGAAATGAAGAATTTTACGTTTCAAAACTCCAAACGTTTCGGTCCAAACATACACTGAGAAAAAAGTTGATACACTGAAAACCGAAATTCTCTTACACTAAAAAGTAAAACTCCATCCGTGGAAGCCGTACCTACGGGGTTTATAAACATACCGTCAGCGTTCCAGGCTCAGAGGCCGAAAGTTTCGGGCGTAGCACCCGGAGAATTCGACGCTACGGCTCCAGCACCCGAAACTTTTGGCCTCCGAGCCCGGAACGGACGGTATGTCCGTATGGGCCGTAAGTACGGCTTTCACGGCTGCAGTTTTTTTTTTTTTTTTTCAGTGTAAGCATTTGACGTCGGTAATAGATGAATGTAGGCCCCGGATTTCTATTGAAATTCAAAACGGATGATCTCTTTTTTCAATGACTTTGAGAGCTATCTTATGTGTAATAGCACAATTTTGCGGACATTTAAGGATGACCGATATTGGGTTGGTTGATAAGTTCATTTATCAGCCGTCGACTGTATGGTGAAGAATTGAATGTGCGAGTGTACGAATAAAAATACGTTTAAGAAAAAAAGAGAGTAGCAATGCACTTGTATACTTAATGTGCAAAGTGCGATGACTAAAAATGATTTATTTTTACATTATTTTAAAGTAATTAGGTAAAACGGAGGAACTCTTTAGTTTTTAAATGAGAGCCTAGAATCCGAGTTTTTTATAAATAGGGCAACATTTTTGAGACCTGCTAACTTAACAATATTTTTGTTTTCCTTCGAACTTCGGAAGCTGAGTTATTTTTATTATTTTTTATCTTTCTTTATTAACAACATTTGAATGTTACTCCATGATTCATTTTTCGTTCCTGTATACCTAGTTGAAGTTAAAAGCGTATTAATTTGAGCATAATTTTGACTTGCGTAGTTATAATGTCAATAATTGAACTAATTTTGAAGTTAGAACCTGTAGTTCTTGGGAAAATGCAAACATAGAAATAAAACTTTACGGCGGAGTCGTCATAATTTATGACCAAGCTGCAATAATCGATCCCTGTCCCTGGGGCCATTAAAAGGTAAGTGAGTTGAAACCGTTGTTAATGTAATCTTAAGGAATTTGTTTCCAAACAAACCGATTAAGAAGAAAGGGCACCCATAGACTACGAATGTGCTCATTTTATTTTTAATGCAGTGAGTATAGACATTGTGCATTTTTTGCCTACACTCCAATTTGAAGGAGTTTCATATTTTCTTGGGTCCCGTCTGGAGCGAGGTAGTTCGACATTGCTCGTGAGGCTATCACTGAAATGAAGCGTACAGTGACGAGAATCTTAATTAGACAGATGAACACAAGTAGAATATCCCAGCGACCGGCCCTCCTGTAATGCCTGTTTTATCACAGTAATAATCTCATGAAGTAAAACAATGCGTCTTACTGTCCTAAAAGACAGTCTCAAAAGTGCTTTTGGAAAGGCACAAAGAGTGTAATCTAATTCTTTTATGTGAGCAAGATTGATAAAAAAAGCAGGCGATTTAAAACCATTGTTTACTGTCTTAAAAAAGTCTCAAGGTGTTTTGGAAGGTACAAGATTGTAATCTAATTCTTTCTGTGAGCAAGATATTGATTAAAAAAAGCAAGTGTTGTGAATATTGCTGATTAATTTCAATAATAACTACCCGCAACAACCAAACTTTGAATTCTTGGAAATCAAATATTACGTCATTGGTTAAATATCTGAAAATCTTCAATTAAAGATATAAGTAAACATATCAACACACATGAGGAAAGAGTGAATCATAAGCTGATTTGCCAATTTTGGCTTTTATTTGCGAGATCCCCTGTCAATTACCTCCTCTCCTCCTCCTTCTCCTCCTCCTCCCCTCCCCTCCTCCCCTAATTTACCAAGTTTTTTAAATCAAAATTGGAGCTGTAAACAAATATGCAAAAATAGTGTGTCACTATCCTTGGCATTTTATGTGATTGTAGAATTGATTATTACAAAAAACTAAAATAAGGGAAATTTGAGAGCTGATTGCTGATTTCCGGACATTCATCTTCCTCAGCGAGTTGTAGTGATGAAACCGAAAGAAAGGGTTCTTATGCTCGTTGCAAGTTTTTGCGCAGATTTCATCCGAAATTTGAAATAATTCAACATAATTTCACCTAACGGGCCTAATTATTATCAGATGCAGAAATACGCGTTTTATGAAAATATCGTTTGTGCGAAAAATTTTGGAATGGGAAACATTACTTCAAATGAGGCTGTCGATTCAATCCCCTAGCTTTTCATGAGCCATTCTGTATTTCCGTATATTTCACGTATTGAATTTTTAAGTAGGCTTGTTTATCGCATGTGTCTACCATATGAAATGTCATTACCGTATTTGATGCAACCTCGAAAAAAATAGATTCGTCTACCAGTGAGCTGAAGGCATTATAAATACTCAGAGAAAAAAGAAGGAAAGAAAAAACCCGTTTGAGTGGACTCATTATCATAATCTTCTGCCATGTATTGTCACGACTTGCCCGAATCACAGTTGCATGCTGCTTATAATAATATGTGTGCCAAGAGCTGATTTCAGATAGTGCAAAATGCCTGAGCATTTAAGCATTTGAATTAAAAAAAAATCATTGATCTAAGAGGCTTCGAACCAAAGAGCTCTCAGAGATATTTCTGAATTTGATGACAAAAACAAGAATTCCAGAACTCAAGACCGAACATTATCATGATATATTGATAATCTCGGAATAAATTAGTAGATAAATTGACCTTGCAAAATATATGTATTCTCGGACTGCTGGTGTGTGTCCGTCACCCACACCAAGGAGATTCCTCTGTGTTGTGAAGTAAATTCTGCGAAATTTTCAAATGAACCCGCATAACCGTTCTCTAACAACAAAATAAATTGTTCAATGAAATTTGGCAATGCCAGTTGTGGTTTTCTAGGTTCCTCTCCACATAACTCAATGAATCCACTTGTGACTAAAGTAAACTTATTTAAAAGATTTCACTGTTGAGGAACGTCAGCAGTATCAAACCCTTCGGATTTTTGAGCTTAGAGAAAGATAAAAGGTTCAAGAGGGCTTTTAATTGTATTAATTTGTATCATTTTTCATCTAGCCAGCCCTTATCCTTGGTATCATTTGGAGAATTTTGCAGTATATGGAACTAATATTTCTTCTTCATTAGTGAAGGCACCTATCTGCAGAGGAAACTAAGGGCACGAACATTGTTTTTAAAATGAGCCAGAAATAGTGGCTCCTTATCGCAGAATGTACTCCATTTTAACGCAGTGCCAAATTGCCAAGAAAGTTCTCCAGTCCCTGTACAATGTACAAATACAGCGACCAGGAATAATTCGAGACGTGTCATTTAGTTCAAATGCGATTGCTTTGCAACTCTCTCCTCACGAAGATGGTATTGAGAATCGGTATTGATCTTATCTCTTTTGGATCAATTCCCAGACTCTACTTTGTGACAAAAATATGTAAATTTTCACTCGAACGGTATGCATCGCAATACCGCACTTTCTACCGCCTCGGAAGGAGAAGAGAGTTCTTATATGCAACTTCTGGCCTATAAGGCATTTTAAAAATTGGATATGCTACCTAATGAGGAACGGATTGCACATCTTCATCTAAACTGTTGTTATGTTCCAGGTTAAATATATGTTTAAATGGAAAGTTAAGTCAAGACTAAAGCACCTAGAGTGGATGATATGCCTCGACCTATAGTCTGCAATAGTGGTGCTCAGACTTTGAGATGAAAATGAACCTAAAAACAAGCAGTGAACTCCAACACAATGTGTTGATAAGGCGCGTCATTAACTCGCACATATCAACCCCTTTAGTTTTCATTTACAGAGATTTCAAAAAAGGCAAGCAGCACAACAAGAGAATTCACGATCCAACAGTGCAAGGTCAACGACGCACCTTGACGAGACCGTGTATTGTGAATCTAGAAAGCTATTCGAACAAATTTAAGTTTTTTGATCTGCCTCAAGCAAAATCTTATCAGATTCTTGAAGAAAAGTGCTACGGAAAAATTTAAGCGAAGAAAGGAAAAATTCTGTCGAACTCCTAGAAGATAAAGTCGATTTAAAGGTATTTTGGGGCTAAAATACCCAAATCACCGGTATTATAAATCCCGTTATATTATTGAAAAGAGATTTACTCGATATAAATGCAATTGTATTAAATATGTCTTGATTTTTTTATTTGAAACGTCATTTCATGCAAAGAAGCTTAACCATGTCCATGCTTTATTCATTCATGAATTGAAAGTAAGCAATCCACATCCCGAAAATCTACCGATTTGCCGTTAAAAATTGCAGAAACTTGATATACCAGGTCGATGTACCCACTCTTTGAATTTACCAATCGATTTAGTGAGTGCACGTATGTGAAAGTCAAAATGCTATAGTCATTTTGGGTGCATTCATTTTTCATGAAACAATTGTAAGTAATTTCAATCCCGAAAAACCATACATTTTCCGTATAAAATCGAAAAAATCAAAATATGTCGACTCCCTGACGTGAAAATTAAATTCTACGTGTGAAAATACTTATGTATCGATATGCTGAACAGAATGCCCGCCTCTCCTCGTAATTTACAAACCGTTCCTATACTCATCTCAAAATTTTTCTCAGAGCTTTGTGTTATTATCAGCTTCCATTTAAACCCCGGTTTGATGGCCGATTCGGCTGCCCAAAAAGCAAGCCATTTTTGAAGGGCTCTATGAGAAATTCGTGATATTATCAGCTCTCAGGAAATCACCCCATGGGTAAAATTGCTGGTATAAATTTTCGAGAGCTTAAAATAATCGTATTCAAGAAACTAAGGCATTAAACTATGGAGTCAATTTCGTTTTAATAATGTAACGGGATTTACTTGTCTTCAGGTCAAAACTCATACAAGGAAGCCCCTTGCAAGAGGCTAATTTTTTGTAATTTCACTCAATTTTTTCTCCTTTTTATAATTGAATTGCTTGTCACATTCTGAGGTCAATCATATTAAATTGTAATTTATACATTTCTTTTTTTCCCCCTTCATTTTATTTTTTGTTTGGAGAAGTTTTGTTGATTTCTTCGGATTTCGAATACTGTAACTTCTCTTCTATTTGGCCGATTTTTATGAATGAGACCTCTTTTAATTCGTGTTTCAACGGAGAGTAAGGAAAAAATTGCTAAAAACTCGCGAAACAATTTTTTTTGAAAATTGGGCGAATCCTAGCGTGACGGTGAAATGGTTAATGAAGCGTAAGTAATTGGGCGAGGGGCTGAGGATCCCGGCCTAGCTTGGCGACCGTCATTAGCTATTGTTCGTAGAGACGCCGACGCAGTGATCAGGAGCGTGGGGAAGAGAGGGGTAAGTGGATTCCTGTATGAGCCACGTTTAGCTAATGGTCTAATGAGTCTCGAGGCTCATCACAGATTGCACTTACACAGATTGCACTGTATTTCTTAGTTTTAATAAGAAATAAAATATAATTCTGTAAAATTAGTAAATAAATACCAAGACATTTATTCAGAATGTCAAAGACTTTTTTTTTTTTATTGGTATTTTAACAACAATCTACAATATATGTATTCAGTTGACTTTGGATAGGACGCCTCACAAAGACTGACTGAAAACTTTTTATTAACCTCATATGATAAAAATATTATTATCAGCTGACACTGACATTGTTGTCAGATGAACAGCTTTATCAGAGCACGGGTACCAACTTTTGAAAAGTATAACAGAGGTTTGGAGATCTGTCAAAGCAACGTTTTGAACAAAACGGAGGAGTTAAATTCTCATTCCGAGAGTGCCGACCTGCTCAGCCATCCTCGAATCAGTTCGCTTGATTCTGCTTATATATGCATATTTTAAATCAGCGCGTCGTACTCTTAGGCTTTTTTTAAGAAAACCAAGTAACGTAGACTCTTGGTATTCACTGCACATAAACTAGAGAGCCCCAGAATGAGAAACAACTTTAAATCATAATTATTGACGGATAAATAAACTTTTTACACGCTTTGGAAAATCTCAGAAGTTCGCGGTAGTCACTTTTCGGTAAGGAACTAAGGGACTCGGTTATTGTATCGAGCAGGGTTCGAAACGATCGCAAAGGCGGTATACTACGTATACGCGCCAATACTCGTCTTGTACTTCAGAATTGATTGAAATATACATTTTCTTCTTTTTTAAATAATGAAGTCCAACTTTTTCGATATATTCCATGAATGTATACTGCAACTTTTTTGTTGTCCCGTGTTAAATTTTGAATATTATGTGCCATTAATTTTTCGATCAGAAATACACACGTCCACAAATTAAATACAGAAAGGTCCGTCAGCTGGGCTTAATACTCCATTGCATCACTGAAAAATTTCACTCGACCACTTAAACCTTTTTTCTATGATAGACACTCGCACCAGGACGCAAATCTCAGGGAATTTAAGCACAATTGGGTATACATTTTATTTGTCAAAAGAAACAAAAAATGAATCCGTCTTTGAGTGAATTAATAAACCCAAAAGTAAAAGTTTGCAACGCAGTCAACCCCGTCAACTCTGATTGTCTTCCTTTTAAAGACACCACTTCAATAATAGTAGCCTCTTGTTCATTTCCACCACCATCACGCCCGGATATAATTGGACTACAGTTTGCAGTAAGGAACTAGGAGCCCTAGCTTACTTTAGAAACGATGTATATTCCATCAGATCCCCTATGCACGTAAGCGTTTTTACGGATATATAAGCCAGAAATTAGTATAAATAAGAAGTTCCTATTTGTAAAAAGTAGTCCAACTGATAAGCGAAGTGTTGAGCAAACGTGCTTTAATAACTTAAACTTTAAATAGCTAGAATAGGTACTGCTGGATTTGTTCGGTATTTTGTTTCCGGTTTTTTATGTTTATGATCTAATATTATATACAGGGTTATTCAAAAGTCACGCACCACTGACCATAACTTTAGTTCTAATTTTGATATCGACTTGCGGTTTAAGACATTTTTCCTTATGTCGTGGGGGAAACTTTTTAGGTACTTTCCAGTTTTTGATCCCCTCGAAGGAGGGGGCGGGGGGGGGAACTCAAAAATTTCCAATGGCCACCCCCCTCATGGCCAGTGGTGCGTGACTTTTGAATAACCCTGTATCTAATATTATTTAATATATTTACCCAATATGATTGGACAGAATAATTTAATCATCTGCATTTATCATAAATTAGATTGTTAGAATAGTGATGACATGTTATTTATGACTTTATAAGCAGCATTGCAAAATTGCCGTTCAATATATTTAAATTGACTCTCACATACGGCAAAAATTTCTGGGACTTAACTGTTATACGGCAGCCAAGGCTGGATGAAAGCTTCAACAGCTCTTGATAGGAGATAAAGCAAAGAATAAGGGCACTTCCACGTGGGTGCAGCTTAGCGTCGGATTCTCACTCCCTGACGTTAATTAGCCCCCATTAAGCCGGAAACAGGAAAAACGGTCGTACACTTGCATCGCAGGAATGTTTTCGGGTTCTCTTTCTCATTTCCGCTCTTGCTTTTTCGTTGATACGCCGTCAGTGATGTCAGACAGCAACGCGATTGAAATATAAAGTTTGGTGCCTGTTGAATAGTTTTCTGATAGGATACTTCAGCTCCGAATAAAAAGAATCAACTGTGGAATTAAATAAAAAAGTGTTCAGAGCATGAAAATGGCGAGCGGCATCCTTAAGAGCATTTTTCAATCGAAACATCGCGATATTCTGAAATCAAGTTTCATTTTTTAACAATTTTTGGCGATTAAATCACTAGGATCATCAACATCTGAGCAATTATCCTCGATCTTTTCGCAAGTTTATCTGCATTTATCATGATTTTTGGTTCGATTATATTGCGATACATTGCTGTCCGTGATATCGCGAATTTATCGCAAATTTATGTGATGAAATCGCAATTTTTCCCAATTTTCTATCCGATATTGCAATAAATCGACAAAGATAAAATTGCTATACATTCAACGACCAAATGGCAACTTATCTCGATCACTGTTACGAAAGCAGGGAAAATTTTGTTTTTCACTATGTGTTACCAATTTTCCAAAATTAAATTTGCGTACGAATACAGTTAGCAATACATAAAGGTAGTAAACACCAATAAGAATGATTTTAAAATGATTTAAAATTATTACACTTGTATTTCTAAGCTGGTGCAAACCTCTCGAGAGTTCTGTTTTGCCAAGGAATTAAATCATGTATCCCTAATTTCATTCTATTATTAACATCTATTTACCGGTCTGAATTAGGTACTTAGCAAATTAAATATGATCATGAATGTTATAGTTGTGGTGCGGCGAAAGTACTGCATGGTTCGAATCATGTTTAACTAACGATGGATGTTCCGTAATATAATATGACTTTATTTGTTGATTTGCGCAAATGGCTTTTACAAATGCGTCAAATTTTATAACAAGAAACAAGAATAAATATATAAACAACGAGAATAATTTCAACTTGTCCCGTCTATGAAGTCGTATATGGAAGAGGGCATTGTTCAAGTAGATGTCGTCTGAACAAGTCATCAGATACTGTCCAAATAGTCGAGAAAAACGCCAAATGTATTCAAATGTAAGTCAAACATCAGTTATACTACGAATAAGCGTAGTATGAGACTAAAATCTTGATGATAAAGCTCTTCAGGAGGTAATCTCAAGAATACATTTGGCAACAGAGGTAACATTGAAGACGACCGATTGCTTTCGACTTCCATACGCATTTATTTTTATTTGCTTTTTATCGCTCTCCTCAGTTTTATATTTTGGCGTTTAGAAAATAGCTCTTATTAATTTTTAGAGACGTGTTTCTCGTTTGATCTTGCGATGTGATAAAATATTTTGAATATTTCCCGTTCCCGAGCTTGTCCCAGGGGACCGGGACCCACGATAGATTTTACCTCTACTCACCTGAGTCATGCTTCTCGTTTTATAATTGTATTGGTATTCACCCCCCCTTTCCCCTCTCTCCCTCTCTCCCTACTCTCCCTCTCCAATTTCTCCGCACTTTTATTACGAGTCTTTTTTGTCTCATCTTTTTCCGGGTCGGGGTGAAGACGGCTATTCCAACAGAAATGGAGGCAATAACAATATTTTACAGCTTTCATAATTTTATTACGGTTCCGCACGAATTTGGGTGTTTTGTTTCGCATGAGGTACCGAGATAATTGTCCTCATTTTTGCTCACCGCATATTTCGAGAATGCAGTCTCGCCCGCCGTAATTCGCATAAAGCCAGATTTTTGGATCAGAAAATAATAATAAAAACTAATTTTCATTCTGCAAAGCATTCCTCAGCGTTTGATTACTTAATCAAATCTTTCTTACAGAATTACAGGGAAAACACGAGGATAAATGTAATTTAAATCTTGGGCTGAGCGTGTGAAAAATCTAGGTTACTTCACAACGTTGCTAAATTTACGCAAAGTCTATATTAACAAGAAAAAATAGAATTTCTCTTTTTCTGGAATGAATTGGAAGTACACCTCACTTGGGGTATTTGACCTAATAGTAATATTTACAAAAGATCTAAGGGAAGTTTCCACCTGAAAATTGTAGGTGGTAATTCTTCCTTATAATGCAACCAGTGTTACGATATTTTTCCAAAGAATTGCATTTTCGCACTCGAGTGAAGGTAGCTCCATTTTTCATTTGTTTTCTTTATTTACAGCGGTGTCTATTAATGTCAATAATCATTATAATAATTATTAATCATAATTAATTTCATCATAATAATTATTCCTTGGGTCGGCTGCTTCAGTTGCCTCACTTGCCTCCACTGCCGTAAGTCATCGAAGTTTTGACAATTGCGTTATACATATACATACATAAAAGCTTATTGTATCGTGCTATTTGACGCTCTACGAATCCTAGCTGCCAGAATTCCCTATATCAAAGCCGTTCAAGGAGTTGGGACCCCCTCATTTCCTCTAAAATCCCCTTTCGATACCCTTTCCCTAGGCGTCCCCTTCGTCTCCTCCCAGGAGAAACCCATCAAGCATTCTCTTAGCCAGCCCTTTTTCTTCGTTGTCTTGGCAACATGACCATACCAGACAAGCTGTTTGGTCATAACGTCGAATACGATGTCATTTCAGACTTTCATGACCTGAAAATCGAGTCATAAATTCCTCATTTCCTTGTCATATCGAAGACTCTTTGGTCCAGAAGAATCCCACTCAGCATGGCGATGGCTTTTTTTTCATGAAGATCACGGTCCCGAACTGTATCTATGAATAGACTACATTTTACATACGGAGAAAAAAACTTTCTCTACATGAGAAAAAAACTTCGTGAATGGGACCCGGAGTTGAGGTCATATGGGTCTCTGGAGTTTTCTGATCACGCATCCGAAAACTTGAGGTCGAGCTGCCGAAGTTCGGGTCAGACATCGAGGCACTTTCGTATGTACCGGAGTACTTCAGATGTGTGACCCGAACCCTTCTGTATATATCGAAGCACCTCAGATGTCTGACCCGAACTTCGGCAGCTCGACCTCAATTTTTCAGATACATGATTCGAAAACTCTAGATATCCATATGCCTCGCCTTCGGGTCCCACGAACGAAATTTTTTTTCTCCGTGTAGGAACTACAATTTCTGGTTTCTCCGTAAAAATGCTTACGTGCATAGGGGAGCTTAGGGTATATACGTTGTTTCTAAAGTAAGCTAAGGATCCTAGTTCCATATTACAAAATGTAGTCCAAATTAAGAACAAAATATAAGTATCAAAATACGACTCTATGAGACACATTTTCAACCCACTGTCCCTCTTTTATTGCATTACAGCCCGTATTCTTGCTGACGCGTTAGTCGCGCGCTCTGTCGGGCGAAATCCGGCAACAGGGCGCGATCGAAATCGGGTCCGCGCCTGCGCCAAGTGCAAAACCATCATTTCACAATTAACTTATTAAATCTGCATCTGCGACCTGCGATCTGAGACTCCAAGTCCGACTTGGGCCGCGCTTCGGTTCCATTCAATTCTGCACTGTTTTTATCAATGGACACTCTACCGCCTCCCCCCTCCCCCTGCCCCTCCCCCTCGCGGGCCGATGAACAACGCCCCGACCCGGTTGGTTGTTAGTTGTTCACTTTACGATTATTACTTTCTCAACCTGTGTTAAATTAGTCGGAATTATATGGCCGGCTACTGTCCGCCCCGTGTTGCCTTCCCAGCCGCGCGTGGAGCCGCTGTGCGTAGTCTCGTGTAGATAATAAAAGCTCTAGCTTTCGACCTATGGATATGATTCTGTCGTCTGTAATGGATCGGTTGCACTGGTCCTGAATTGAACCGATTATTTTCCAGATCACGTAAGCACCAATCTCCATTTTGTTTGGAAAAAACACGTTGTATGACGTCATTCACCGCTGTAGCACATGATAATAAAAGCTCTAGCTTTCGATGAAATCTGTCGTCTGTAATGGATCGGTTGCGCTGGTCCAGAATTGAACCGATTATTTTCCAAATCACGTGAGCGCCAATATCTATTTTGGTGGCAGAAGGGTTTTTTTTCTTTGTTTTCTCTGGTGTAATCAATCCAGTCTGAGTTCAAAATAGCCTTAAAAGAACATACATTTTTTGGAATTCGAAGATTGTCAACAAAGCAAATAAAACGTTTTTTTTTCACCGAAAAAAAAAAGTTGATTCAACATTCTGGTTGTTGAAAACGTGTGCAAGAACTCATAAAATGTTAAGTTATTCGCCATGGCAGTTAGTTTTACATCTTGAAATTCCTAAAGGAACTGATGTAGCAGTTAGTTCAGCATTTCGTAAGTTCTCGCACTTCTTTTTTTTACATCCAGAATGTTAAATCAACTTCACTTTTTTTCCAGCGAAATGTTTTTCTGCATGGCATTGGGAATTTTGGCGCTCATATGATTTGGAAAATAATCGGTTCAAATGTGTTGTGGTCGTTCGAGCTCATAGATTAGCAAAATTGAACCATGTTTCCAAGTTCATTGTTATTGATGGAGATATCATCCTAGAAAAAAAACACGTTGTATGACGTCATCCACCGCGATAGCATATGCTCATGGTTTCCTCTGCCTGGTTCTTTCTGCCTTTGATTAATTAACCAGTGATATGCACATTTGTTTTGATTGTTCCACCAGCTTTCTACGCTTTTTTTAAATGCTCAATCCTTGAAGGATCTCAATGAAGTTAGATATAAACACTTATCGCTCAAATTCAAACCCTAAGAACTCCTCTCTGCATTATGTACATAATCGAGTATTGTTGAAGCTTTTACAGAGCTTTTTATTATTCACGAAATGTTTGTCGAGAGCGGTTTTTCAAATTTGCGACAAACTTGAAGAAGAAAAATGTGTGTAGACAAAAGTTGTTGACAACAGCTGGTCTGGCTAACGGTTGTAGCTGTAGCATAGCTGTGATGTCGATACTTTTAGAAAAATTATGATGACGATAGACCAAGTGGAACAAGGTGCCTTATAAATACCAAAGAAAGAAGCGCAAGAGAGAACATATTCTATTTCAGACAATATGTATTATCCTAGAAGTTTACTCTAAGAAAAATTTTTAGGGAACAAAAATTATCTAAACATGAGACAAATTTAGGGAGTTCTTTCTTTAGAACTACGTAAAATTGAGGAATTATAATAAACATGTAAAAACATTGGTGGGTCTTTAATGCGCGTCTGTCTGTTGGATTGCACTGTGCAGAAAGGAGCTATATGGTTCTAAAACAATAATGAATCAAGTTCGTCAATTTTAACCTTCTCCAACACAAGTCAATTTTTTTACATACTTCTACTCTCCACAATGTCTTCAGTTTAATTTTCTATTTGACTTCAATCACAAAATATGCTGTGAGCACAAGATTTTTTAATGTGATTCAGCTTATGCACTGCAGTCAAGTTTCCTTAAAATGTGAAATATATTCTGTTGTTGAGATGGTCGGACATGACAACCTGGTGACTTTGCGGAAAATTGGCAGCGGCCAAACACATAGTCAGATGCAAGAGGCAAGAGCGAGTTTGTTTGAATGAGATCTCTATTGGATCGAACTGGTCTTTGGACGACCTACAGTGGTCCGATCATGTATCTTTTTCCAGATTTTTCCTTAGAAATTTACATAAGCTCGCAGCAAAAACATACATCTTTTTGTTTATACAATTATACGTTGTCAACCCTAACATATTTCTTTCGTGACTGACTGACTGAATGAAATGACTGAATGAATTTCTAGTGCGGACCTGAAAAATATTTGACCGATATAATATGACCGGTTATCGCTGGGAAGTATGAAATGTAACTTCTGCTGTATGAGGAATGGGCAGTTTTGATCGTCAAATTGAATAAAGTCGTACTCTGAGGCGTAAATTCCAAACATTTGGGTTTGCAAAAGTTGTGTGTATCTATACTCTCTTCAATCCAGAAAATACAGCAAATGACATCATAAACTGCTTCAGTGCACATCATTTTTTACGGCAACTTGATCACATGATAGTACTCCTCGGAAAAAATGCATTTTTTTTCATCACAGATCGATTGTATCAAAATGAAAGAAACCAGAATACGAGCGAAGGACGATTTTATACCCATTAGGTTTTAACGGAGTTACCCCTTTAAATATTCGCCTTATAAACTCATTGTTTGAGTGATTCGTATTATCTCTGAGGGAAACTCTATGATGTGCAGGAATGATTTATAAAAAGTGAGTTTTGATCAGATTTTTCTCGCTCGCGAATCGAGAGGAAAATGTGATACACTGTGCGCCTAAGGGCCCGGAGATAGGAGACAAGGGGCATGGAGACTGTCACACTCTTGTCTCTCTACGCACTCGCGGTAAGATGAATGTGCTGGTAGCCTTGAAAGTCTAGTCCTTCTGGTCACTTGCAAGTTGCAGCTCAAGAGCCCTCTGCCATGTATCCTCCGGTGCGATACGCGAAACCATCGCGCGATTCCGCTGCGTTAAGGAAGACCGCCGTATGAACGCACCGGTGGTGCCAAATTTCCTCGTATAAAACGTGAATTTTGCGGGTGACTTGTGTAGATTTTCCATTCAATTTTCCTGAAAATGTTAACCACGTTTTGGTATGAAGTCTCTGGAAACTTCAAGGATGAGCAGTAGTATTGCTACCCTTCTTTAAAAATAGATATTTTGTCAGAGGAAATTTTGCAACATTTAAATGTTCGTACGGCGTTTTTAATCAGCGTGGAAGGATTGGCCTCGACGACTGCGGACAGAACTGCTCTGCTGTAAAGCCTTTTTTGGAGGTCTTCTTTTTCCCCCTCTATTCGATCTTCCGTCGCTTGTCATCGGTGACACTTTTTTCGGATCATTACGTAGTATTTGACTGCCCATCTGTCCAATAATGTTATCCGACACGTGGAACATACGAACATGCTACCATATCCCTCTGATAAAAAAATCCTTTCAAATAAATTTCACAATTATATGCCCTGACTCCCTGAATTTTAATTTGTTGCCACAGTTCACTCCACCATTCTACTCAGTCAATCGATGCCTTTGATTTTTCAGCTATTGATAGATTTCACTAGACTGTCGTGCTGAGAAAAAACGCCGTGTGAGCCTTCAGGTGTTGCCACATTTCCTACAGTAAAAAACGAATTTACCGTAAAAATTTGTCGTGTTTTCCAGACAATTTTGTTCGCACCTTCCTCTAATGTATCTGAAAATTTCAAAGAAAAATCTTCAATTATTCCTTCAAAAATATATATTTCATCGAGGGAGATTTGGCAACGTCTGAATGTTCTTACGGCATTCTTCCTTAGTACGACGATGGAACAGCGTATTTCGTTCAGATTTTGATAATAAGGATACGTACTGGCGACTGACGTATCAAGTGCCTTGGAGACTCAAACGCAAGGTAAGGAAAGTAAGCGATTTCCCTCAATACAGCTCGTCCCTTGTATATTAACCAAAGCATAAGAATTGGATTTTGTCTTTTTATGTGAAACAGTCGTGAATTCTCCCATTTAGACAATGTAAATGTTCATTTTTAGTTACAGTTTGTTTTTAGGATCTACCAGACCGATTTTCATGAGTTTTCACGACTATCGATATGCGAAAATCCCTAGATGAGTCCACTCTTTTTAGATTAACTCACGAAGGCTTGCAAAGTGGGCCTTAGACAACGGAGAGCACCTCCGGAGGTTCGACCACGTACCCTTTAGTACGTAATATGATTCCACTTAATACATGTGTGTTTATGGACTGGCTATCACGCCTGATCAGTGACCTTAATGTCTCGTGAGATAGGCAAAGGCAGAGGTCTATGTGGTCCAAGAGCCGTAGCACAGATTGCCATAAAATCAAAGATTACGGGCTCGATTCTCAGTTGATTGATTTAAGCTTAGAGGTTTCCAGTTGGTTTAAGACTTCATGTATCTAAATTTATGAACAATTCTTAAACATTTAAGAACACCCAGAATTTTATGCTAGACCATTTCTTTCATTTGCTTGTGGCTATTGTCATGCCTCGACGAAGAAGAAGAAGATAAGCAGATGATGAAGAAGAAGAAGGAGGAAGAGGAGAAGAAGAAGAAGAAGAAAAAGAAGAAGAAGAAGAAGAAAGATGAAGAAGAAGAAGAAGAAGAAGAAGAAGAAGAAGAAGACGAAGAAGAAGAAGACGACGACGAAGAGGAAGACGACGAAGAAGAAGAAGAAGAAGACGACGACGACGACGAAGAAGAAGAAGAAGAAGAAGAAGAAGGAGAAGTAGACGACGACGAAGAAGAAGAATAAGAAGAAGAAGAGGAGGAGGAGAAGTAGAAGGAGGAGGAGGAGGAGGATAAAAAGAAGAAGAAAAAGAAGAGGAAGACGCAGAAGAAGAAGACGACGACGACGAAGAAGAAGAAGAAGAAGAAGAGAGAAGTGGACGACGACGACGACAAAGAAGAAGAAGGCGAAGACGAAGACGAAGAAGAAATGTAGAATTCAGTTTTGCAAGTTGCAACCTAGGGATTAAATTAAGTTCTTTCGTCTGGGAAGCAACCAGGTACTCTGGTTCATCGTTGCGGACACGAGCATAATCTCTCGAAGCTGGCTGTTTCGAGGCTTGAGCTACGTATTTGATAATTTGAGGAGCTGGTCGGGCTCGCTCGCGGCGCTAAAAATATGACAGATAGTTGATGGTTGACGGACTGGGTCGAGGAGGCGGAAAACGCGGAGAGACACATCCCACACCACATCCTCCGGGACGGGGGGGGACGGGCCACCCGACGGAGCCGGAGTCGCGCTGCAATCACTCAAATATTCGCGACGAAGCGAGCCCGGCCCGCCGCGGAATACCCGCGTATTTCTCATGTCGCACTGCGCCGAGGACCGCGGCCGCGGCATCCATCATTAACCTTTTAGGCTCGCCCCACGCCGTTGCCGTTGTCGACGCGACGCAAGAATCCGCCCGGAAGAATCCCGGCGAGCAGGCGTCCGCGTCCTGTCCTTTCCCCCGCGCGCAATAAAAGCGGGATGCCAGGCGCGCGCTCGCGTCCCGCGTCCTGCGTTTCGCGGAACTCGAGCGCTCCGCGCGTCCTCCGCCGTTTATGATTCATTTTCTCGAGAAAGAGGACGATTTTGTCCGGGATCCTCCGCCGCCGGCCCCGCCTCGCCCGACCTCGGCCGTGACAGAACTGGGTTTCGTCGCTTTTTAGCCCGTACCCTTATACGGAGCCCGACTGCAATCAAGAACTATGACCGCTCATCCGAGCTTCGATGTCATACTGGGCAATGATTTTGCCACATTAATAGCTTTGATCCTTTCGATTAGAGACGAATTATTTCAGAGACCCTGCACTCCTATGTGCCGTATGGTGTAAAAGATGCTTATGGAAGTCCACGCTCAAAATTTATCCAAAGATGACTCATGACGCAGTGCGATCACACACTGAAAACAGATGATCACAGTCTCGACTATACTGCCAGCTGATTTTGGCGCCAGCCATAAGAATAGTTGCACTAGCTGGAAGGTTAAAGGCACCAGCCAGCGATATACTTAATCCAACCACACTTTACTGACTGTGAGGGCACCAGCTAGAAGTATGGTTGATTTAATCACACTTTCAGCTGACATAACCGTACCTCGAACTTGGAAAACTATTTTACTATCTGGCGACAAAATCAGCTAGGAGTATACTTGGGATTGTGATACTTTTTTCCGTACACCAGCAATAAACCAAATTACCATACACTGGCGAAAATTTCAAAATTCAAAGGAGTCTCTGAAGAAGAATACTCTAAGATCCAGAGTCTAGATCTTAAAACATTTTACAAGATAAAAACTCTTGATTCAATTGGATTTTTGCTTGAATCGAGAGCCAAACCTCTTAATATAAGCAGATTTCTTTTTGATTCAAGCAAAAATCTGTTATGATAATGAGTATTTTACTGTCAAATTTTTAAGAGTCCGAACTCTGGATCCAAGAGAATTTTTTCCAGTGATATTCCTTACAGTGAAGCCCTTGGTACACCATATCTCTCTGAAAAATGAGAGCACATGAAGATTTTACCAAAAGACTTCCCGAAGACACGAATTATGGTAGATTTTCATCGTCATTTAGAAGTGGAAAAAGTCCAGTATCGTTAACAAAATGCAGAATCACTTCATTAAAAATTGTTGCAAATAAGTTGTTGTAAAAGAGAAAAGGGGCTACACTCAAGAGTAGAATGACGTCATCCCGTTGAATTTTGTGGAGTAACATAAATCGTGGAGAGTTTAACGCTCAGTAAAGAAAGTAAACCGTATAGGTTGACACAAAATGACTATCTTTCATTGTACCAAAGTTCACAATAGGAAGCGAAGCATGATGATAGAAACAAAGTATTTTAATATTGTTGTTTCTGGAAAAAATCACCACAATTCAACAATTTAAAAATATGGAAGTGGATGGACATTTTTGATAAAAATCAAATGCTCTAAAATAACTACATCACCTGATTCCTTGAGTGTGCATATGATTGCCAATATGAATACTTCATGTAGGTCTGTTGATATTCTGTTGATTACAAAATATTATTAAGTGAAGTATTTATTTGAGCTCTATTGGATAGGATTGTTTAGCCGCACACCAAGTACTCTTAATTCATAGAAAATGTGCATTCATTTGTGGTCGACTGAAAAATAGCAAAACGCTCCATCGACATTTAGACACCGAAAAATTGAGAAATTCTGCACTTTTTTGATACTGAAGGATCCAACAGTAGTTCATCGATGTCGAAAGTGTCCTTAATTTAACCAGTCAAACGCGAATGAACGCTTATGCAACATGATTTGAGAAGTTTAGCTATTAGAGGCTTTCAATTTTTGAGCTGAGCGTTTGAAATCTTTGAGCTCTCTTCAATTTAAACTTGAGGTACGTTCATCAAAAATGCATCGAAAAGTCTGAAGAGAAAATTAAGCCCATATCATTTTCAGATGTTTAAGATTTTAGCGAGGAAATTCGATGCAACAGCAAAAGCGCAACGTTCTAAAATTAAAGGAAAAATAATTAGAAATTGCCGTTCACATTAAAGAGTTAGACCTTGGAGACTTTAACGCAAAGTAAAGAAAGTATACCACAGATCGGTAGAAAATAGATCGTTTTCGATAGTGGTTATCGATGTATCGTTTGGTTTAAAACAATAGAGCATAACCTCAAATAAAACTTTCAGGATTTCAGTCGGAAAAGCTGAAAATGATAAAATTCCTAACCATTCCACCTTGCGATGCCATTTAGTACTCATAAGAATCAAAAATCTATCAGAAAAACCCCGTTTCCTCAGATTACTCGATTGACTTTCGAGGCTATGTTTACGTGTTGAACCAATCGATATCGATACAATCTCACCTATTTGATGTATCGAAAACGATCTATTACAACCGTTCAAAGTGATGATTCTCGAGAGTCACCATCGCACAGTGAACCAACTCAATAGGAGAGGGCGGACAAAATTTGGAAACTCTAAACAATTATAACTCCGTTTATACAAAATTTTGAAGTTCTAAAAGTGATTCTATTAGTTTTTTTTGCGAAATTTTCTAAAGAAGAACCCTAAAATGTGGCGACATAAACATACAAAGTTGCAAATTTAGACAAAAACTTCATGTCCGACCTCATGAATAGACTCGATCCACTGTGCATCGGTTGTTTTTATTATGAATTATTAAGAATGAGCTGAAGATATAAGGATTAAATATAGAAGATACTTTTGGTATGGGTTGATAAATGATATTTCACTCCAGTTTGACAACTCAGGGATGGTTAGTTACAAGTGTCCAGTCCCAGTTTACTTGGTTAGACTCGGATATTCTGTCCAGCTAGACCTCCACATCTCAATGTTTCCCCATCCCTTTTGTTCCCCCAACCCTTTTAATTACTGTTAATTGTTTATACTGAAAACATTCTTGGCCGTCTGTCGATGGCTGAGATTTTTCCTCCTGGGGTCACGGAGTCCAAGAGGGGGGGGAGGCGCATTTGTTCTCTTTTATCCAAGGAATCTAGTTTTACCCTCAAATAACCATAATTGACGCGAAATTCTTGGCTAAATGAGGATAAAAAGAGATCTCATCGGGCGCGCCCCTTTGAGTGTTTTTGTCTCATTGTTTTTTTTTTTTATTTTTCGCAATAGCATGTGCCTGGTGTTTTTTTTTAATGTTTCGGCTACGCCCAACTTCTTGATTTAGATAGTTCAAGCTTCAGTTTAGGGCCGGGCACGGAGCCGAGCTGCAGCTAATGCATCAAGAGTGAAAATAATCAATGTACATACTGCCGCGCTAAGGAAGAACGCCGCATGAACCTTCAGGCGTTGCCACATTTCTTTTGATCGAACCCGAATTTCCCGGTAAACTAATGAATATTTTTCTTCCAATTTTTCAGATGATTTCGTTCGCAATTCTTCCTAAAGTTCTTGAGTATTTCAAGGAATAATATTCATAAATGCCCTTAAAAATAACTATTTAATCGAAGGAAATTTGGCAACTCTTGAATGTTCATACGACGTTCTTCCTTAACATGGCAGTATAAACCTCTCTTTTTCATATATGTGAGGTGAGCACTCAACCTAGCCTTTTTCACTCTTCCTAGAACTGTATGCAAAAAGGACCTTTCATGGAAATTAGTACCAGTACCTTTTGTTGGTTACGTAATTTTAAACAACTAACCTTGTCCAAAATTTGCTAAAAAATCTTTTTATGCTCTCTTATCAAAGGCCCTTGGGCTTCTGCGTTCCTCCTGACTTCCTTTGGATGAGATTTAAAAAGAAGATTCTCCTCCTTTTATCTCTTATTTAAAGTGGAATTAATAGTAGGGGCAAGTCCATTTCGAAAAAAAGACACATGCTTATAGTATTTTAGAACTCCTAACATGTGTTTTATAGGGACACTTACTTTTTAGAAGAGCACACCGGCGGGAGAAACGAAAAACACTCGCAAAAAATCACTTAAAGCGTCATTAAACCTAAAAGGCATTTATTTGATAATCCTGTAGACACGTTTGCTCACTGCAATTTCGGCTTAAAAATCCTTATAAAATACGGATCTCTCTGTATAAATACAAAAAAAGAAAGGAAACGAAAAAAAACGTCGTGAATGTCCAAGATTTTCGTTTTGGCGGCGATTGAACCTTTTAACACTTTAACACTTATAATGCCACCGAATGGCTCGTTGTTTGTAAAATGGCACAGTTTTGCGTAACGATTAAGCCAAATGCATCCGCTGAAGGGCTAGTTCATCAGATGAACTTATATCTTTTTAAAATATCTAATTGTAGGTATATCGATCCTTGTATTGGTCAGTTTCATCCATTTCATGGGTTTAAGATCAATGGTTAGCTCCAATTTTGTGAGCCCAGAATTTGTTTCTCTGGATCAGCAGTCAAGGAAGGAGAAATTAGGGAGAAAAAGACGAAGAAAATAGGAATATTTCCTCTTTCTCTTTATTTCTTCTTCCTCTTCTTTATAATTTTCATTTTTTGCCTCCTTTTCCCCTCTTATCAACATTCCTCTCTCTCCCCTTTCTCTTCAGCTCTCTCTCATTCTTCTTTATCATACTCTTCTTCCCTTTGTTCTTCTCTTTTTCGCCTCTTTTCATCCTTCTCCCCTACTTTATCTGCTTTTTTGGCTTTCCTTTCTTCCTCTTTTATATTTCTTCCTCTACATCCTCTTCTTCTAATTCTCCTTCTACAAATTTCTAATACGTTCGTATCTACATATCGTCGTCTCTCTCACGAAAGGATGTAACTCCATTTCAATGCTACCAAATTTCTGGGAAATTTTTGGGACTTTCTAATTGAAAATTTCACTAATACTTCTCTGATCCATACAAGAACCAGACATTTTTGTTGAAAAATTGAATTATTCCAATCAGTTTTGCAACTTCGGAATGGAATTACGTTTATTCGTCCGGGAAACCACGCGATATGTGAACACGTGTAAAAAAATCACGAGGTTGTTGGATGATATGGACATTTCCAACTCAATTTGTGTTACTAAGTAGTACCGCCTAATGATGATGTTATGTAATTAGTAATTATGCGTTTGCACCCTCGATTAATTATGCGCGAGTAACCTGCCAAGGTCTAACATTCTAGGTCAAAAGCTCAACGCCAAATGTTGCGGTATATACCCTAACTTGAGTCCTGCGGTACTATTACAATAAATTAGCAAATGTCCATATCATCCAACAAATTGGGGTAGTTACCACAATTTTAGGGGATAACCCCTTACACTTTTCTTCCGTGAAGAAGTCGTGTAAGTGACTCAGGGAATCCTATCTGACTCAACATAAGCTTTTGAGTTGGAGACTGACGAACGAGCCACATCTATTTCCCTACTGTACTAGCTCACGTCATATTCTGCTCATACTAGTGAGGATACCCTAATTGTTGGGACTTCTCGCCAATGCTTCCCTCATAACTCCATGCTTGAGGCATCCACGACAGAACTCCGTCGAGGCAAGTAAGATCCCGATGCGGTGGCGGATGGCGGCTTGGCTCGAATCCCCATGGGCCCGCGAGTCCAAATATCAAAGGTGAACTAGAAATTCCAGGGCGCAATTAATATAATGATGAATATGCCAATGAGGTTAGCTTAATCTCCAGATCTACCATGGCTGCTTCCAGTGCCTTGAGTATGTCCAGGCACCCCGGCTCCCGGCCGAGCTCAACACTCGATCGCGCCCAATCGATATATTTCACGACTCTTCCGAATATCGATATTAGATATCGAGAACCACACCAGACCGCGAAAGAGCGTGGAACATATCGAATCGCTGGGGATCGAGTGTGCAACACTGCTGCGCATACCAATGCCGCATTCAGGGTGCAGTGCGCAGCCTGTCTATTATTCTTCAGTTCATGTTTGAACAACTCAAATTTCCATATTAATGTTTCGCATGGCTATTTCATGGTGTTGCGCCCGTATCGGACATATCTGCGCTGCACCGCGCCGCGCCGCGAGCCGCCCGTTCGCTGTTCGGGGTTTGGACCCCGCGTCGTTGCCAGAAACTCCGAGATTCCCTCGATTTCCCCTGTTGGGTTTATGGGCTTCGAGGGTCTGATGGCAACCCTGTGACCTTGGCTTGGCATCTCCGTGTCTGCCGCGACGAGCATCCGCCAATCGTTTGTATTTAAATTTCAATGGGCATAAGCGTCATTTGAATATGCCCCGGCTTGGTTCTTCTCTCTTGTGCCAACGGCAAGAGAGAGGTGAATTCGGGGAAAGTTTTCCATCCTTTCTCTCTCTATCACCGATTCAAGAATGGGCGATTATCGAGACCGTTTAGCTCTCTTATTGTCCGAAAATGTGGCGCAGGCAATCAGCAACCGCCGTCCATTCGCAAACTAATAGGGACAGGTAAAAAAAAAGGTATGAACAAATAATATATAAAAGAAAAAAGGATGGATTGATATTGCCTTCAATGGAGAATCTTCGCATGCAAATTTTATTGCTTCATCTGGAAAGTCGCTTAAGAGCTGATTTCACAGTAATATTTCACTAGTTGTTTTTCTGATATGAGAGCAAAATAGATTTAAAAGTTAGTAATTTCGCCGCCTAGTGACGTCATCTAGGCGGCATTTCCCATTTAACACATGTATTTTAGGCAGATTAGATAATTTTTGTCTATATCTCTCCATAATTGTTCAGTTCATGAACAAGGGTATCCCAGTGTTCATTTCACTCAGTAGTTTCCGCTTAAACATGAAATTCATCAAATTTCAGACACCTAAAAATTCTCTATTGAGGTATAGGATCTTTGCCTTGCCCATGCATCTCAACTACTGGCACAATCGCATTGTGTACAGAGAAATCAGTGACCTTAGTTGGGTTTTGGGTCACATAGGCAACTAAACTAACTGCAAAATGAAGCGTTGAGTATCGCGCAAAAATGAAGGCGTCTGAGAAGACCGGGTCCCTTTCAAAGGCTTGTGAAAAAAACTACGCCATATCAATGTGCATTTTAGAAATTTGCAAAACAAACGTAAGCTGCACGTTAGTCGCCGATTATATTTTGCCCGCAACACATCGACGGTGTAAGTCGGCAATCGCATAACTCGTTTGCGGTGCGTCTAAAAATCTCCGCCTCTACGTTATTTTTTTAAAGGAAAAAAAAAATTGGCATCATTCCTTAAAGTTTATGCAGAATTTTCCTCGCACAGAGAAGAAAAATCACGGCAGTTATAAAGAGTTGCTGTTGAGTAGTTTTCCGTTTAAAAAATGAAGTATGACAGGAAGTTCGCGACGTCGCAAACCGAGTTATGTGATTGCCGACTTACACTGCCTGATATACAAATTGAGTATAGAAGCTGAAAATTGAAAGTATAATAGGACGCGTATTTAAGGATATTAAAGAAGGCTATTGATATTTGGAGTTTTGAATAAAGACACGTGTGGAAGAGTTTAGGACTGCTGACATACGTTAGATAAGGATGCAGATGAAATCGAAGGAGACAATTTACTGCGAGGATGGTACACAGTGGAATGAGTCGAATGGGGAAAGATCGGACTTGAAATGTTTGACTAAAACTAAAAATTTCATGTTTAATTCGTTACAG